>NC_143014.1:115698395-115998395 GCF_055824585.1 Amblyomma mixtum
TACCGCTTAATTCGATTAACCGCGGCGTCATGACAGCCGGTCGACGCCACTGGATGGAGGGTCTCCTTTGAGAGGCATCTGCCGCTTCGTGCTTGGTTTTAGTAGCAAAAAGCGTCGGTCTGGAGGTAACGCAATAAACTACGATGGAGGCAGCGCGCGGTCTTCCCTTGGGAACAGCAGGTCTGCCGCAACAGGCAGAACATTAGAATCTGGCGAAGGCAGAAAAAAAAACGAACTAACCTCTTTTCGGGAGCCGTTTTAAAGTGCACCTGCAGCAGGTGCCGCGTTCCCCAAAACAAATCCGTTGAGTGCACATTTCCAACGGCGAAATGAAAGCGCACCTCGAACAGGTCGTGACCCCGGCCGCTTTGGACGGCTTAGCGCTGATCGAGACGGCACCACGGCACGCCCAGCACCACTCGCCGCCGAGTGCTCGCAACACGGATTACAGGGATTTAAAAAAAAAAATAATAAAAAGCTGCGATGTCAACAATTTTTTTTTTTTCGAAACCGAAAGCAACCGTTTCTTTTCACCGTGACCGAACTCTCGATTGTAAATTCTGTCGCTATAAATGATGGAAGCAGCTGCAGGAAAGACAAACGAGACGGGATGTCGTGGCCGCCAGCGACAGCCAGTCGCGCGAGACCAACGCGTGGCGCAACCGGGCCCCAGATTGCGCCCTGGCTGGGCAGCGCCCGGGTCTAATGTATGGGACGAAATTACTGCGCAAACAGAGCGTGGCCGCGAGCAGGCACGGACGACCGAGCGGCGCCCACGCGCTACAGAAAGCACAACCGGTACACGGCTCCAGAGAAGAGCGGATGGCTCGTTGCCAGAGAGGAACGCGACCAGAGCCGATCGGCGCCCTTTCTTCGCGGCCAAGGCGCGCCCGGTTCCTCCCAGCGTGCCCACCAGAGATGAACTTCGCGGGGCGCCTCGAAGCATTCATTACCTGGACAAGGAGCGAACGGAGACCTTTCCTGCGCCAAATAGGGATGAATCGAAGACGCGGCCTCGGGAGCGCAGTGACTCATTGCGTACATGAGAAGGGAGGGGGGGGGGGGGGGGGGGAGGTGACAGCTCAAACCGCTCTTGACATCTCACACGCACGCAGTCTGGGCGTTTCCTTCAACGAAGAAATGACGCAAGTCTCGCGCACAGCCTTCGGACATGTCTCAATGTGTAAGGTCGCTCGATCGAAGTGGCGCGAGTACATTCCCGAAGCATCTGCTACCGCGCGGGACGCGCACGAACGGCACAGCACGCAATATCTCAAGTCCGTAAGGCGAAACGGTCTGTGCAGAACAACACGGGGTTCAAACGCTCGTAAAAATTGGTCAATGACCGACTTCGAATACGTTTACTCCTTCTACTCGGGGAGGGGCGAAAGGCGGCGGACGGCAGCTACGGCTGTTCTGCGCGGGCGTCGCACACAATAAATAACAAAAATGGTCGTCAAGTTGCTTGGCGTGCTGCCGCACGCCGCTTTGCAGGCTTGAGGGGGCTCCTGGAGTTCAATGCACTGAAGAGCAACTTAAGGTGGCGGTTCCACTGCCGCCATCTTGCGAGTAGTTCATATTCTGCCACCAGGCTACGACACTGATCCATCACTGAGAAAGTGTCTACCCGTCTTGCCCCCAGCGACCCGAGACTGGTTTTGGTTGAGATGTTGAGATACGTGTCCGGTCCTTTCTTGACCCGTGCACCTGTGCTGCGTGAGGGTTCTTTTGTTGCTGCGCCTGCCTTCAGAGGATTTCAAACGAACCATGGCAAGCCCGGCTGCTAGTCCTCGTCGTGCGTGGGGGGAGGTGTTGGCTGGGGTGGTTCCGCATTCTTCTTTCTCTGCCTGTCCCTTGCCAAAGTCAAAGAGAGTGGGGCGAGCCGGGGCAAAGAGGGTACCGTCTTTGTCCAAACGGCGTCAGAGGTGAGGTGATCCTTGTTCGGGATAAGGATGCCAGCACGGGAACAGAGGACCGTTTCCTTCTCTCTCTTGTTTAGCCTTGGCTAAATAGCCGCAGAAAGCTGTACCGTCGATGTTACTATCTGGAGGGCCTCCTTTGAGGGAATGTGCCGTTTCGTTCTTGAGTTTTACGCGACTACAGACTTTCCTGTTTTCAATGTCGTGACATATATTAGTGAGAGCAAAGAAAAAGAAAAAAATAATGCTGCCCAGCCCGCATCGCAAAAGGCACAACGTCGACACAGTGGAAACTTGGGAGAGTTAGTGATAATTGTCGACATAATTGCACAGAGTAAATTAGTAAGTAAGCGAAAAGAGGAAGCGGACGCCAAAAATAAGGAAGGTGTGAAATAAAGAAAATTAATTATGTTTATGTCCCATGTATATATTTCTAGCGTTTTTTTTTTTTTCAATGAACCTTATAGTTGAAATCGGTGCCTTTCTTGTGTCCTTCCTTCTGCCCTCGTCTTTTGCGCGTTCAATCACTTCGTCACTGTTGATGCATAGTAACATTAGTAGTAGTCGGAACACTCCTGGTCTAGAGTGTAACCTGCTAACTATAGCGCTGAAAAAAAATATATTTTTTATCAAATGATATTGCATCTATGATAAGAAAACTATAACAAAGACAGCTGGTAAAGCTGGTAAAGCTGGTTGGTAAAGAAAAAGGCAGAGAGAAGTGGGCAATTGTCAATTTCGTTTACCCTTGAGATGAATCGACATTGCGCAAGAGACGTGAAATTGCTATTGAGAGGGTTAGCACCGCAGGGTGTCGGAATGTGTTTACCTCAGAAGCAAATATTCGTCGTACATGCGGCGGCACCTTGCAACCAATTCCGATCAACTTCGACGGAACTTTGCCAAGGCTCACAAAAATGCAGTATACAGATGCATACCATTCACGAGGCGGACTCGAGACTTTTTTATAGACATTGTACGAAGAAGAACGGGGGGGGGGGGGGGGGGGGGGGGGGCGAGGTGTGCAGGAATGCTGCCAAAAAAAGGGGTCGGCTACAAAGCGATAGTTCTGTAGGCACTTAGGGCGACCCCCTCCCCTCTCTCGTTTGGACCCTCAACTGCGTGCTCTTATTCATTTTAGACATACGTTTTTCTTGTATCCAGTTTGCATCATTAGGTTGCTTATTCCCTCCAGAATTTTCCATCGCGTGTTGAAATGTATATCTTTCTAACCTTGCGTCGATTTGGCTCGATTTGGTTGGGTCAAAGATTGAAAAAGTGCGCCCGCGTATGTGTGTGTGTATGCGTGCGTGTCCACGCGCGCGTACCTGGAAACTGTAGGAACAGCTGATATTTTCACACCGTCTATTGTCAGGAAACTATAGCCTCGTTTACATGAACCCGACTTCGGCGGGTCGAGCCAGGAGATCGAGTTGAGCAAGGTCAGCCCAACTTGACTGCATGTTTACATGAACTCGATTTTAGCGAGTCGCGACCGGTTCAACAGCAGCGGCACCAAGCGTCGAACGGCGCAGCGGGAAAGGGCAGTGGCAGCCGGGAAGATTGCGGCATGCACGGCTGCCTCGCAGGCGCTACGGCGCAAGCGAATAACAGGTTCGCATTTATCACCCCTCCTTCCACTAACCCTACTCAGACCGGTTTACGTGCTGTCTGCTGTTGGGGTCGAGTGAGTCAACCCACCCCCTGCAGCGGAGTTGACTGGACTCGCTCCCTCGACTCCCGGAACCGACTCGTTTACATGAACCCAGTAACCGGTTTTCAGCTGAAATCCTCCACTCAACCCGTCATGTAAACACCGCTTATAACGTGCTTGTAATCATTTTCCGAGAATTCCTTTTCCTGCGGCGCTAGTCTACCCCGCCTGCAGGAGGGGCGCGCAGCAAGGGGAGGGGGCGGTCCTTTGTGCCAGTTCCCGAAAAGGGGACTTCTCAGCACTATAGTCGGTTACAACAAAAGAACGAAGCGGCACACGCAACTCAGACGGAGCTCTCCAGCCAATCACGTAGATTTGTGTGGCTGTGCATGCAGCCAAGTCTGCGAAAGAGAACGAAGGAGTCGGCGCTTTGTCCCCGTGTCGCCGACGGTGGATGTCCTTTGTTCGGGATAAGGCTAAAAGAATAATAACGCAAAAAGAAAGGAAGAGATTTTGCTGCCCCGGCATCCTCCATCGTCTCTAGGAGCACCTGAGCAGGAGCAGGGGAAAAGACAGGGAGAAAGGCGAAGGTACTAATAGGTGTGGTGCCCCCGTTAATTGTCTCAGCTGCACTGGGCACTAAAGGGGGAGGGGGGGGGAGAGGGCTGGGCTGCTCACCTTTCGCATAGATCCGCGCGAGAGCGTCTTTTTCGCAAAAGCGCTGAATGCTACAGGTGGGGTCATATTCGGCAACAGACGGTCGTGGCAGCTTCAGTCTCCACTGCTGTCGCGGCGCACCTGTGGTGACCGAACAGAAAACTGTTCGGTCGACGCGCTTGGCTGGGCGGTCTCCTTTGATGGGCATGTGCTGCTTCGTTCTTGAGTTGCACCCGACTTATATACCACATGGATTCATTTCAGCGGCGGAGCATGGCGCCCTCTGAACCACGGCATTCGTTTGAAAGAAGTGCGAGTCTAGTTCAGGAAAACTGCACCTGCTCCATGGTTAGTGCTGAAATAGTGCAGCTGCAGCCGCCATGGAAGCAGATGATGGTTTGCGGGTTGTGATAAACGGCGGAGACTCAAGTAACTTTCACTCGTCGACAAGCTAGAACGCTGCTCGAGTTCTCCAAAGAAACGGATCGAGGCTGGTTCATGGCAACATGTTATTGTGATGTGCGGTTTGCACATTTCTTCATGAGATACGAGAGGTTGGCTGCCGCTGATGTAGGCTGTAAACAGCTGGCTCCAATTCATTGGCATCGCAAAGGCTAGCGACGAGCAGGCCTGCACTCGACCATCCGTTTTGGAAGCAGACAGTGCCAAACTGCGCTCAAAGTGCCGGAACTAGCGGTACACACCCGCCGCACCGCCGCTGCCGCAGAACTTTGCCGAACTGGTGCATTGAGTGCAGGCGAATCGAGCGCTCTCCAACTTCCCCTCCACAGCGCTAGCCGGAACAACGAACAACCGGCAGCACGAAGCGAAAGCCTGTCTCTTCCCTTTCCTGTCGCTTTAGCAATGCCAAAGCTGTCCTCGAAAAATAATACGACGCCCAGAATGCGTTTCGTAGCGTCAGGTGAAAAAAATTGGCAGTGGCTTAGCTCTGCTATGCCTGGATATACGTAGCGTCAAGTGATCCGGTGTTTCGGCCGCACGTTTCGCCTTGGCTGCTCGACGGCAAACTGCCAGGCGACAACCTCGGGATCGGAAGAATTTACATTTTCCAGTCTTCTGCGCCGTTTGGCAGCGGCTCGACTCTCCTTAGCTTACCAGAGCTTACATGTTGAGCGCGACCGTCATTTCTCCGCGCACCCTCCTCGCGCATGCGCAGTAGCGCGCGGCGCAACTGTCGTAAACACGAGGTCACGCGTCGGAGAGGAGCGTACGCCGGCGGCGCCGGCAGCGAGGGGCTCGCACCGGCGGACCTGCGCCTCTCGTGACGTCACGCGGTTCTCGTGCTGCGCATAACAGGCGGCGCATACTCGCGCAAAACTCGGCTCTGACCCGCGTAGTGTGGCTTTACTAGCTTTACGCTACAAAACAATTCAGCAAAGCAATATGGCGGAAATCTGCTTGGAAGTTCGACACACACTACATAGGGCAAAATCGAGGGAAACGTGCGAACATCGTAGAGGTATCGTTCCCTCTCGTGAACACCTCCTGATTGTAAATGTTTAGCAGCGCCACACTCGTTATTTTTTTGAACTGTGATTATTTAGTACACGTGCATGTGTGTAGATGGCGCTACTTACTAAATTTATCTACATTTATCGCATGTCTTTGCGTTATTGCTATTATTGTTTGTATTCTGTGGACTTTGTTCTTCGCAATTGTTACAAGTTGATTAAAGGAATGAGAGACCGACATTTTAAGAGTATATTTGCCAGAAAAAAAGAAGCCGCGGAACGTTTCAAGAGCTTGTGTCCTTCATGAGGAGAACAAAAAAGGTAGCTAAAATCAACTAGACATTGCGCATTCCCCAAAAGCCGTAGAGTAAAGGCGATGCTTAGCCGCGTAGAGCGAAGTATTAAGTTTCTTCACGCAAAATCTCAAAACTGCCACGCGCTGGTTACCTGAACAATTTTGCATTCCGTTTTTAACTATTTCGAAAAAACGCTAATTTTGATCAGGAATAACTTTTAAACTAAACAAGGCAGACGGATGAAATTTTCAGAATGGAAGGGCGATTAGACGATCTCAAACTGTACAAAAAGGCGCCGCAATGCAATGCATATCCCAAAAGTTATTGCAGATTACATTGTTCTGTTTTCTATGCTTTTCAAACATGTGTGGCTAATAAACTAATCTATACACGTACTTCTAAATGCTTAAATATGTTGATTAGCATCCGATCTCAAAGTATCTCGAAAGATATTTCTCTAGGTGCAAGAGGTTTTTCACAATTTTGCATTTCCTGAGACAAGTTGAGCTCAACTGCCAGTTTTCATCTTTGCGTTTTCTTTTACAGTTGAAACAAATTTGCAGCTACCGTTAAACAAAATGCATCTTTTGAAAGCAGAGAAAAGTAGCTTTTCGGAGATATCTGAACCATATTTATGAAGCGAACGAGCGAGGTACAGTCGACGTACAAATATCACCAAAAATGGTTCCCGCTCACCGTCAGAGTGGGACCGCCACCTTAAGAGCAACCGGACCGCCGAGTACGCTATCGCTCTTGCCTGATTGCCACTCAAGCAGGTGCATGTTTATCAGTTCCTCGTTCATCCCAAGCCCCGCAGATTACGAATCCGACCGTTGCCCCTTAGGACACGAGCAATGCGACAGCGGTTTGAAAGGATTCCAGAAATAATGCCACAGCTACAGATGCTAAAAGGAGGGGAGAAAACTCATTCTGCGTTCCTTTCACAGCTGAAATGTCCAAGCTGGAAGTGCAAAGGTGTGAGAACTAAGCTGGTACTGCAGCAACAGGAGCAAATCAGTCCCACATGGGTTAAAAAAAAAAATTGGGGCAACAAAGTATAGTGAATTGTAAGTTAGTCTTTCCATCGCGGGAACTCTATCTACACGCTCCGAGAATTCTTAGGAACTTTGAATTAGTATCATGTATGGATTATTTCCCTCTTGAATTGGATAAACTGCCCTGGCTCCTGCCCCCTCCCCCCCTCCTTTCTTTAACTCACCCTGGAGAGTAGCAGGAGTCGACCAACATGGTCACCACACCGAAAAGCATGCGCAGAGTGCCTCTCAGCCAACTGCATGGTGGCTTGCCACTCTGCCGTCAGCAGAGTACATGGAGTGATGCACCCGACCGAAGCAGACTGTCAAGTGCATCACCCCTGTGGAAGCAGGCAAGGAGAAAACACAGTTCGCTTGCTTCAGGCTTGCTACTTTGGTGATATCTTCTTAGAACCACGAATATGTATTGGTTTTATCAAGCTACTACTTAGGTGATGTTCAAGAGTAATAAAAATTACTTTGGGTGTCTTCACAGATAATAGCATTTTCATTGGCGATCACAGGGTGATGAGGTTGAGTCTCACGAAAGCAAACAGTTCAAGCATATTTTTATTTCTGTGTGCTTAACTTGAGGCTGTGTTTCTGAGCTGAAACTGTTCATTCACGGAAGCCCAAATAAAAATAAAAGTGACAATTTTTCCACACAGCTCTTTAGCACACCTTTAAGGTTTGGTTTATTGGGGTTTAACGTCCCAAAGCGACTCAGGCTATGAGGGACGCCGCAGTGAAGGGCTCTGAAAATTTCGACCACCTGGGGCTCTTTAATGTCCACTGACATCGCACAGTACACGGGCCTCTATTGCCTTAGGGTATGATACGACAATGTTAACGGTTATTTGCTACTTTTTTAATTAGTGGTTTGGTTTATGGGGTTTAACGTCCCAAAGCGACTAAGGCTATGAGAGACGCCGTAGTGAAGGGCTCCGGAAATTTCGACCACCTGGGGTTCTTTAACGTGCACTGACATCGCACAGTACACGGGCCTCAAGAATTTCTCCTCCAAAGAAATTCTAGCCGCCGCGGGTACCTCTAATTATACGCATTTATCAGCATATATAAGTAGGCATATTTGACCCGATGACACACCACAACTCTTTAACCAAGCTGAAAGAACGTGCCCCATTGGCCTAGTGGTAGCATGTCTGACTCAACCCAAGGGTCATGGATTGGTTTCCCAACTCATTATCCCAGTTTTCTTTTCAACATAATTACTTTACTTCCCATCCTTACTTCTCATGTCAGTTGAGTCATGCTTAGACCTCGCAATCACAATTTAACTCAAGTTTTAATCATTTTCATTCAACAGCTCAATGTGCGATGCCATGACCTTCGACACATGGGGACTTTCCTGACATTCCAACCCATGCAAATGCCAACAACTACAGCTGTTTATCCGCTGAATGGAAGCTTAACACTCTCGCACAATACAAAGAGTGGTGCCAGAAATGCCTTGAATGAGCTTCATAGCGATAACAGGCTCCAAGTGGACACATTGGTAAGTCAAGCAATAAGGTGTACTTGTAATATTTCTCCTGTCCTCTACATCATCATAATTATCATCAACCTGACTACGCCCACTGCAGGGCAAAACCCTCTCCCATGTCTATCCAATTAACCGTGTCCTTTGCCAGTTGCAGCCACCGTATCCCCGCAAACTTGTCAATCTCCCCCGCATATACAGCAGTCTGACTACTATGGCACTACCTAACGGCACTTCCCAGATGCCAGGTGCTGATGTGCACGCATAGCAGACTTCTCCCACAATATGACCACTATGAACTATACAGTAATAAAAGTTACAACAAAATGGGCCCATTCCTTGAAATCCATAAACAAAACGGCTGCGCAAATGATGTAATGTCACCATAGCATGTACTAATTTTTCAATGTTTATCAACCAGTAGAGAAAAGGACAGTGCCAGATCTCATACTTGAGACAAAAATCAAGCCAAGTCAAAGGGGTGAAAATAACGCTTTTTCATGTTGCGTTTTTGCCTTCAAGTATCCCGACATGCACAGTAATCATGGAAGCCAGGGCACAATGTGACTAATTAATTACAAGCCATCAGCTACCACTTCAGTCAGTGCAAGTGTGTGGCTCCTGTGTGACACCCCATTCAACCCACTACAGCTCTGGCATTCATGCAAGTTGGGAAATCAACATGGGAAAAAAGTTCATCTGCTCAATCCTCCATCGCATCTTTATTTTTTTTTTTGGAAGCAGCCAGTCAGGTCAGGTTGCACATCAGTTTTCTGTCACACAATTTTTATTCCGCTCAGGTTAGTGTCACCGAATGCCATTTAACCTTGGGATGAAAAGGCAAAGGTGCTCTCTGGCCAACAGTGAAAATCATTATAAATGAAACTCTACTCAATTCCTGTGACTGAAACTTGCCATGAGGCATCCCTATACACTGAGGAAACACATGGAGTCTCTAGTTGGCCTTTTAAGTGTCATGACTACAACACCAGATGACCTATATTAATCTCAAGCCCTCCATCCATTACGGTATGCCTCAGAGCTAACAATGTTGCACATAAACATCCATTAAACATAAACAAAAATAAAGCACCAGTCTCATCATCCCTAGCAGTGTAACATGGGCCTCATAGAATACAACCAAGAAAACTATTACAAGACAACATATTTCTGTTTTAGAGCACTCTTGCTCAACAAATGGTTCTACCTGCATTTAAGACTTGTCTGCACTTAAGCTTGACAAACTTATTTCCATTAACATAACCAGATGTATGCGCAATATGATTTTATTTAATAATGACAGTGCTGCAAGATGCAAAAATGATGCTCAATATCACACAGACATAGACAAGATAAACTAACAAGGCGCGCAGCAAGCACAACACATTGCCATACTATATTGCACAGCACCGCCTCAAGTGAAGAATCAGAAATAGCTAGCAGCATTTTTCGCAATGCTGCCTGCTATTCCCTAGCAGACAACGACAAACAGGGTCAGTCATACCAGCTCGAACTGCAGTGAGCAGTAGAAAAGCGCAGAAAACAGATCGGCGCGTCGCCCAATCCAGCGCGACAGGAAGTATACAGATTAATGCGCAGCGAGCTCTCGTTTTCGGTACCCTCACGGCATAGACACGAAAGAACAGAGGATATGATGTCACAGCGTAGCTGCTGTGATTTCGTCCCCAATTCGTCCACCAGCGCGGCTCGCCGCGCGATCACGGCTACCACCTCCCTCGGAACGTATGCTCCCATCCTCATTATTATCGTTCAGGGGACAAGGGTGCGTGAATCATGGTCGAGCGGTCGGTGTGCAACCGACGCTCGTCGCCATGGCAACCAGGCTGCCACTGGCGTTATCCCCGGCCTCGGTCGGCAGAGAGCACGCGCCGAGTCACCGATGTGGGTAGAGCCTCGCCCCTAACAGTATCCGCTCGCGCGGTCTTTCCTCGACTCCGTCAACAATACGACATCGGAGCCTTTTTCTTTTGAAGCCCATCCGGTCGCCGACGTCCGGTACCCAGACTTGCTTCGCCGGCAACGTGGCGATAAGAATCCTTCCGCCCCTACGAGATCCCTTCCAGCGGCCCCAATTGTGCTCCCATTATTTCCCGTTTATTTTATTTGCTTGATTAGCACGACTAGCACAGTCACACACAGAGAAAACTGCAATCTCCTGGTTTCCGCCTCCCTGTACAAACGCGACTTCGCTGGCCGGCCACACCAATATACTGACAGAATAAAAAAAGAAGGACTCGCACATGAGAGCCAAAGAAGGCGAGGCACGGCTGAATTAAAGACGGGAAGTTCTATTTCTCTGCATGCTACCAGTCCTTGAGAGCAGTGGTTACGACGGAGCACTGCACCGCGCAGCGCGAAAAGCTCGCCTCCATCAACGTTCAGAGCACCGGTCTTCTGGCTGTACACTGCTCCGAGAAGCCAGAAAAAAACTGGCAGGACGCACCAGAATGCAATTTTCACCTAATCGTCTGATTATTCAAGAACTTCTAGTACACAACAAGCGAAATAAACAAATATGAAAGAACACAAGAAAAGAAAACAACAAAAACGGCGCAATTGTAATACAGGGCAACGGCGGCGCAGTCTTCAGTGGAAAAGCCCGGATTTCAAACAATAGCCGGGGTCTTGCAGCATGCTCGGCCACACAGAAGGGCTTCGCCCAGACAAGAAGCCGCTGGTAAACGTCTCAAGTGCATCGGACGTACACAATGCGCTTACTTTCTCGCAACCACCGGCGCGGCCCCAGAATGAGAAGCTTCAAAGTGTGCGCACTTCGCACCTACTCCGACTTGATAAAGAAACTAAGCCTAATCTCGCTCTAGGATGCATCTTTCAAATCGCGCAACATCTAGACGGTGGCTGCGAAGAAGAGTGCGAGACAAGAAGTATGTTATGCATTCATATTACCATTACTGTGAAGTACAAGGCTTGAAAAAATAAATGCTCACCTGTTTTTTGCATGTTGAAGGAAGATACACAGCCACCACCTTCGATCACACACGCATGCGTACCGAAACCGCCGAAAAACACACAGCAACCGACAGTACTCTCAAACCCATACCCTTAGCAACGAGCTGTTTACACAGTTGCTATGAAAAACAGTGAGTATGGACATGGTATGGACTGGGCCACCGGGTAGACGGGGAGGATAATCAGTTTCAAACACGGTGGTTTCAAATCAGAAAACAAAGCCGTCATATTCCTTGCAAAGACTTAATCAATATCTACAATTAGTAAACTCGATGAACGCTTTTCAAAAATCACTAGCGATGGCGAAAGCATGTCGTTATTGGCAACGGTCTTCGCTTCACGATGTCAGCTAATTTCTGTCATGAGCATTTCGAGCGGTTACTTTCATGAATGTTTCTGTTTCCGAACGAAGAAGCAACCACAAACTGAGCACATAAGTTTGAGTGTTCTAACGTTCTAATGGGCACCTCGAGATTATAAGAGCCTAAAAAATCTAACTTAAAAGGCTCTCGTCTTTTCTTTTTTAATTTTAAATGCCATACTCGAACATGGACTCGAACCTCGAACTCTACGCGCTCTACGCTTTAGGGAGTCCCTGTGAACTGTTTCTGATAAATCAAGTGCTCACAAATAAACAATTTGTTTAGGCTTTTTACGTTATGTGAGTGATAGCTTATTACTATATAATGAAAATTCAGAATTGTAAATTGAGATTAAGGCAAACAGCTAATTTAATGCTCGCAAAACCGAAACCTGATGCCTCTGCGTTTGCTGAAAAATGCAGCGTTAGTGCTATCAATAAATTCATCATGGAGTCCTTTCCGCCTGAGGTCCTAGCAAACATCTTTAGTTATTTGAGTGGCAAAGACATCGCAGTCGTTGCCGAAGTATGCCGTTCCTTTTATGAAGCGAGTCGCATAGAAAACGTCTGGCGAACACGATGTGCGCAAGGTAAGCTTCCCGGTAATTACTAAAGCGCGTTGGCTCCTAAACGTCATGGAGCTGTCGGTTTTCGCATACCACCTTGTTCGTCGGAGAGCTATATTGTTACCGAAACTATGTCGATCCTTTCTAATAACTGCCACTGTTTTGTGAGAAAATCTTGTTTTAAATAACTATAGGTGCTTCCGACACCTGACATTAAGGAAAAAATGTCTGGGTGATGGTCTTCTCGACGTTGACTCATCTGTGCGATAAGCGCGGGTTTCTGCCGCGCAAAATGTCATGCTGAGGTGGCTTGCAGTGCGAACTTGCATTTTATTGATTTTTCATCTGCTAGAAATGTTCGCGCATTTTCGTGAAATACCATGTAAAATACCTACCATTCATGTGGCCAGAGCAAACCGCATTGTTTAGTTCTGTAATGCGCACTTGTAGCTTTGTTTTCAGGTGGTATGGTGGTAATTGAGTGCATTACTGTTACGTTTCTTTAGCTGTACGAGCAAAATAATCAGCATTGTTCTGTCTGTACCAAGCGCGCGCGCGCTCTTGGAGAGAGGGGCTGTTTTTTTTTTTTAATTTTTTAACGGGCTTAGTTCCTGATAGGAAAAATAGCAAAGAAGAATAGAAACTATATAGGCGCACTTTCTCGAAATTTTCAAATGCATGTATAAAGGGATGCTGACAAAAAAAAAAAATGGATGCAGACAACAAAAATTGCGTTCTGGTTAGTTCAGTGTTTCATAGGTTTGTGGTAGAGAGTATAAGTCCGAAATTACACCAAATTATTTATTGTAATTAATAAATGAAAGGTTCAGCTTAGAATTACTGCGAGCAAAAAGGCAAACAAGGCTCCACGGAGCATGACATACTGTGGATGAGTGATAGCACAGGCTTGCAAAGTAGATGTAACACACTGTTGGAAGACACATTATCTACTGCACCAAAGTATTTTATGTGCACCGAAGTGAACAAAGAACAGAAACTGCGCAAAATGCTGGCTGTGGAGGAACCAGGAACATGGTACCCAACTAATCAATAGGCATGGGGGCTGCAGTCATAGTGGATTAAACATCAAGCAACAGCTTTGCATGTGCCTAGCCAGAGGTGGCAAAACTAATGGAAGCTGCCTGGCACACTTTGGTGTTGCCACATAGTTCTGGCTGCTGCAGCTGCAAAATGACTTCCTACAGGCACCATCCCCTCATGAGGGCAGTGTTTTTAGTTTGCAAAAACTTGTGTTAGAGTGCAGCAGGCACATGTAGCAGTCATTGAAGATCATAATGCCAATCACTCTCAGCTGTGTTCGATTTAAGGATTGCACGACCCATGCTAAAACCTCGGAAAAGAAAGGGAGAACGACATCAATGGCGCTACAGTGGAAAGTCCTGTATTCTGGCTTCCTTCAAGTCTTCTCAAACTACGGCATTTGCTGCCACCGAGAGCCCATGCAAAAGGCCGATATATGAAGATAACGCAGACCCACTACGCTGTCACTGCATTGATATTGAACTTTTGAGGAGTTGAAAAAAAAAGCGAAACTGCTCTCAGTTGCTCAGCTAGCAGCGAGTAATGCATCCCATATGTGGGTAATCATTCCTGCAGAATTTAAGCAGTAATGCATCCCATATGTGGGTAATCATTCCTGCAGAATTTAAGTGAGCCACCATTTGTGTCGAGAGATCAAAAAATGAACGACTGCATGCAGTTTGTATGGTGTTGTAAAGTGCATCAGGTACCTTGGAAAGCACCAAGGGTGCTTCTTAGGTGACGAATGTGTCACTGCACTGCTACAGTTCCAATATGTGGTGCATTGTGTCGGTTGTAGTTGCACATTGCTGGCTTAGAGCTTCCACTGGTCGACCAGTACAACATTCCAACTTTTTTTCTGTGGCTCCCATGGTGAGGGGGTCGATCAATGCGGCATATCGACCAGTATGTGGGTAAATACGGTAATTCAGAGCTATTTACTGCTGTGTGTCTCGTAACCCTTAGTGTAACTTCGGCATGTAGAAGTAAATTAATTAGTTTATTAGTTTTCTGAATCCTGATGGACTTGTCAGTTAAAAATAGGGTAGGTGCATTCAGCCTCATGTCCTTGTTGCCTTCTTGATGAGTGTACCCAATTGGGTGCAGTTACATGTACCAGAGGTATCTAGAATCCCTTCTTAAAAAATGACTTCGAGCAATTTTGTATAGAAATGAAGACATTAGAAATTTTATGTGACAAGATAATGTTCTACTTTCTTTTGTAGTTCCAACTTTCAGTGCGGAACAGGGCACTCATGAATGCCTTTTTTCTTTTCAATTGAGAACACTTTTATGCTGGCAGTGACACTTCTGTGCTTGTGGGATCTCGCAGTGGTCCATGGCACTGTCATGGCATTCATGCTGTTGCCACAGTTCACACCTGTTGCTGCCATATTGCTTGCTATCATTGCTACAAACAGATAGGGAGAAAGGGGCATGGCAAATAACATGATTTACTATGGCTAGTTCATGACAAAACTAAAAAAAATTTGATGACTGGTATCAAAAGAGTGCAAGGGCTGTAATCACCTTTTTAAACAGGAACTTAAGCCTCGGAATGTTGTGCCTCCACAAACTGTCCATAAAGAAAGTCATCTGTAATAACGAAGCGTGAAGAAAAAGGAAAGAGACAGTGAAAGAACAAACACTTCGTTATTCGTGATTAAGGTCTGCTTTTGTGCTTAGTGGTGGGTAGTGAAGGCAAAACTGGACGATCTAGGAAGTGCCATGTGAATCATACTGCTCGTCATTAGCCCTATCCCTGAAAGTAATGTGGTGCAGTTTTTGGCTCCCAGTGGGTCCACCAGGCACATGATGATATCTCAAGAGTGATGATGTATTTCTTACTATGACTTTTAAAATAACGTGAACCAATGGTACGTATCTGTACCTAGTCAGCTGATAGCTGCAAAATGCGTCTTTCAGTGTTTCGGAAGCTGCTGAGAGAACTTCTTTCAAAGCTGTTCATGAAATGTGGCAAATGAAAAGGTGCATCGACTGTGCACATTACCACTGTACATTGCCACTGTAATCCATGAAACCCCAAGACAAAAAAAGGCCGTCACTAAGGCATTTCCAGTTTCGCACTGCCTTCAGCTGGTGCTCCGCACTCAAAACATGGGAAAGGAGCCATTTGGTTGGGGTAGTCGAGCTTTTGTTTTATCGCTGTCCACATTAACGTAGCAAGAATACACGGCCCCCAATGAGTTCTATGTATTTTCATGCTGTCTATTGTCTGGACAGAGAGTTTCCATATTAACGAGGTGAAACACATTGGGAACGTTCGATCCCTTGAAATATTGTTCATAATTCCAGTCGTCCATATTAACAGGAGTCATATTAACAGGGCATGACTTACTTTTTTAAGGCCCTGCCGCGGTGGCTCAGTGGTTACGGCGCTCGGCTGCTGACCCGAAAGACGCGGGTTCGATCCCGGCCGCGGCGGTTGAATTTCGATGAAGGCGAAATTCTAGAGGCCCGTGTGCTGTGCGATGTCAGTGCACGTTAAAGAACCCCAGGTGGTCTAAATTTCCGGAGCCCTTCACTACGACGTCCCTCATAGCCTGAGTTGCTTTGGGACGTTAAACCCCAATAAACCGAACCAAACTTACTTTGTTAAGGCGGTCTCATTTTGTTGTTTTGAGGCATTAGTTTCATTGCTTGTTAATGAAAGATAATTTGGAAGTACTGCTCTCAAGGAAACCTTACAAAGTGCACTGTGTAATGCTTTAAGGTCATTTTGATTGCTTGGAAACAATAATACTTGATTCTCAAGGTAGTCTCGTCATCGCAAAGTACTATGGGGTCAGTGAATGATTTACATGTACCAGCTACTTGTGTTTGCTTCCCACAGCCTAAAAATATCGCACTCTTGATCAGAAGTTTGATCTATGGCTCAAGAAGGCTTTTCTCTCAATCAGAAATAATGCAGAATATTTTCTTAATTCATTTGAAGAACCATTCTGTGTTAGGAAATTATGCCTCTTCTTTGGTGCTGTGCAGTTTGTTTAATCCTTACCATTTATATCTGTTTTGACGAGAGCAGATTCTTAATGGCACTGATCATGGTAGTTGACTTATTCACTTGTGAGATGTTCTTGTGATTTTAACTATGGTGGTGTTCATTGAGCTTGTCCTTGTTATGGGCAGAACATTTAAAAATTTTTCATTTTGCTTGAGGTAACTATTTTCATTTTTGTTCTACCCTTTTCTCATTTCATTCCAGAATTTGCTGTGAAAGTGAAGCATGGCGGCAATTTCATCTTCAAAGATGTCTACACAAAGCGTAAGTTGCCAGTATTTGCACTTTTTCTCAGTAAATTTTGTGGCACGTTGCAAGTCATTCGTAACATTAAAACTCTAGAGTGTAAAAACATCTAATTTTTTTTTCATGGCTGTAAATTACATGTTCTTTGTTTTGCACCAAGATGGGCTTTTTGGCACATGTTTGTTGAAATGCGGCTTACATGTGTGGGGTAATGTGCATGAGCATGCGCCATGCCTAACTTCTGCCGGGGATTTCGCCATATGTTACATGCTGGTGCACTTCCTTGGAACATTTGGCACCACATAGCATTGTCTCTCTTTTTCTCTGATAGTCCGTCATAGTTCATGGACAGTATTTACAAAAAAATGCTTGTTTTTGCTTGTGGGCAGCTTTATTTGTGCTTGCTAGAATCCAAAATGAACACTGGCAACTGTGCTAATCACAACTGCCACCATCGCACCTCAAAGGACAACACTGAATGGGCAGTGAATCAGCAGCTGACAATTAGACTTTGTCGTGTGTGGAAAAATCTGGCTCAGATAAGCAAAGCGGCTGAAGTCCATTAGGCTATGGGAACAGCACTCACCAGAAATTACTTTTGTCTTTTTAGGTGTCTTACTTTCCACTCGCTCAGGATGAGGGTGAACATTAACTGCAGATCTGAGTGACTACAGGGATTATCGTGCCATGAAGACATCCTGAAATGGTAGTTAGTTGGCAAGCAGTAGCTATGTTTTGCTCGGCATAAAAAAGAAATCTAGGAGCTGATCCAGGCATAGTTGCTGTCTAGTACTGTTTGACGTTAACACTGGCAAGATGCCGGCTTTCTGTTTGTAGGCAGAGCTGAGTGGCTTCTTTTTTATCATTGACATTTTTTGCAACACTTTGCTGGCCTGCGCTTTGCTGGCATGCTAAAATAGATCGTAGTCCATTTATATTTCCAAATGTCTGATATGCAGAACTTATTGCATAAGGCAGAGGTTCTTGCATGATTAAATAATGTTCACAAACATGGCATAATGTGACATGATTCCTAAACATGTTGCTCTGAAAGGACGACCAGGTATTATTCTCGGAGTAAGCAGAGTGACAGAATGGCTACCAGTTGTGTAGCGATTGAAAATGACATATTGGAAAATTCTGTCGTAATATGTACGTTATGACTGGCATTCTTACTTTGTTACATGAATTAAATTACATGATGGTCTATTCTTCTAAAAACTGGAAAATACTGATGAAAAGATAAAAATAAATGTGTGCTCTTTCAGAAAGGCTGGGCGGGACTAAATGGATGCATAAACATGTTGAAGCCATTCAAAGAACTTACAGTTCCGTAAATATTACTTTCGTTTTGAAGTAGGTCTACAAGGGATGCTTGGCTAAGCAAAAGATTGAACCAAAGTTGAAGACGTAATATTTGTAATATGGAACCTGACCTACACTAGGAAACTCTTCTGAATGGTGAAGAAACGGCTTCAAGAAGAGTTGTATAAATCTTATGTGGCTGAAAAGGGGGAGGTGTTCGTGAGAGAACAGGAATGAACTGGCAATGCAATAAGACAGATTTGGCTCTGGTGATGGTGCAACTAAATTTGTGCTGTTGTGTAACAGAAAGGACGTAGGTAGATGAATATTTGTGTGGGCTACGATCACTGTGCAAACTATGTGTGTGGAACAAGCAGGAGCTCTAGTAATGACTTTCTGACGGTCTATCATGGTATGTTAGACCTGGAATACCTGAACCTCAGAAAATGGTTCCCACCATCTTCTGAACAGAAGCCTGCACTTCGAATTGTGTAAAACCTGGTGGCAACTGGCGTTTCCACTGATGTCTCCACTCAATAGGCCAGAATAGTGGAACTAGTCTTTGTCTTGTCACAAATCAAGTCACAAAGTCCTTTTTACAGATGAAAAAAGTACTGCATTAGGTTGGTTTGACGTCACTTATTTTCATTTCTGCATATGGTGAGATCCACAAAGTTTGCTGTGAAAGATTTCTTTGGTGATGGTGTTTGTTGCTCTTTCCTTGGCTATTCCCGCTGCTAAAGCAATGTTGGCCGCAGCTGTGCGATTTTCTTTTGGTGTTGTATAATGCACCAACGTGATTTTCCCATCCACGGGGCAATCCCAAGATAAGGTCTCCAAAGCACTGGGGCTGTAGGAGAACTTATTAGAGCGATTGTTGGCCACACTGCTCTGGTCGCTGCTCCCTCCTCGTCTCCCAAACAAGCTATAGCTTGCCCGCTGGGCCGGCCAGTCTTGGCGCGGCAGCTGTTTATGTAATGGAGC
The DNA here is from genome assembly GCF_055824585.1 of Amblyomma mixtum. Classification (NCBI taxonomy): domain Eukaryota; kingdom Metazoa; phylum Arthropoda; class Arachnida; order Ixodida; family Ixodidae; genus Amblyomma; species Amblyomma mixtum. The sequence continues at coordinate 115,717,445 of NC_143014.1, forward strand.
TCCCGCTTGTCACTACTGCCAGGTGCGGAGTTCATGCAGTTATTTGATTTTTGAACGCATGTGGCCTTCAACCTGTTGAAATTCATCTCCAATTAACAGAAGCATATGGAGACTTGTGCATAGATGTCAAAAACGTCCTCAAGTGGTGTAGAGAATTTACAGCTGGTCGCACTGAAATTCACGACGAAGAAAAAAGTGGACGACCTTCAATTTCTGACAAGACAGTCATGTAGGTTGAAGAAATGATGCAACAAGATCAGAGGATCACTCTCAATGATCTCTGCATTTTGGTTTGTGAGGTGTCTCGAAGTACCATCTATAGAATTCTGACTGCAAAACTGGAATATCGGAAGATGTGCACAAGACGGGTCCTGCGAATGCTTATACCAGACCACCAACGGCAATGCGTTGACTCTTCCAGCGAATTTCTGTGGCACTGTGGGGAACAAAAAGACAACTTTTTGGATTCCATTTTGGATTCGATTGGATTCCTTATTTTGGAAACAACCCTCATATTTTTAATTTTAATGTGACTGGTTGTCTTGAGCATGATTTGTCTGAGATGCTCCTTCAGGCACATTTTAAATCTACCACTCTCTGATGTTGGTTATGATGCCACTTCCTTACCGATTGTTCACACCATTTATATGCCTTAATGAACTTGCTTCACGGGTGAGTTCATTTGGTACAGGTATCAGTTGATCACACATTACACCGGTGACTTCATTTGTAGCTGCTGTAGCCGTGTATCCTCGATTACTACTCTGATGAATGAAATTTCATGTCTTCACTTGTATAGATTGCAATGAAGGTAAGTGCATATAGTGCGTTTCTTCAAACGAGCTAGTTCGTCGTGTATAGGTTTACAACTATTTGGCTCACTAACATGTTTATTCCTGTTGTGTAGTTTGCTGTTATTTGTTTTTGCAGCTTTTTATTGTGATTATGCTGTGTATACAATATCAGTGCTGCTGCCTCTTTGTTGTATTTTGTTTCTGTGTAGATGGCATCAGAAGGGGTTGTACTTTTTTTTTTCCCCATGACAGTGCTGCACAAGTACAGATTTTGCTTGGGCCTCTGGCAGCCGCAGGTCTCCTCCTATGGCGGACTCTTCCAAGTCAGGGTTAGTCTTTATAGCTTTCATGTTAGCAGTAATGTAAAGCTTCCTTTGCATAAATTCAAGATCTTGCTTGCTATTAATATCTACTTGACTTTTGCCACTGTTGATATCGTGGGGTGCATAAGTGCCATGCCTGGAGAGAGCACACATACTGGCATAGGAGGGAATCATTGTACTTTTTGAAATGGTAGCTCTAGGATAACTTTACTTTTCAAAAGTAGCTTAAGCTATTCCATTTTTTCACAACAGAGTTATCGACTTATGGGCTGAAACATCTCGAAAAGGGGCTAAATCTGTTCATAAGAAAAGGTAAATTGGCAGCGCTGAGTGCAAGTTTTTACATCACGTGGCAATGCATGCTCTAAAGCAGCAGAGTGATTCAGTGTAACCACAACAAGAATTGCGTGTTCACAGTTTGATCCTGCACTTGTCGCCATTGTGGGGACGGAATTGATGCCTCCTCTGGACCCATTCATCACGGAGCCCCTGCGCAAGAAAATGCTCTTTTCCATACCTGTTTACCGGGAAAATGATGATGATGTCATCTGTGTGGGTGGCTACAAGGGACCCCATGAAGCAATCATTTTGGAGGTATGATGCACATCTGTTTGTCTTTCTCCTTCAGAATGCTTTAAATGGTGATCATGACAAAAGACGCAGCTTTTTGAACAAGTGCAGTTATTGCTTTTATTGGTTTTGTCTTCTATTATGGCCGTGTTCAGTGCAGTACATCCACAGTAAAAACAACAGATGACATTACACAGCCATCTACAGTCTTCCGTGCGACTGTGAGTCCTGCTGATTGCGTTGCTGGCATTATGACTGACAAAATAATTTATTTTTTTGCATCTTTGTGAAAGAACAACACCGTCGTTTTGTGACTGGGTGAAAGTGTGTGGTGTTCACATAATTTCAGCAGCTTATAATAAGCCAGCAATGCAGACAACATAGCGGTGGACTTTGGTGTACAACTGATGCCCACTTTTCAATGACGCTGTCAGTAATTATTTCAGTATGATAATTCCTGTCAGTAGAAGGATCTTTGCTGCCTAAATTTCAGCCACTGATTCTGGAATAAATAGTGCATCTAGAGGACAAAAACTTTGGAAATAAAATATCAAGTTTCTGTAGTACCACCATATAAACTCTTGTAAGAGCCGCTAGTTTTTTTTTTTCTTAGAATTTCGAAGGGGGGTGCATCATCACACAAAAGCGGCATTTCTTCACTCAGTTTTTCTGACTGCAGTGGAACCCAGATTATGCCTGCCCTGCTTGTGCGGTGGCCCATATTTTAGCACAGTTAGCATGGGCCTGGTGGGCCCTTTATGGAGATATTGAAAGTCCAGATGATACGATGACCGCTGGGAACCACTCACAATGAAACGGACTGGCAAGGCACTTTATTGGGAAACATCGCATCACCCGAAATTGTTGTGAAAAAGAATTAAGGTGGAGACATGTTTTTAGCTATGTGATTTCGTGCTCAATCATAATGACGGTTTTGCCGACAGTTCGATACAGTGCTTCACGCATGTGACTTGTAGCCTTTGCCTTACTATCTTTTCCACTCGCTTTGCTGCCAACGGCATTGTGGAGGTGAAATGTCGGTGGGAAACTTGCGTTGCTGCATAGTGCAAAACCTCCATGTGGTAGTGATTTTAGGCAAGTCTCGGAATGACACATAGTTAGCATGGTCATACTGCGTGTTGCAGTCCAGTAGCTCCCATCAGAACACACCAGATGGGAAAGATTATATGCACGTGAAACGCAATTGCTTTCTTCTTCCTTTTTTTTTTTGTTCAAGTTGTCAGCTACCAAGTTGGGAGGAGCGACCCTTACATGAGTGTGGCCCTTACACAGGGTGTATACAGTAGTTACTGGAACATTCAAAACTGTGCAGTATGTTGAACGTCCATGTTGTGGCCCATTAACTGTGAGACGTGGGGCAGGTGGGAGCTCTTTCTTATAGCACCACCACTTTTTTTTTATAACTTTTCATGAGCATGATGTTGAAGACGTGTTCAAGTGAAGACAATGCGTAAAGGTTGCTTAACTTTATTGCCAGTCTCTTAATTTAAATTTATTGACAGTCTTTTACTTTGTGTAGTACGGGGCCAAAGGTGCAGTTTCACTTCTTCTTGAATCCATACAGTGCCTGAGCTTTTGAGTGCACACTGTCATCTTTAAATGGTGCTTGAAAGTCTTTTTGGGCAATATTTTTCTGTTATCGTGGCACTATTGTGCTTGAGTTCTGCCACTGGAGTAAATGGCGCCAGCTTTGACCTTGCAGCACAGGTAGGATCACATGACTCCTCTTACTATGGAAACAGTGGTTGCTCGACAGAATTTCTGCATTTTAGGAGATATAGGCCTCATTTTACTCTTTATCTTTTTTCTGTCAGTGAGTTTCTGTTTGCCATCCCACTGACAGCAGCAGGTTATTTATTGATTTATTAGTACCAAACATACCCAATGGAACCCAGTCCAAGCTCCGATTTTGATCTGGAAGATATGAAGCTACGAGCAGCGTGGCTAGTTTCACTGATAATGGGCAAGAAAGTGACTGTACTCTCGTGTGTGCAGAGCCGCCGCGGTGGCTCAGTGGCTATGGTGCTCGGCTGCTGGCCCGAAAGACGCGGGTTCGATCCCGGCCGCGGCGGTTGAATTTCTTTGGAGGAGAAATTCGAGGCCCGTGTACTGTGCGATGTCAGTGCACGTTAAAGAACCCCAGGTGGTCGAAATTTCCGGAGCCCTCCACTACGGCGTCTCTCATAGCCTCAGTCGCTTTGGGACGTTAAACCCCATAAACCAACCAAACCAACCAATCTCGTGTGTGCAGCAAGCATTTCAGGGAGCAAGATTTTGTTTATGAAGTATGTGCTAAACCATTTGGTAAGCTGCAGCCGACATAAAGGAGCTGGTTCAGTTAAGCATTTAAAGATTGCGCTGTATTGTCCCCACTGCCCTATTAACGCGATAGCGTTAAAGGTCCCGTTTGGCGCAAAACCTGGCATCAGCGGGACTGGAAAATCCTGATTGGTCGGGGGGGTAGGGACGTAGAAAAGCAGTTTCACGGAAAAGAAAAAGAGGGGTCAAGCAGAATCAAACCGCTGTCCTTTTGGTTGGGAGCCGGGCATGCCACTTCTACACCACTGAGGAATGTTCATTCAGTGAGATAAATGGAGGCCTTGTACAAACACCTCACGCCACACAGTAAGTGAATTACATTGCATGAACACTTGGTTACTTAAGGTGACTGATTAGTGTAACCAATGAATGTCAACAATTAGCATCACCAAATATCAAAGTTGAGAGTAAGCAAAGCAAAATAAAAAAGGGGGTAGGGGAGAAGATTGGAAGGGGCTGTGCATGGACCGTTATGTGTAATAAGGCAGTATGCGATAGCAACAAGTGTGTTGATGTTTGCAAAAGGGTGCACCAGGGGACCCCTATTGCATCATTCTCTTAACTCTTTCCTTACCACGCCACTGTGCTTCGATCACCGGTGATCGAAAAATTCGAAGCGCTACGGCAGCGCGACCGCGGCCGCTACGGACTTGCTGAGTCATTCGGTTTGTTGTTCACACATTAAACTTCAACTTCCTGTTTAGTTTATATTTTTGCCAAAAAGCGGCAATTTTTGAGACGCGCTTGAAGTTGGGTGTGCGGCGTCGGGCGCTCCGAACAAGCCGTCATCATCGGGAATGGCGCTCGCTCGAAAAAACCCCGTTCCACTCAATTCCACTGCGTTTGCACCACCTATTTTTGATGTATCGATTAGCACGGACCCTGACGACGATGCTGTATCGTCAGGTATTGTTTCGAAGCCCAAACTGGGCAACGAGAGCCCAGAACGCTCGCCTGTGCGTTCAGATTCCTCGTTCCGGTCTGTTTGTGCGAACCGAAGCTCCTCATTGTAGCCGTTACGGTGATGTGGCGCCATCTAAGTTGTTCTCCAGAGACTACATTTTCGGTTTCTGCGTAGAGAGCAATTTTCCCACGACGCGCGAATTTTTGAAACGCCCTTGAAGCAGAGGGTACGGCGCGGACGCTCCGTGCATGGCGTCGGGCGCGCAGACGGCGCGCGCTCGGAAAAACCTTGCTGCGCGCAATTCTACTGCGTTGACTGCAATTATTATCTATGCTACGAGTAGTAGAGTCTCTGGTGACGATATTGCATTGTCGGATTTTGGTTCAGACGCTGTAACTGCGCAAACCGATCCCGGAACGTTGGCCTGATAGTTTCGCTTTCTTTTTCCTGTCCGCTTGTGCGGGCGCATCTGGTTTGTTGTTCAGACGGTTAGTTCCATTTTCGGCCTAGTTGGTAATTTCCCCGCCAGTCGTGCATTTTTGAAGTGCCCTTGGAGCATAGGCTTATTGCGACATAATACGCGGTGAGGATGGCGTCGCGTCGAGGTCGGGCGCTTCGCGCGCTCGGAAGAGTCTCGCTGCACGTGATTCTCCAGCCTCTGCAGCTGATTTTCAAGATCCTCCGAGCAGCAGTGACTCGGACGAAGATGTTGTAACGTCGGATTTCGATTCTGCAGCTACATCGCAGCTATACTTATCGCATACTATATATCGCAATATCACACCTATACTTATTGTGTTTTATATTTTTTTTTGAATTTTTGACGTAAATTAAATAAGTTTTGATTTGTATTTTTTAAACCACGCTTACCAAGCTTTCGTTTGGCGCATAACATTACACTTCCAATTTTTTTTTTGTTGGACTGTAAAAATCATATAAAGGGCACTCTCAAACGAGCCTTTTCAAGAGGCATGAAGAAAAAAAATTCTAGCTCGAAAACTATTCAAGTTATAATTTTCAAACTTTAATGCCATGTTTTAGAAAGAATTTGAATTGTTTTGTAGTTTCTAGAATTTTTTTAGTACAAGTGTTTGGAAAGTTATTGTCATATAAACACAAAACTTTTCTTCTTTTTTACTTTTTGTTGTGTTTACTGATTTTTTTTCACAGCATTTCAAGCAGAATATGTGTTCAAATAAATTTCATTATAAAGCGCATTCTATCTGAATTATTGTTATGCATTTTATATAATTTTATCTATCACACCTTTTCTAAAAAAAATTTTGTCTGAGACATGTGAAAAATGGTCGTTTTTCCTGTGGTAAGGAAAGAGTTAAGGTGAACTTAGGTGCCCCCCAAGCTTGCTCTAAATTATTCAAAGGGCCAATTGAATGGCATCACGTCGGCCATCACTAACCTAAATAAACTGGCTCCCATTTGATTTGCGCTGCATCCGTATGTGTTAGCGCTCTATACAGTTCTGCACTTGTTGCCGGCCGTGGCAGTCACATTTCGATGCAGGCTATATACTAGAGGCCATTGTACTGTGCGATGTCATTGCGCGTTAAAGAAGCCCAATGGTCAAAAATTATCCGGAGCCCTCAAATCCAAGCTCCACACCTGACATGTGAAGATTATCTGCTCAGTAAGATTCAGTGACCACTTACCTCTAACTGATAGTGTAGCAGCTTCTTTGTTGTCCATAGTGACAGTAACACATGCACTGATTGAAGGCTGGGGAATGTTGGTCGTTGCTTTGTTGTAGCGGTGAGTAAAACTCGTCAGGTTATACTGCAAAAGTTCGCTCACTCTGTGAGGTGCCTTCTTGCCGAAGTTCAAGCCCAGTATCTGGAACTCTACGAAGCAGGATGCGAGTTTTGTGGCGAAAAAGAAAATTTGTATCACATGATCTGATCACATCAATGAAACCCAGCCATATTTTGAAAATTGCTATATTAAACAGTAATTACACATCGTGTTTCTATTCCACTTGTTCTCACATCAACGATTCACACTGATAAAGCTGGCAGTATAACATTGACTAATCATTTATTTATATTGTATTTCAGATTTCAAAGGATGAATTTATGTTCAAGTGTTGTGACTCAAGCCATCACCGCCACCCGAATGGGAAGCACCAGGTATGGTTTCTGTTGTTGAAAAGTAGGAATGTTTTTTCTTTGTAGGTCAGGGATGCAAACAAAATATGCAAAGATAAATTTATTGTGCACATTGACATTGCTGGAGCTGTTTTTATTACCTTGTACCTTGATAAGAAAAGTTTTTCTCTCTCTTGAAAGCAAACAACAGTAAAAGTAAAGGACATGGTAACAGAACTTTTTTTTTGTTAGGTGACATGTACAAATTTTGGAATGGGCTGTATGCAGTGTGCACAAATTGCTTTAACATTGGGGAAAAAGCAGGGCGGGCGTGTATACACGCCTGCCGCCTCCGTCATGAAAAATCCGCGTCATTCTTATCTGCGTAGTAGATTTGCTACGCAGATCAGTGGTGACGCACATTAGCACCAGTAGCACCCGCAGGTCCATGCGTAAAAGCTAACATCCGGCGATGTGCTAAGGGAACGCCAGCTTCTTGAGTTGCCCGGTGCTGCCCGAAGTTAGATCTATGGGGTGTGATGGCTAATGTTTGTACAATATAGCTGCACATTTTCCTATACATTCATGCTGTAGCTTCACAGTGCTCAGAAATTTTTCTATATAAAAAATAATTTGATCTAACCAGGTTTTATATAATCAGATTTGACTGTATATTATGTTACCTTTGTATATTGTTGCTTGTCTGTCATGCTCATTTTTATTTTGTTTGCTTTGACGGTATACTCTTAACTCGTTTGGTATCCGGACCATGGGATTGAGGTAGCTTGAAGAATGAAAACAGGCTGGGATGTGTTTTGCAAGCACTTTCGCGTCATAAATAGCAGCTTACCAATATTGGTGAGAGGATAATGAAAAACTACAGAGAATGTTTACTACATTCGAATCTGAGTGAAAGCACGGATTTGCGCTACATAGAAGATGACGGCGAGTAGGCAGTGCTGTGGGACGGAGCAGATGGAAGTTGAAGAAGACGACACTGCCCAGTGCACAGCATGAGAGTGTGGTGCAGTTTAACACGAGGCGTGTTGGCTGCAGCGATAGCCTAGTGGTCTCGCTGAGCGGCCCTTAAAGGAGATCTGTTCGCGCAGCCGCGGGTTCGACTCCCAGTCAGGGATATTGATGCAGGCCTGTGTACTGTGCGATGACAGTGCACATTAAAGAACCCCAGGTGGTCGACATTTCCGGAGCCCTCCGCTACGGCGTCCCTCATAGCCTTAGTCGCTTTGGGACGTTAAACCGCATAAACCAAACCAAACCAACCCGCAGTTTCTTTTTCTCTTTTTCATGGTTTGACCTCTAACTCAGATGAAGGTCAAATTTACACGGTCTGCTATTGAAGCCCGAGGTCCCGAAGTGAAGCTTTCGCTTCAAAAGGCTTGAATTAAATTTCGGACAGCTCCGCAAGCTATGGAAGGGAAAACGAAAGGAAGATCAAGGGAGCAAATTGTGCTAGGAAACAAATGCAAGTTAATGATGACCTTGCTGAAATCAAGAAGAAGAAATGGGCATGGGCATGTAATGCAGAGGACAGTTAATCAGTGATCCCTTAGGGCGGCGGAGGGGATTCCAAGAGAAGGTAAATGTAGAAGAGGGCACCAGAGATTGGGGAAATTTGCATATGACATAATGGCAGTCATAGATCTGCCCAGTACAGGGTTAATTGCATGTTATTGAGAGGCCTTTGTCGTGCAATGGTCAAAATTGAGCTGATAATGGGGATGACAGTGGTGATGTTTGTTAGGAAGTTATTGTCTGAAAGGTTTCATGTTGTTGTAGAAAGTGTATTGTGCAACTAAATTGAACTTCCCTACTCTCCTGAAAATCTTTCACGCTGCCAAGGCATTGCTGCAGTTTATAAGCTCTGTTTGAGGACTGAGGTATTTGATGATATTAACAAAGGTACTGTGCTTTAGGTAGCATTGTAGCACATTGTAGTCTGGCTCTTGTTAATGATCATTGGCTATTTTTTGTGGACGTATTGGGAATGGGTTATATGCGCAGCTTTCTGTGCAGTGCACATTCATAAGTACCACTTTTAACTGAAGAGAATAAGTTTTCTGGTGGATTTTATTGATGTTTGGTTCAATTCTCATAAGTAGTTGGATTTCTGGGGCGCTCTGCATGATTTTTTCTAAGACAGGTGTTCTAGATGTCTTGCTCAGCATTGGCGTGGCTCTTTCAGGAACTCCGTGAGTTTCTCAGTGAACACTCCTCAGTGCCTCTGGACATGCACCAGTTCCCACACAGCCAGGAGATGCTTCTGATGAAATTTTTGATCCTGAGGCAGTTTGAGTATGTATGCCTTTTACAAGGCTCATTTTCCATGTTTTATAAGTTGTGCATGGTCTTGAATAGTGAAAAATATTTAGAATATGTGTGTTCAGGTGAAAGGCTGCATGGTTGGTATCGCATTTATTACAGTGTGCAGCAGTCTGAAGAGAGTAAAAAACCCTCGCATGCCTTGAAAGAATCATGGTCAGAGAATTAGACTGCATGGTTTTATCTTTCAGTTTTTCCTGGTAGCAATATGGTAAAGTGAAGCCAAACGAAGTTTATGTATTGAGATTTCTGGGACAGCTGTGACTCGTCTTTAGAGTTCTTTCTGCAAGTCCTTCTTAGGCATCTCTGATGTATGTATTGGTTGCTTCCTTTGTTTTTGGGTGACTTTCAGTTTAAACTATTACTTTATTCAGATGTTTCATTCCTTTGTTTTGGGTGACTTTCAGTTTAAAATATTACTTTATTCAGATGTTTCATGGAGTAAATTAAATAAACCTTTAAAACAGTGCACTTTAATTATAATGTTCTCAGCCCTTTCTGCAAGCTTTCAGATTGACGTGAATGCAAAGTGATGGGGTGAACCATTCACTGCAAAGATTTCTGTAGATGCTAACCTCAGCAGCCAGGAACACAGTGGTCCCTTTGTGTCCTGTCCCTTCATATTGGTGATGCTTTTGAGCTCCTTTGTGGCTTATACTTAAAGCCCTTTGTTTTCGGGTATTATTATTATTATTATTATTATTATTATTATTATTATTATTATTATTATTATTATTATTATTGTTGTTATTTTTCAGAATTTCAGAGGTTAAAAATCGAGTGAAATGTTTTGAGCTCAATTTCAGGTATAATTCGGGTAATTTGGGAAAAAGTTCCATAATTCGTGTTTTTTTTTTCTGGTTATTTTCTGCAGCAAATGACAGGTTACTATAAGCAGTCGTTTTTGTGTGCAACATAAACTGATCTTTTTTTTTTTTCTCATTATTTCAGATGTAAACTGCAGGTTGCACTGAAAACTGTTTACCAAATCAGATATTCGCTTTTTTTCCTCATTTATTGCTATTATTTCATCACGTTAATTACTGTCCGCTTGCATAGCACTTTTGCATCCTTGCAAGATTCGCCTACCTTTGTTTGTAGGCTGCGAAAACATTCATTCAACTAGAGGGGTAAAGCTGAGCAGCCAAGCCGTCCGCACCTTGCCAATTCAAGGTTGGGTAAAGTTTTAACTTGGATCCGAAAAACTGCAGTAGAGAAAATATTTATATGAAAGCCTTATGTGTATTTTCAACATTTTTAAATATATTTTATAATGCTTAGCATGCTGATTGGAGACCTTAGGTTTAATATCAGTGGACTGTGAACAATAGTTATGAGTAAACCCTCTTGGAGTTTGAACTTCTGTTTTGGAGCGTGGTTTCGGATTGCTTAAGGGGATTAAGCTATGGGATTAAGGCACTTAAAGCAAGGAGCCCCATATGACAGAGAGCCACTTGCGCTCTCATGCACCGTGATGCCACCTTCGTGCTTTGTATTCTAGGCAAAAGCTCCAAAAGGATCGGCCATGTCGCATCACCTTGCCTTCGTGTACACGTGTTGTCATAGCTCTTTTTTTTGTTTTGTTTTAGCATGAACCTGACCCTGTGTGGTTTGTGAAAGTGGGCAGCCACAGCCTTGAAATGAACTCCCCACAATGCTGCCCACAACACTGGCAGTCTTTAGTCCACTGGTTTTACAGGGAAGGGAAAGCTAAGTGCAGGCCAGTGTGGCAGCATGATCACCACTCCACTGTGCACTTGTGCCATAGTCACTTTGGCTGCATTCAGTTTTATATCAGTGCACCTTCTCACTCTGGAAATGTATTATTCAATAAAAATTTTGAGGAAATCTTGGACGCGGTTACTGGAAAGCTGTGTTTTCCATTAGGGGAAAATAACCGGAAAAAATACATAACACTGTAAAATTTCAAAATTCTTGATTTTGTACATGTACACCGGCAAGTCGTACAAACCCGGAATAGATCACTGAGATTGTATTTATTATATGTATAGTACATTTTTTCCCCCTTTTGAGCTCTATAGAAGTGTCCTCAATATAAGCTCCGAATCTTGACTTGTTACAAACGTATAGCTAGCATGGGACACAACAGGACAAATTCTAACTAGCCTTGTATTGTTGCCTAAATCGCAGTTGCATTTCATAAAAATGCAATGGCAGGTCATGATGTCTAATAAACTAACTTCTTGGCTAGTACTTTTTAGTTTACTACAGTGCACATGTTTTGTGTTAGGGCCTGCAAACCCTGTGTACTGTTTCTTTATTGTGTTATGTGCAGCACATAGGTGAGATGTTCATCTTAAATGATCATCTAACTTTTAAATTTGTTGTCTTGGTGTGAATTCAGTGCAGCTAAAGTGTAGTGCAGCTTGCACTGCAGCAGCTTTGCTGTGCTCATGTATTTCAGTGTGCTGTTGGGGCTGAGACCTTACGAAGGCTTTTTTTTTTTTCTGCCCTGCATGCAGCTATGCGTTTCACTACAAACGGGTGAGACTGCAAGCTCCATTGGCGAAAGTGCCTATCCAGCCAGGCATCTTCAAGGGCACCTATGGCACACATGGCGTTGAGCTGATCCAAATAGAGTACGTTGACAACTGCACAAAGCTACGGGCCTCCAAACTCTCGGTAAATTTTTTCACAATTTTTACTCTCTATTTTCATGGAATTTCACAAGAAAATGTTGGGATTATGATTCAGAGCATTGATTTCTGAGGCTTCATGAAGCCTTCTTCATAGCACCTCTATTTTCTGTGTTTTCTAAGTTTTTTGCATTGCCTTTCTCTTTCTTCAAGGTCACCATCAGTGTTATTTGAAATACCAGGTGAGCATTATTGGGGTGGTGGTAGCATAGAAAAGAAATAAAATCATAATTTGTCAAGGCATGAAGTAGGAGATAAGCATCAGCATGGTTGGTGAAGTGGTCATTAGGTTATCATGGTGCAGGTCCGTTCACTAGATAACTGTGGTGCAGCTGAAGAGTACACATGGAAGTGTATGAAGTCGCGTGAGGTATTCCTGATATATGATACAGTGAGAAATGTGAAAAAAAATAATTGCATGACTTACAGATTTTGCCCAGGGCACTATGCACAGATGTGCATATTGTGCTTTGAATCAGAACAGCGATAAAGGCTTTCTGAAAGGCGTTTTTCATTGATAACTTATGTGCATATGTGCATGTTGCTTCATTCGGATCATTGTGCTTGGTTCTCTTCTGGGATATGTGTTTTCATTGTCATCTCCATAACTATGTGGTTGCTCTAGGCAAACACCATTCCCATATCACTAGTCCTGATGAAATTGTCAACCCTAGCTCTTTCTTTTAGTGCGAGAGCACTGAATTGGTCGCTAGTGAAAAAGGCGTCAGTGTTTGTACTGCTCAAACCGGAGCATTGTCAACCACAGTTGAACGTGGAAAAATACTGTGGAGGTGTGTGATCTTTGGACATTGTAGACGTGTTATAAGGTGTCAATATAACACATACGCCAAAACTTCTCAACAGAGTTCTTCATAGCCTGTGAGGGCTTCACAGGGGTGGAAAAGTGCTGTAGCCTATCGCTCATATAACGCATTTATAAACAAGGTTAAATCGAATAATTTTTTTCCTCTTCTCTTTTCTGGGTGGTAGGAGAGTCTCAGTTTTGAGGTGCAATTCTGGTATTCTAACCAGCTCTGTGGGTTCAATCCTTACCATTTGAGGCTTCATGGCTTCATCATGCCTCATGTTCAAATGACCAAGCTTGGGACATTCCTTTATTTTGTGGTCAAAATTAAAAATAGAAAAAGAAACTTGAAACTTGTTGGGGGACTGTTTGTATTTGAATACTACCTTAAGGGCCCAGAACAGTATTATCACTGGGGGGCTTCAGTTTGTTGTCCGGTTGGGCAGTAAAGGAAATGGAAGAAGGTGTAACAGAGTGAATGTCTGTTGTTCAGCAGGAAATGCAAATGAGGTCACACAGATGAAAAATTCGAGAAGTTGCAGCCGTGCAAATATATTTAAGAAATGCAAGATACTTCTGACATCATCATTTATGTTGAAAACATGTTACGCGAGGGCAAACATTTAGACATGCCTCGAAACCACTGGAGTAAGTAGGTATTCATGAAGTGGTGTCCTTCAACACCCCAGAAATACTGCACCTGTATTGAAAGCTCCCTTTCGGAGCCCCTTTAACAAGGGCCTCAGTCCCGGCTGTGCATGATTCTCGAACTGTTGCCACCATCACCGTTTGATCATGTTCCATGTGGTGCTTGCAGTATTACAGGATGTCCTAATTCCTCTGTTGCTGACGAGGGTGGAGGGTGTTGTGGACGAGTCCGGAAAAACAAATTTCACCGAAAAAAATCATGAACTTATTACCAATATGCCGGAGGAAGCGGCCAATTGTATTGCACACACTCTAAAGCTCCTCATGACTATATTTCGCCGCGCGACATGTGCACGGACGACGGGCGGCGACTGCTTTCACAAGCTCAGCCTGGCTGTGCTGCCCTTCGCATGTTGCCTTTGAATGCACAGGTTGGGACAAAGTCTAAACGGGAAAGCGAACATGCCGCTGCGGGAGCTGCGCTGCGCCCGCAATATGATGGGCCCGGAACGAGAACGCGAAGATGGCGAAACATTAAGAACCTAGAAACGGCCGAAGCAAGTGCTCTGTTGGCGTTGAACTTCGCCATTAGGCCTAGCGACTAAAGCCAAAATCTGCATCGTATCCGGCGATATGCACTCTGCGGTGGCTTGCATGTAATGAGGCGTCTTGCCTGTTATCGAAACCGTAGTTGTTTACGGTTTTACAATAGAAGAGTTGGGTCGCGGTGCATTTTGCCGCGGGTTCACTGACCTTGCTCTGAAATGCACCACTGTTTCCTCCTGTGCTTGCCATCGCCGTGAGGCTGTACGCCTCCCACGCGCTTCGCTGCTACCTCTTTCTGTATTCAGGATGAAAGACTCGGCACAGATGAGTTCCGTGAGCTCAGACTATGGTTCAAGTTCGTGCGGCGAAAGACATTCAAGAACAGTACGATTTCGAAACCACGCGAGCGCAATGTGCCAACTCACGCAGAATTTCAACATCGCAAGTTAAGAGGCTCTCTTTAAAGGGACACTGAGGAGAGCACTATTAATATTTTTTTTATAGTAAAATCCGATAGTTCGGCATGTCATGGCTTTGTTGCCACTTGGCCGGCAGCGAAAGATGCATTTATTTCTAAGAAATTTGGATTCGAAGTTGAAAAAGTTTTTCCCGCCGCTCTGATTCAAACTTGGGATTCGTCTATGACGACAGAGGACTAAGAGACGTGAAACATGACGTGCACATGACGTAACGCAGACTCCGTGATTTCTGGCTGCCAGCAGTGCGGCCTAGCAGCAGCCGAAAAGAAAGCTACCGCCGGCCGCACGTTGAAGGCATCTATCGGCTATTGCGGCCGTCGCTACAGTCGCTTCGATTACGTTTGCACTGGCGTTTTGCCAGCGTTACGATGGATCTCGTTCTCGAAGTCGTCAACGAAGTTCTCGCAAATAGACACCTTTAGCATACCGTGTACCTTGTTACCGCTAGCGGAATACCGGGAGCCCGCCTACCGCCGGAAAACAGGCGCTGATTTGTCCCGATGCTTCAGGAGCGCGCGTAGCAGCCGGGCACGTGGCGCCATCTGGCGACGTCAAGGAGATTTGCGCATGCATTGGCTGCGCCTCAGTGATGCATGGCTTCTCGGTTCCTGGTGTTGCTAGAACCATTCGTTCTAGCAACACTGTTTTGTTCTATGATCTCATCACGCTTGTACTTGCGAGTTTGGCCTGTGGCGGCGATACCTGTATTTTGGTTCTTGCTCTTTTCTACGTTACAAGAGCTTTGTTGTCAGTATGAGTGGCGTTTTTGTAATCAGGAGCTGGTATTCTGTCGATACAAGCCAACTTCAATTTCTCCTCAGTGTCCCTTTAATCTTTTTGTTTTGTTTGATCAAGTTTTCGATCTCTCCTGCAGTTTGAATTAATGAGGTTCCACTGTACACATTTTATGGCGGCTTGGGTATTGGCGGCGAGCGCGAACAAGGTCTGAAAAATCGAGCGGTCAGTTGCGGTACGTCCGAAATTTCAGGTGCTGTTATACGTTGGCTCTATGGGCCATGTCGCAGTGCCGTGAAAAAGTCCGAATAATCAAGCATGTCCGGAAAATCAGGCACCCAAATTTTCGGTCGTCGACTGTACATGACACGTGTGTGAAGCATAGCAGATGGGATACCGAAATGGGAACTTGACCAAGAATTCGGCTGGACTGGCTGAATTGAATGCGACGGCAACTCGCTCTTCGTGCCGCTTTCAGTTTGGCTGTGGCGAGACTATGATTCTACCGATAATATAACATTTTAGAAATAGGTCAGTTTTTTTTCACATTGGTTTTCTTTTCGAACATAGTTACTGGGCATGGCAAAAGATAGCATGTGGCGGCGTGTCACTTTCCGCCATATATATATATCTAGCAGTTGTATAAGACTTGCTGATGAAAAATTAAGAGAAAAAAAACACAATGTGTACACCAGAAAATATAGCATATAAATGTTTTGTACTACAGTCCAACCTCGTTATAACGAAGTCGCAATTTGCGCGGAAATTTGTTCGTTATATCCGATATTCGTTATAAAAGCATGCACTCAAATTCCGGCAGAAAAGGTCTGTTAATAAACCCAAGTAAAGGCACTTTAGGATGGACAGCACAGGGTTGAAAAAATGCACTATTTTTTAATTTAACGCGTGGTATAAGCCTGTCAAACCTCGCCTTGCATCTCGTACTGGAAAGCAAGAGCGAACTCACAAGTCGGGATGCTGGCCAGGTGCAAAAACTAATTTATTTAAAAAACGACGTAATCTTCGTTTGGCGGCACTTCACACTATTTGACAGGTTAAATTTTTCGACGAAATCAACACAGAGCAGTGCTTTCCCGATGTCAGCTGATTTGGCCACACGTAGGTTCCCGAAGTACCCCCTCAACTTCGCGATCTTCACATGCATTGCTGTTTGTAGCATCATCTGTAGAAACCACCTGATCAGCAATTTCTTGGTCGGTCAGTTTGGGCGCCACAGCCACCAGACAAGACGTGGCAAACAATCCGACGGCGGTCATTAAATCGCTGCAGCCAGCCACTGCTTGCATAAAAGTCATTGTGGCCTCAGACGCAAGTCAGACTTCTCGCCTCCCTTTGAAGGACGGCACCAGACACAGGCAGGTTAAGCGCTATAACGTCCTTGAACCATGCAAACAAAGCATCTTCAACATCCTGGTGGTGACAAAGCCTTGCACTCTTGCTGTCATTCTTCACAACGCCTGCAGAGAGGACGTTTGCAACCTTCTGCCTTGCGCTCAAGATGGTTGATAGAGTGCTAGGCGCGACACCGAAGTCCGCGGCAATGACTTTTCCTTACGCCCGCTGTCAACCGCCCTGAAGATCTTTATCTTCGTTTCAAGCGAAACTGCTGTAAGTTACGACGCGTTCCGCGACGGCGTCTACAGAATGGACTGCAGAGATCATAGAGATAGCGCGGAGATAGCGCGCGAGTCGGCAATCGTGCCGGCGGGGTGGCCGGGGAGCACGGGCGTTGGTTCGATCACGTGTCAGTCACATGCTACGCAGCCGTTGATGCTAGATTCATTCGCTCTCCCTAGATGGCGTGGCGTGCGGAAGCGCGGGTGATTCAAACACATCTTAGGTGCGGGCGATTCAAAAGATCAAAATTTAGCGTGTTTTGAAATTTTTTCCTCCTTGTTCGCGCATTTTGAGCGCTGTTAATACAGAACTGCTTCGTTATAACCGATATAGTGTCGAATTTTGAATTTCTCGTTTCGTTATACAGATAGAACTCCCATAGAAATAAAGCATGTCAAACCAAACTTTTCTTTCACTTCGTTATATCCGATAATTCGCTGTATCCGTGTTCGTTATAACGAGGTTCGACTGTAGTGGTAGGCATTGTTAATTGTTTTAGCTGATATCTTGGGTTCTTGATGTGTGCATGTAGGTGGATCACTTATTTTTTGCTCGTGATAGGCACATTTTAAACCTCAAGGTGAACAGTCATTTGCTCTTTAATTCATTTTTTTTTTTGGCAAGACCACTTATGTGCTCCATTTCAGCAGCATGAGAACAAGAAATGTATGTAAAGATAGGAGCTAAGGAATGTGTATTCTGTCTGGGGTGGTATTTGTGGCTAATGACACTGTCTGCAAAGAAAGTGCTCTTAACAATGCAAGGAGTTGCAACCCAGAGAGTGCAGGGTGGCATGGCCAAGTTACAATAGGGCCATGTGCTGCCTTTTTACAAAAGCTCCCAGGCCACCAGAGTCATTGCTGGCCTTTGTAGTGAATCTCCAGTAGCACTTAAAGGACCTTTATGCCATGGAGTGACAAATGTATTCACTCTCCTGAGATCTGGGGTGTTAGGGTGCCTGTTGTACAGGCCATGCAATGATAAGCCCAGAAGCAATTCCAGTAACATGTAAACTTTTGAAAAAACAGTACCTGGATCATATGTGCGCATTTTAGTGCCTTAGCTTAAAGGGGCCCTTAAACACGTCTCTGTCAATCACAAGAAATGAGAAATTCCTTGGAACCATTAAGGTGCCCAACAGTGATGTCATCCTGAAAGAAATTTGCCTAGACGCCAGCAGTGGTGGAAAAAATAAGGGCTCAGTGCTTTGCTTTTGCCGTTTTTCTCAACTCAAAATTCTCATTTCGCCTTCCATCAGCCTGTGTCTCCAAGGAGGAGCATTACCTTGCTTACTAAGGCCGTGTCTGCTCACTGTTGCCTGTGGCAACCTGCTCTTTCCACTATCTTGAGCAACAACATTGGCAGCAATGGCTCCTATATTATGCCATGGTGGCAGCTATTGAGTAGTCCTAAAAATGAAAGGAACCTTTGAGCTCCATTTGTGAGTGTTGCGCACTGCTTTGCATCATGTAGCTTAGCTTGGATGTTCACGACTGTGCACTGGGCTCATTAAATGCGTATCTAGCGGTGGTTCTGGCCCCTTGTGAGTGCAGTGGCCACTCAAAAGGACACTACTTCTGCAGGGTGACCCCAACGTGCCCTCTGGCCAGGTGACATTTGAGGTGGTGCTGCAGTATTCGATGGTGCTCACAGCGCAGCAGCAAGCGTCTATCACAGCCCTGGATGCCATTGAAGTGCAAGCAGCGGACATACCATGCAACTCAGTGCCAACTACACCTCAGCCGTTCTGTGTGCCAGGCGACTGCCACGAGCGTTTTCACGAGATTCCCAAGGTTTGCATTGCAAGGTTAGTGCAACTGCAACACAACTTTGCATTTGGTTATGGCTCATGAATTTAGGTGTTACTACAGAAAATGGCACAGTTTGGAAAAGGATTGTAAGGGACTGTAGAGCATTGCTTTGTCTTCTGTCATTGCACTAGAGTGATAGTTCTCTTCATTTTCCTTAGCAGTGTTGCACAGCTCGTTACATAATGCAAAAAAGTTGCCTAGAAATACTGTGAGGTGTCTAAATATAATGCTTATTACTTAAAGTTTACAAAAACCTGCACGCTTCAGCTCACTGAAGCCTGCAAGGTACTTGTATTAGTTAATCGAAGCATGGTGCTTTGGCAGCTGCCAAGGTGCTGCAGCAGCATGTCTTTGGAGCTCTGGTAATGACCGCATTCAGTGATGGTGGCAGTTCGTATTGACACATGCAGTTTTCGAGTGCATGTGGGATGCTAGGGCCACAGTTTCCATCTTCTGCCATACAATGGTTGTAACAGCTTGTGGGTGTGTGTATGCAATGTTATTACATAACATTGCATACTTACAGCTTAGCAGTGCAGAGCAGTATGCAATGTTATTACATAAGTATGCAATGTTATTACATAACATTGCATACTTACAGCTTAGCAGTGCAGAGGGAAGGCCACCTTCTCACTCATGTCAGAGCATCAGAATGAAGTGTTGAGAAGTTGAATTTGTACTAGAGCATCATGCCTTTTGTGCAAAAGTTGCTCATTGTTAACCTTGCAATGCCTGTGCTTCGAAAATTTTGGATAAAAGTTATGACCATCTAGTGTGTCATCACTAATGATCCTGTCATTTCATAAATGTAAAGAACCAAAGACTTGTTTAAAAAAACATAATTACAGCATAACTGCATGTTATACGCAGATTCATACAATGAACCAAAATGAAAAAGCAAGAGTGCTGCATCATCTATTAACTTAGCATTTGCGACCACAGAAAATTTTGGCTATATTTCTATTAGGGTTAGGTTTCACATGAATTTCTTTCAGCTGGCCTTCATCCCTGTCAGCTGGCACCTTGACCTTAACTTTGATACATACGTTGTAAATGACCCTTTCTGGATATATGCTGCCGATTCTTGTAGTTTTACGGGCAGAAATAAAAATTATTCAAGTTTTTACACACTATATCACAGATAATGTGCCAAGCATTGCAAGGTTAATTAAAGGGGCACTGACAAGGCTTTGACATCAAGTGCAGTGTGTAGGTTGGGTAGCTATACATAATTGCCTTTGCAATAGTCGCCTCATAGGTGTGGCATGCATGCCTGTACAGGTGTTAAAAATTCAAATATGAGCCCATTCACACTCCCTCTGGGCAGTGTGAATCTCCTTGTCCACACAGGTGACAGCAAGGCCTAGATAATTTCATTAGTCTATCATCCTGATTGGTGCATAACAGGCTTCTCTGGCACCTGGTTGTCTGCGGTCTGTGGCGGCACCCTTTCCCTCACCGTCTGTTTTCAAGCGTGAGGAAGCAAGCACATTAGTTTCGCTCCATCTCACAACTTGTTGGCAGTGGAGTGGGAGCTATGAGCGTCAGCAGACAGGCTTCCGTGCCTGTCTGGTTGACCTGGGGCGAACCAGTCTGGCTCATGAGAGCAGCACACTTGCAGGTGCTGTGACCTTGCGCACATAGCTTTCACTCCACTGTTAACTTATTGTAAGATGTCAAGAAAATTTTGCTTTTGCTCATTTGCTGGCTTAATTAGATAATCATGCTCAAATTTTCAATTGTATATTTGCAAATTAGCAATTAAAACTGATAATGTTAACAGTCCTAATTAATTATATTAGTATATGCTGTTGGGCTAGCTGATTTCAGGCATAAAAACGGGGTATGTCAGTAATGCAACTCTAAATGGCAGATGTAAAAGGATGCGAAACAGTAGCTAGCACTTCCAACTGTTCTTTTTTTTTTTTCTAGGACTCACAACTTTTTAGACATTTTTCGATAATGTTGCACTAGTTTTGATCGTAAGAGATAAAACTAGAAAACCTGGCTGAATTTTAAAAAATTCAGTACTCTATCTGAAGTCATAACTGTTTACCCGCATAATCAACCCACTTTAATAATGGACCTGCCCTCCACTTCTGTTGTTGAGAACTTGCTTTTTTTTTTAAGCATTAGTGTTTCTTTGCGCATTCCTCAGTTTTGCACCATCTGCAGCACAGACCTTGGTAGCGCGCCAAGGTTGTGCACACCGATAACATTACGGCAAATTTTTCTTATGACGAGAACTTCTGCTGGGGCTGGCATGTGAACTTGGCAGAGCACCAAAATGCTGTGTGTCCTTGACCGGAGCACTGTAGGCAGTGACTGGCTCAGTGCACTGCTGCATACCCTGCTGCGCCACTATAACGTAGCAGTTTAAACGAGAACGCTATAAAACATCCTGTACTTTGAAATGCTTTATGGAGGAGGCAGGACCTTCAGAACCCCGGCTGTGGCGAGCTCAGGATCTGTAACGAAAATGCCTAACCCCTCTCACATAACAGCTACCTCTTAAACATTTGCATTGCTGCTGTGCTGACTCAGTGGTTATGGTGCTCGGCTGCTGACCCGAAAGACGCGGGTTCGATACCGGCCGCAGCGGTCAGATTTCGATGGAGGTGAAATTCTAGAGGCCCGTGTACTGTGCGATGTCAGTGCACGGTGAAGAACCCCAGGTCGTCGAGATTTCCGGAGCCTTTCACTACGGCGTCCCTCATAGCCTGAGTCACTTTGGGACATTAAACCCCATAAACCATAAACATTTGCGTTGCACACTCATAACTATACTGCTAGTTTTTTTAACCTCATTATGCACCTGACCTTGAAGGCCAGTGTTTAGCATGTTTGCTTTATTTTGCCATGGTCACAAATTGTTTGGATCATGCCGTGACACAGCAAACACCTTTCAAAGCGAACGCTGCTAAACACTTCACGAGTGCACTTCGTGAGTGTGGCTGACCACGTGCTTTTGTGGATGATGGACAGACGGACAGGCAAACTGGTGGGCAGGCATGCAGGTGGACATATTTTAAGTCTCGCAATAAAATCTGTCAGAACTTTTTTTTAGCATTAGCATCTTTAGCATTTCTTTTTTTGAAGATATTCGATTTGTTATGCATTTTACTAATCTCTCCTTTCTGTTTTCTCTTTAAATGAAATAAACACTGCGCCTTTCTATTCAAATAGGATTAAATCGTTGTTTTTATTTTTTAATGCGCTTACTGGAGAGTGATAGCATCAGGTGGTGTCAGCCCGTTTTAACATAAAACAAAGTAATGTGTCACTCAGGGAATTTTACAAATGCACTCAGGGAAAACCTGAAAAACTCCGGGAATTTAGGAACATCAACTTGATAGCCACGCTGTTATACTTCAGAACGAAAAGAACTCCAGAGTTGTGTGTGCAGATCTTTTTTCTAAAATCTATTGGTTAAATATGCTGGTAACTTAAAGAAAGAATACAAGCAAAAAAAAAAATAAGCTGCTGCACTTAGCCAGAAATTAATTACAAAAAATTTGAATGTACAAAACATTGCACATATCCTTAGCTACCATTCTTGCGATTTTCAGCTGCATGCATATACACTGCACTTTTCGTGGCCTTTCAAGTTGGGCATTACGTGCTGTACCACTAGAGAAAGCACTCGCGTGAGGACATGAATTGGAGGTAGATGTGGGTTGTGCTCCACATTATACTTGTTCTGAGTTCTGTTCTTGTTTTTTTTTTATAGCAGAGCTTGCAGTCTCAGCTTTTTTTTTTTTGTTGGTAGTGAATGGGTTCTATGGGTGAAAAGGGGGCATGGCCTTCCTGGACATCATCATAATCAAAAATCTGCTGGCACATGTGTTAAAATATGTTGGCAGTGTATTGCAAAGACCCTAAAGCGCCAAATAAAAGCACTCATTTACAAATCAAGCTCACTTCATAAAATACGACGGGAAAAGCAAAACGAAACGTGCAAGCACGCGCCGATGTCACAGGCCTCTGAGATGAAGTCTCGCATTTGGAACTGAAATCCGATCGTTCCACATGGTTGTCTAACTCATCGCTACTGCTCTTTAAAAAAAAAATGGAATAAGAATCGACAAAAGTGCTCAGTGTAGCCTTTCACCTTTGAGGAGCACGCGGCGAAACAGACGGCATGATCGGCAGCCAACGAACTACTTCTGGTCAAAGTTTCATTTTTTACATCACCTCCTCGTGTTAGAAAATGAAAAAACAAAACTGAAATCAAAGATATTGTGTTGTAGAAGCAAACCAGATGGCACAGCTTGTCCATGAGTGCCGTCTTGAATTTTTGGCTGAAGGTTCAAAACGTCGGTCATACCTGACAGATGGCTTGTGGCGCAGTAAAGAGAGTTAAACCTTAAAGGTGCATTAAAGAGGAATCTGAACTAGTCTTTTTACCACTGGTACTCGATCTACATGTTCTGAGCATCCTTAGAAATTTCTAATTATTGTCCTCTGTGGCCGATTTTCCTAATTTATATCAGATTAAATGTCCCGGCTCCCGCTTTTTTTTTTTAACTCACCATTGACGGTAGGAAGAGTCAGTCAATGTGTGAAGTGCCTTTCAGCCAGTCCTGTGGCAGCTTGCCGCTCTTCCATCGGCGGAGTGATACGTAGCGATAGGCGCAAGCAAAGAGTCCATGCTTAGTTTTATTTCCGTGGGCCTAATCTGCAGCTATGTTGTCTCTGACTGGATCTGTTTATTAGCGGAAACCTAGAAAAACAAAATAAAAGCGAAACCGAAGCCGTCACGTGACTGCCTGAAAGGTACTCCACGCGTCAGTTGGCTCCTCCTATCTTCACTGGCGAGTTCAAAAAGTGGCAGAAGCCAGGACGTTTAATCTGATTTAAATTAGTGAAATCGGCTGCATAGAAGAATACTTCGAAGTTTCTAAGAATGCTCGGAACGTGTAGATTGAGTGCCCACGGTAAAAAGACGAGTTCAGTTTCCCCTTTAGTGCACCTTTAAAGGGACAGTGAGGAGAGCTCTATTAATATTTTTTTTAAAGCAAAATCCGATAGTTCGGCATTTCATGGCGTTGTTGCCTCTTGGCCGGCAGCGAAAGATGCATTTATTTCTAAGAAATTTGGATTTGAAGTTGAAAAAGTTTTTCCCTCCACTCTGATTCAAACTTGGGATTCTCTTATGACGACACAGGACTAAGTGACGTGAAACATGACGTGCACATGACGTAACGCAGACTCCGTGATATCTGGCGGCCAGCAGTGCGGCCTAGCAGCAGCCGAAAAGAAAGCTACCGCCGGCCGCACGTTGAAGGCATCTATCGGCTATTGCAACCGTCACTTCGTTTACGTCTGCACCGGCGTTTTGCCAGCGTTACGATGGGTCCCGTTCTCGAAGTCGTCAACGAAGTTCTCGCAAATAGACACCTTTAGCATAGCATGTACCTTGTTACCGTTAGTGGAGTACTGGGAGCCCGCCTACCGCCAGTGAGCAGGCGCTGATTGGTCCCGATGCTTCAGGCGCGCGCGTAGCCGCCGGGCACGTGGCGCCATCTGGCGACGTCAAGGAGATTTGCACATGCATTGGCTCCGCCTCAGTGATTCGTGGCTTCTCGTGTCCTAGTGTTGCTAGAACCATTGGTTCTAGCAACACTGTTTTGTCCTATGACGTCATCACACTTGTACTTGCGAGTTTGGCCTGTGGCGGCGATACCTGTATTTTGGTTCTTGCTCTTTTCTACGTTACAAGAGCTTTGTTGTCAGTATGAGTGGCGTTTTTGTAACCAGGAGCTGATATTCTGTCGATACAAGCCAACTTCAATTTCTCCTCAGTGTCCCTTTAAACATCCCACATGTGCATTAAACACTTTTTTGGGTAATGTACTGTCTGATGCTACTTGAAGGTGATCATTTTTAGAGTTAACTACTCGATTTAAAATATTCCAGCACAGTTGATTCTTTAAAGAAGGATGAGCAATTTACACTACCTTAATTAGCACCTTCGTTTCTGAATCCTGCACTGTGATTTTTATTGGAGAGTAAATGGCCATCACAAGAAGAAATTTATTTATCCTGTTCGGCTGAAATTACAGTTTTACCGTTGACCTATATACTTACCACATTTGTTATGGTGTACCAAGAATGGTAACGTTCCACATATCAGTGTGCTTGGAGGAATCATTTCAAATATGTTTCACATTTATTGTTTGCCACAGAAGGCTTTGAGTACTGACCCTTTTGGCAGATTCATATGATCTGAGGAAAACTAGGCGGGTGGAAAAATGATTTGCTGATAGCTGACCCAAGATGAGGTAACAACCATGAACTTAGTAGGTATCTTGAAAAGTGTTTTTATGTGCATTGCTAATGTCAAGCAGTATTTTTTGTGGCTTTTTCAACCGTCTTTGGGCAGTAAAAAAATGTGGTTGCATTTTACTTTTTTTGGCAAGGCAGCATGAGCTGCGACTTTGTAGGTAACTGACAAGCACAAACAAAATTTTTCTCAATAAAAATTTGTGATTTCCATGGGGATTTCTCGAGATGCAGTTGTCACTACTGGGAAGGTTAGTCATCTTCGCTAGGACATCTACTGTGGCCAGTTGCCAGTCATTGATACAGCACTTAAAACAGCAGCGAACGAGGGACACCACAGAGCAAGGAGACATGACACGAGGCTGACTAACAACTTATCTTTAGGGGGGGAAGCAGGAAAATAAGAACACTGCGCAGTCGCAATGAAACAGAAGTGGTCAACGTCACCGGATAAATGAAGTGCCTAGGAAAAAAACACATGGAAAGAATGGGAGGTGTAAGGCACCAACCCAGATGAAGTGGTGAAAACAAACCAGTCTGTGAAAACGCGTGGCTTAAAAACATAGGCGAAGCTAATATGCAAAGTAACAAGAGGAAAAATGAGAAAAAACGCAGGGAGGTGTAGAGCACAAACCCCGATGAAATGGTAGCAGTACCTCACTGTCCTCTGCCCCATGCAAGATATTAGGCTTGTGGTTTTAACACTTCTGTCTGTAGCACTGCACTACTTGAGATATTTTACGCCATATGGCCACCGCGGTAGCTCAGTGGTCATTGTGCTCGGCTGCTGACCTGAAAGACTGAGGTTTGATCCCAGCCATGGCGGTTGCATTTAGATGATGTCAGTGCATAATAAAGAACCCCAGGTGGCCGAAATTATCCGGAGCCCTCCACAACAGCATCCCTCATAGCCTGAGTTGCTTTGGGACGTTAAACCCCATAAATCAAACCATAAACCTGACATATCGAGCCATATGATGTTTCCGTTCACACACAAACAAAGCATATGACAGGCAGCCTGCTTTTCTCAGGTCTGCAAAGAGTGTTTGGAGTCATTCATACAGTACAGTTATTTTTTTCTTCCCTCCTGGCTCCTTGTAACATTATAGTTGCTTCCATGCTGTGTCAAAGTGTTTAACTGGCACGGATGGTGAATTTTTCTCTTGTGCAGGTATCACGGCCTGGGGCAGGTGGCTGGTCATGGTTTCACAAACCCATCCTTCTCACGGGGCCACTGGGTCATCTTCAGTGAGGATCTGTTTGGCTTTCTCTGGCTGGAGTTGCTCTCGTTGAGCATGTACCACAGGGTAAAGGAGGACCTTGCCTAGAGGCCACCTCTCTCTGAGCTGCTGCTGCTAAAGCTGCTAGCATCTGGAGTGAGCTGCGTTGTCAGTGGGCAGATCTGGTCAGCCTACATCACCGGAGAACACTGGGAAGGGGAAATGGTAGCCACTGTGCTGAGGAGGTGTTGGTGTTTCTGATGAAAGTGGCCATGAGAAGCAGGCATGCTGCCGAACAAAACGGAGTTACAGTGACGTTTTGCACAACTGGTTAGCTTTGTCATGAATCACATCACAGTCTAGGATGCAGTGAAATATTGTTTGCTTTTTTACAGTGAAGATAAGCGTTGAGTGTAGGGCTCACAAGGCACTGGCGCTGCCTTACTGATTTGCTGGTCATGGCATGTGCAGTGCCACCTACTGTGAACGTTTCATTTTAGCTGTGGTCGGCTCTTTACGCCTGCCTGTATTAATCAGGATGGTTAGTTCAGGATGCTTATAATGTGACGCCTGAAAAGTGCATTTCTAGGCATTGAAGGATGTGTGTGCTTTTTTTTCCTTCTTGTCAAGAACTATGCCTCTCTGGAGGATTAATTGCCAAATTTCCCTACAGTGTGCAACGCATTTTTGCCGAGGCTGTTCGGGAAGTGTCCTGACATTTTGTTTTTAACAATTTTAACTTCTTGCTGGGAACATTTTTTCTTGTCTGGATAGCTGAATGCTAACTTTGCTAATGTCACGATTGTTTGCCATGACACTGTAGTGATTTGTGTTGGCACATTGCGTTACTGGTTGTTTACCACTGCAGTCCTGTGTCAAGAGGAAAGATCAAAGAGTATAACTGCGCACATATATATTTTTCAATGGTCAGTCATGAGCAGCCCTACAGCGTGATTTTATGATCTCTTGCTATATCTTGCCGAGTTCTTTTTGCTTTTAATAGTGTCATATTATACAGAGACATGCAGAGTGCATGAGACTTTACAGGTTGTTTTTATGTGTAGAGGCTGATATTTTTTATGGTTTTTTGGTGCAGAGACTGTATTAGAGAATCTTCACTGGTTGTCTATGTACTAGCCAGCGTTGCTTTAAATGCATGTGCTTGTACATTGTGTTGTGACAGTTGGGTGAGCAAGCTCTCAATATTTTATGGATGTGCATTGCTAGCCTTAAATGTGTATGCTGAATCGTTGGAGTGTCTGAGCATGAATGTTGGAGGGACCCTTGAGTTAGCTTTTGATGTGGAATTATAGTGAAGCACATGTGGCTGATGGAGTATATTATTGTGGCCACATGTATTAAATTGCCCTGTGCACTGCACAAAGAGCTAATTCAGTACAGTATGGAAGGTTCAATAGGAAGGTTCAGAGGGCATTTAAAACTTCTCCATTTTCTGGTTGGTAGCTGTTATGCCGCAATTAGCTGTCTGCAAGCTGTAAAAAAAAAACAAAAAAAAACGCTATTGTGAAAGGGCATTATGTATCCTTCCACACATTGGAAGGCATACAAGAATTCCAAAATGCCTCTGGTTCAGCTGTGAATAGTAGGCTTCTTGTTTCACAGCACTAGCACTGTTGAATGCTGATTGTCATTGTGGTGTGTTGTGTCAACGGCTCTTTTTAATCCAAGCTTTCGCGGATGATATCTGTAGGCCCTTAAGATTGTGGTGTTCACTGAGGAAAGTAAATGGAACAGGTATTGTTTGAAACTTTCATAAGCTTTTTAATGCCTCTTTTTATGTCATGAGCAGTGTCAGTTAGTTAGAGTGTACTTTCTTTTACATGTCTCGTGCTCTCTGCTGATATAGGTATTTGTGCTTATTTTCTAGGGCCTGACCGCCATCCCGCAGTGCTGTGATACTCTGCTCATTTTTAAATATTTCTTTGTGGTGTTACTTTTAGACTTTTAGAATTCCCATGTTGCTATAGACATGTTGCTTTTAGTTTACATTATTTGTAGTACAGTAGACTCCTTCTAAATGAAAGTCAAAGAGTAAAAGATGTTTGTTCTGCTTGACAAAAATTATGTTCAAGCAGTTGATAATGTTCAAGCTCAGAAAAGCAAAACCGAAACTAAGCGGTCAAAGTGTTCTCGGATAAAGGGCCACCACAGTCTTATACGAGCGTTGGCCAGGACTGAGCTGGCAGTTCGAATTATCCGGATTTCCAAATTAAAGGGGGTCAAAGTATCAAGCTTTCACTGTGGCAGTATATTTTTATCTTGGACAAAGGAAGCAAGTGCTGCCTCTTTGAGTAGTATTAGACAAAACTGTTTTAAGCGATACCTTTCTGTAAAAGCTGATTGAAAATAAGCTAGTTTTTCAGACTAATAAGCATTTAAAGCTGTCTCTAATTGAAATGCAGAACCCAGTACTTACATATTATATCATGCAGTCGAGGATGGCTCCAAATGTCGAAAAAATTTGTCGCTGCATGATTGGGAAACTAGCCAGTGTTTGGCTGTGCATTATTTATTTGTCTGTGATTTTCCTTAAATGAAATTTCATTTAAAAGGAGTCTGCTCTTTTTTTTTTTCAGTGGTGCTGTACTATGTATCTTTTAGCTTCTGGTTCTCAGGTAGAAGAGAAGCGTGAGAATGGCTTGGGAGTCAAGTTTGCTACAGATCTGTAGAAAAGGAAGTATTTACACTGTCATTTTATCGTTTAAAATTTCAAGTGTGCCTATTTTGTTTAATTGAGCTTGGTTTGCTTGGCTGCTTGTGCTGCTCATGAGACCATTAATGGCAAATGTAACTTATGGAGTGCTTGTTCAGAATTTTGGTGTTGTCACTTGTGGTGTTAGACTATCACATCAAGTTTACTTGTGAATGTAGAATTTTGATGTCTTTATGGAGTTTGCCATGAAACCTTGTGTATTACTCATTTATTTATGGCATATTGTTATTCTTACAGCTGGGCGCTGTTATTGGCCCTTTTGGCCATCCCCCCTTTCCAACATTTCTTTTAGACCTCGAGTTTGTATTTTATTCATTACAAGAGTTGGGCTTTTATCTTTCACCTTTTTAAAAATTTTCGTTGATTACATTTTTATGCACATCTTTATATAGAGCATTAGTATTCGTGTGCAAAGGTCCTTTACTACCATTTGTACTTGTTTGTTGAGTTAAATTGCGTTCTGCAGCTAGTGTGTCTTGTTTTTGCCATGATCCTCTGAGTTATTGTCCAGTGCAGCATGCAAAGCCTACATGTGGACTGCTGAGTGAATTCATCCACTTGTTTTCTGGAGCCTTATGTGGCATTGCATGGCATGTCTACCGTTGACCTACGATATAATGATAAATATCCCGACTTTGACCAGCTGGCAAGCTAGTCCGAGTCAGCACCGCTAACCACCTGCCTGTGGGAAGCAGATGTTAACTTCTGTGGATTTGTTTAGCTTCTGTTGTAAAGAACGCTGGCCAGGTGATTCTATGATAATGAGCAATATAAAGTGGCCACGGTGGGCAGCAGGTTGCATTGGGCTGTGCCAGAGGTACAAATGGAAACATTCTACGTGTAATACCTTGTTGTTGGAACTGGAAAAATTCCTCAAGGGAAATTTTCAGTTTTCTAGGTTTTCACATAAAAGGTAACTTACAATCCACTTCAGACAGGTTCCGCAAACATTTGTTTTTCCTTTTTACTCGTTCACTGCTGTGCAAGACTGCTGTATGTCTTTTTTTTTCTCTCTCTCTGCGTTAACAATTGTGTCATGTGTACTGGGAGTTCCATACATTGGCTAAAAGTGAAGCTTTTCTTGAGAAAGTGTTGAAATGAGCAGGCAGAGCATAAATTTTCTGTCTGTGCACCGTTGTCTTAAGCCATCAAACCAGTCCTTGTGCCTTGTGTGCATTGCAGCAGTGCAGGTCTGTTTGCCATGAGCCACCAGACTGTCTAGAATGTAAGACTGTGTGAACTGTACTGTCATGCTGCATGAGTGTGCATTTGCGCAGTCCACTTCAGCTGTGAACAAAAAGAAATGAGTCGGTTGAAATATCTACTATATCTGTTTGTTTTCTTTGTCATTTACTCAATAAAAAAAATGTTTGTGACTACATTGTTAGGAACCTGCACTTTTATTTGGTGTAATGGAAGATTTAAGTTTACTTGCCTCATAGGCATGGAAGAAAATTGCAGTCATATCAGCGAATGCTGAACGAGACTACTGCAGAAATGCTAGTGGCTTTCGTTTTTCCAACCACTTCCTCCACTCAACACTGATCGTGATAGAGCCCAAGAACAGGGTTTCAATCCTGGCCATGATGGACGTGTTTCGATGGAGGCGAAAGGCAAGCGGCTGTGTAGTGCGTGATGTCGGTGTATGTTTAATAAAAAAACCTCAGGTGACTGA
Organism: Amblyomma mixtum; assembly: GCF_055824585.1. Classification (NCBI taxonomy): domain Eukaryota; kingdom Metazoa; phylum Arthropoda; class Arachnida; order Ixodida; family Ixodidae; genus Amblyomma; species Amblyomma mixtum. Next base: position 115,748,048 of record NC_143014.1, read on the forward strand.
AATTTGTCTGGGGCCCTCCACTACAGGGCCTCTTTCTCTCCCTCCCTTCCCTCAGGGTGCTGTTGGGAGAGAGAATAAATTTTGTTCCACTTTTAGCCCCCTGTTCGGGGATTTCAGGAGCGGTTGAGGTTTCTGCCGAGAAATAAGGCAGTTGCTGCACTTTTGCTTGCCTAAAAATGATTTTTCCTAGGAACGGCAATTATCTGCCCACCCACTGCTGTGGCTTAGATACAGCATTCAGCTGCCGAGCCTCAGAACACGGGGCCAAATCCTGGCCACAATTTGATGGAGTCGAAATACAAGACTCCAGTAAGCTGTGCAATGTCTGCACATTGAAAGAACCCCAGGTGATTGAAATTATTTTGAAGCCCACTGTTGCGGCGCCTCTTTCTCTGTTCCTTCTTTTACTCCTCCCTTCCCTCATGGCGCAGTTGTGTCTTCTGAGAAATGAGGCAGTTATTGCTCCCTTGCTTGCCTGAAAAAAAAAAAAAAATTCTAAGAAACGGCAAAATGTGGGCCACCCCGCCATGGTGGCTCAATGCATGTTATGGCGTTTGGCTGCTGAGCTCGAAGGCGAGAGGCGAAATCATGGCCGCATTTAAATGAAGGCGAAATATGAAAGACGCCTACGTGTGTGTGATGTCGGCGCAGGTTAAAGAGCCTCAGATTGTTGAAATTTACGCGGAGCCCTCCATTACGGCGCTTCTTTCTCTCCCTTCTTTCACTTTCTCCCCTCCCTTGGGTGTCCACTGGGAGTGAGACCATTACTTTGTCTTCCTTTCATCATAACAAATTTTTTATTAATCCAAAAGCATTAGATGGCTTATTGACACAAAAACATGGCGTCGCCCAAAAAGTGGTGGCGTTACAAAACTTGCAATTCGTCGAAGCAGTGTGACGTCGTCAAAGGCGGGAAAGTACGATGTTAGCTAGTAGTAGTGTACTAGTACTGCACCAACTACAAAGGGATAGAATACAATTGAAATAGAATAAGAATAGGATATGAATAGAATTGCAGTGTTTTCGCATTAATTGCACGTAAGTTCCTTTAGTACCTCGGCTTATATTTATTTATTGTCCCTGCCCAGCCTGACAACTGGTATAGTATTGCCGTCTGTCGCGCATATGCTGGCAAGTCATAAGAGTTAATGTACTAACTCTAGAGTGAAAGCAGCGGCCGCACTGCCATGTACAATCTGCACACTTTTTTTCTAACTGTGGGTGAAAGCCATATTGGTAATCTGCTCATGGTGCCCAGTGTGTACCCAGACGACATAGACCAAAATTTACCATCAATTACAGCATACTAACCTGGCAACTTGGTTCAGCGAGGCTGCGTTGGCCGTGCGCAGCACACATCAGTGCGGTACACGCAATGCTGCTGCGGCGTCATTACTACCTGGGATGCGTTCAGTTTTTCCTCATTCATTGCCAACTTTTTGCAATTTTGTGTACGGACTCCTTTGCCGCTCATAACATATGGTTTGTATTTGTCTGAGCCGAGGTCAGCAAGGCTGTTCATGAGATTCGGCAGGGTTTTACATTTTGTCGTACAAGGTGGTGCCTTGCTTTGCGAAGTATGCATCTCTGTCCCTTCCTATCTTAACTGGTGACCGCACCTACTGAAGTTTCATCAGCTGCCGTAGTCCCCCATCTAGCGGAAATGAAAGAAACTTCTAAGCGCATGAAGTTGGGCTAGTTGGTTTTCCATGGAAGTAAATTTAGCATAAAAAAAACTCTGCCTCTCCCGTAACCGAGAGTAGAGTAAGCATGAAATGTTTACGGGCATAACACATTGCTTGTAGATGGTACTAGTCAAAATCTTGAAATCGGTCTAGTGTTCGTTATCGGCAGGGCAGAGGCAAAGTCTTCTTCTGTGGCGTATCACTCGCAAAGCGATCGCTTTCCGCAAGACGCTTAGTACCTCTCGTTTTATCATGCTCCATTGCTCGGCTTAAGCAGCTGTGACGGTGGCGGCATTGAAATGCAGGACGATGCAGAAGCGGACACGACGAGACGCAGACCTGACAAGAATGTATATGCAGCGCGTTCGAATACTCCGCGAGCGTATATACATCTGCCTGCCAGAGGGGGAAACGGCATGACCTGAAGGCCCAGCGGCCGATCTTTTACATGCGTGAGTGTTAGGGTGCCTCGATGCCAGCGCTGGCATCGAGGCACCCTAGTGAGTGTAGGACCGTAGCGCCATCCTTGGGGAGGGCGCGAAAGCAGTTTTCTGCCGAAAGCCCTTCTCGCCCTGGAGCTCCCCTCTTTCTCTAAGCGGCTTTCTCTCAAAGTCCCTAACAGATCACGTATGACAAGGAAGTGTATCGTGGCATGCATATGCTTTTTGCACGCGTTAATAGAAATCTGAAATTATAATTCCGTGCATCAGATGCACAGCTCGAGTGATATCTTGATGAACATTGAGAAGACACTGGCAGCAGTTATTTTTTCTGACTCGTTTGGAGAGCAACCGGCCCTTGTATGCCGGTCCCGTAGGAGGGCTTAGAGAGTCTCGTTGAATCTCGTTAAATCTCGTACGGTGCCCGGATGTTCTCGTTTCAGTGCCCGGATGTTGGCTCTCGTTCTCGGCGTGACGTCACCACACTGCCGACAACGGGAGCTAAAAGCATTTCATGCTTAAAAATGGGACACACTACAAGGCACAGCAGGCAACACGTTTGCAATCGGCAAAATGAGCACAGACTGCGTAAGCGCACCTTCAGTTAGCTTGCCAGCTAAGAAATCGAATACCTAGATGGCTAAGAGGCCGCTATTACCTCCGCTAGTTGATATTTTTTTCTGTGTTTTTTGTGTGTTTGCATCTTTTCCTATTTATTTATTGCCTTATCTCCAATAAAGCTTCAGTTAATTGTTAGTAGTGCTCGTGTTGTCTGCAGTTCCCTCTCGTGCTCTGTTTTGGCACTGAATTCACTTCAATTGAAAGGAACTTGAGTGGCAGCTGTCTTTGGTCTCGGACTTTATTTTCTGTATAGTGCTTTTCACATTTGTAGAAGGATGGATAGCTGGGCGAGTTTGTAATAATTCATCGTGGGGGGTACAGCGCGAACAAGACAAAGGACGAAGCAAGAAGACTACACAAATGAACGCTGACTCGAAACTGAAATTTTTTATTGAAAGGAGCAAACATATATATACACAAAAATCACGTGGAAAAACAGAGAAAGAGCATTGGTCCAGCAAAATCAACAACAATCACAACTCATCCGCTAACTTGGCAAAGTCCGGTCAAAGGCCCCCTGAAAACTCAAGTGAACAAAGTCATGAATTATCTAAAAATGATACCTCTTTATCAATTAACACCAATGAAGGCTGGCTGACACACTGTGACTGCTTCTTTTTTATGAAATAGGCTTCCATAATTTCCCTGATCATTTTATCCCGGTGGCGAAACAAAATTTCGCTCGAGTTTACAAAACTTGTGTTTTCACTGTATTGAAGAGAGCGTATTTTTACTGCTGAGCTTGTTGATTCTTCATTCTTTTTTTGGCAGCACTTAAAGATGGTACAAAAGAGAGACGCATATATGCAGAGTGCAATGCTGCATATGTACGTCGTCAAGCATCTGTCCCGTTTTTTTTTTTCTGTGCTCCCTCTCAAGACATGACTTCTGTTTGAATACAATGCAAAATCGATAACAGCCTGCATTAAGATTGCCATGCATATGAACGTTAATTCCATGGTCTAATGACAGCTTTAGTTCACAAAGGTCTGAAGGTTCGACCTGCATGCAGCGAATCACCTAGGTATACATACATATATAGAACATCATGCAAGACACATAAGGACTAGCGCATGCAGATAACCAGAACAGAATATTCTGCCAGGTATTTATGGTAGAGAAACGTGCGAATGCACTGTATTAACCCTTCGTGGGGCAATGGGGTATACATACATCCCACTTTGTTCTCCATACTAAAGGGCTCGTAAGAGGCAGTGGGACACAGGAGTCCCACTTATGCTGTGCTGCCACCTATCTTACGGTTTCAATGCTTTGTTTAAAAATGGTTTCAGCCGCGTCCACTAGATGAGGTAGTGAGTCAAGACCTTGAAACTTCGTTTCTAACGCGTTGCAAGTTTTTGGCTGTATGCGACCTGACAAAAAACAAAATCGAAATGCCTGGTGATTCCTTTTTGCTGAATGAAGAGGAACAACTCTAGGTCACAACATGAACTTATTTTGAAAATTTCAGATGACAAGTAAGGAGAGGAAAGCGCTTTCTTTTTTCCATGCTGAAAATAGTTCGACAATTAGCTAAGCCTAACCCAACAAACACAAAACCTCTTCAAAAATCTCCCAAAAATAACCCATCGGACATCTGGAATCTCCCCAGGAGGTGCTCATTTTTCCCGAACACATCCAAAAAACGTCCCCACAACTATAGCAATGTCCAAAAAGTTGTGCGTCCCATGGAAAGCCCCAAAAGGTTAATGCTCGATTTCTCGGCTCTAGTTCAATAAAACTATTCCTCCTTTTTCATGCAGCCTGCATGGCATCCAAGCGCACATATGTGCCAAATTTCAGGCGCATACTTACGTTACAGGTGGTGTAATACACCTTTCCACTCGTCTCAATGCGTGCTGGCTCGGCCGTTCTGCATTTATCCGTTTACGTGGAATGTCCTAGCATTTTACATACAAAATTCAAAAAGTCACCCGATCTCGCCCGTATAAGATCAAATAGCAGCGCCATACAGAAGTCATTTCAGTTTACTAGCTGTGCTCTTAGCACGAATGGCATCCTGTCGTCCATACCGGCGACCACACCATACATCACCACAATCAAAATGCGGTCATGTTTCAGTCAAAGAAAAACAATACAGACCGAATTGAAAGCCCGTGCCGAACAAAACTTACGTTCAACGGCGAAAATTTGAATGAATACAAACAGCAGACGCAAACGTATGCACCATTTAATACACTGTGTACATAGCACTACGGCGCCAAGCACATAATGATGGCCACTTATTTCTCCAGCTCTGAGAAATCTGCAAAATGAAGCAAGTAAAACAGAATACAGGCTGAGTGAGTGAGTGAGTGAGTGAGTGAGTGAGTGAGTGAGTGAGTGAGTGAGTGAGTGAGTGAGTGAGTGAGTGAGTGAGTGAGTGAGTGAGTGAGTGAGTGAGTGAGTGAGTGAGTGAGTGAGTGAGTGAGTGAGTGAGTGAGTGAGTGAGTGAGTGAGTGAGTGAGTGAGTGAGTGAGTGAGTGAAAACTTTATTGGATCTTTCAAGGGTTTCGCGGTTGTGAAGTCTCCGTCGTCTTCTCTGGCGCTGGCGACTTGAGGCTTCTCGTCAGCAAGGGTGGGCCCCTATTCCAAGGCTCCACTGAGTCGTGCTGCATCAGTCGCGTGCTGCACTAAGGCCCTTTGGGTCGCGAGCTCGCCGCTGGTGAGCCGACTCTCCCACTGCTCCGCACTCGGGTGTTCGTGTTGGTGGAATGCTTTGTTGCGTTCGCATTCCCACGTGATATGATAAAGTGTAGGTGTGGCATCGCACACCAAGGGCAGGTGGCTCTGTATTGTGTCGGGAACATCTTATTAAGTATGTGTAGGTTAGGAAAGGAGTTGGTCTGTAATCTGCGCCAGCCGGTCGCTTCCTCCTTTGCTAGGGCTTTGTGTGGTGGTGGATATCTAATTTTAGCTCCCCTATGCAAGTGCAAGGTCTCAGCGTATCCCCCCTCGCAAGCCTGTAGGCGGAGCTCTGGAGCATTTGACTGCCCTGCTCGGAATGCGTTACCTCGAGCTAGGCTGTCTGCCCTTTCGTTCCCCACTATGCCCGCGTGGCCCGGGATCCAGATTAGGTTATGCCTGGGTTTCTCCTCGGCGGAGGTTACCCCGCCGAGTATTTTAAGGGCTGTTCTGCTGATCCTGCCTGAAAGTTGATGCACCTTAAACGAGTATTCTAAGGGCTACAAAAGCAGATGTGTACACGCAAAAGCAAACGTATATGTAAAGAGCAACTTGGGTGACAAAAGAAAAGACGAGATGGGCGTACGCTGCAGACACGCAGATTCAGGTCACGGATCTTCTTCAAGTTGAAACCCACCTCTCGCTTAGAGAGGGGGTGAGAGCAAGCTTCAGCGACGTGTTATCAAAACAGAAAAAAAAAAATTAGTGCTACTAGACAAAAATAAAAAAGTGAGAAAAGGGCCTGCAGTATGCTGAAATAAATAAATAAATAAATAAATAAATAAATAAAATAAACCAACATACCTTGACGACGTTGCCTACTGAAATAGAAGGCTGCAACAGCTGAAACCATGAATTAAACGCAGCCTTCTGTCCTGCGCCTTGTCACAGCACAGCGAACGCTCAAACATACCCAACGATCCTGGGAGTTTTATTTTCTTGTGACTTGGGGATAAGACTGCTTGGAGCCAGGCGTGAAGGTGAACGTGTTGAGGTACAGTACAGAGGGCAAAACGCATGTCTAGAACACGCTCTGAGCGTGTTTCGGGCGTAACACGTGATAACTAGCGATTAGATTTGCTTAAAAATGGTCTGGATGTAAACATGGGCACTTAAACTCATAGAATTTCATCGTCATTTTTTGCCTTCTTGGTTGCAGCGGCTTTGGGAGCTCCGGAACGCAGAGTTTGGTTGTTCTAGGCATGTGTTTTGCCCTCTGTACGTGCGGTGGCGCGCTGCAACCATGGTGCGGCAGACCGCGCATGCGGCACAGTCCAGCGTGGTAGTCGAGACCACGGCACGATTAATCCGGCGGGGGAGAGTCAATACAACCACGCGAACACTGCACAAACTATAACGCTGCGACAGGATGGCTGGGCGGTGGCGAAGTAGGTGTAGCAGGCTAATCCATAGGCACTCGCAGAGAGTGCTGGGTCTCCGAAGGCCCTTCCCGCCTCAGACCGTAGTAGATACCGCGATGCCACCACCAACGCGCTGCAGTCGTCGGAGGCGCTGAGGAATGCAGGGTGCGTGCGAGGAGTCGCCTATTGCCACGAACTCCGCCGCCGTGAACGCCTCCTCGAACAGCGGCATCAGTAGCGCAAAGGACTTGCGATGCGCCGCCGCTGCATCAGTTCCAAAAGGAATGGTATGGGCACACCGAGGTGCGCGGGAAAACTGCCGTGAATACGTAGCTACGATGTCCACGACAGCCCAGTTGGCGCAGTGACGAGAGCAAGAACTGCCGCGCGCTGGGGCTTGTGCTAGAACGTCTGGGGTAGCGCGAATAAGAGCGCGCAAATGTATAGTAGCCGTCTCATAGCTGGTCTAATTTCCCGTCTGCTTTCGGTTAGAAGACATCCTGAAGACGTTTTGTGTACGCTTCGAAGATGTTTTGGTAAGCCTAGTCAAAAGGCTGAAAAATATTTCTTGTAGACGTACTCGATCTTCAGTTACTACCTTGGGTCTCAATTCTCAACGTGTTATGGACCGCGGAAAGAGCCGCGGAAAAAAAGATATCGAAGTCCGATATATTTTTGAAAGCGCACTGTACTGTGTTCATGGCCGTTTTCTTTTTTTTTTTTTTTGGACTGAGGCGCATTGTTTACACGTAATGTTTGTACATGCGTTAAAGTTCTTTTCTATGAGTTTATGCGTTTGCGTATTGGTTGTGCACCAGACCGCAAACGTTCGGACCCCCTAGCTGCACGGCGATGAGGCTGGCCGAGTTTGCATGTCGTGGACACAAGAGGTAGACGTTTAATTGGTTGTTTGGGACGCCCACACACAAGCGCGCGCATATGACACCACCCGAACACTGTACGACGAACGGTTGCATCACAATTTTGATACGAAAGTCCGGGAAGGCATACAATTGAAGGTGCATATGTCATCGGTTCGAATCCCTGTCGCAAGCTAGCCTCAAACTTAACTAGCAAATGCATGCAACTAGAAATCGTATGACATCACCAGGAACGCTGTACGACAAACGGTTGCGTCACAATTATGGTACGAATGTCGGAAAAACTGGCGCCACATGAAGGTCAGTCAGCGGCGGTGCTCGGCTTGCTGTGCGCGTCATACGGCTGCCTGATGACGTCACGCTATTTTTCTTGCCATCGCAAGAATGTATGTACCAACTGCGAGTACACACACGCCACCGGCTTTTCTCGTATTGGGACTAGTAATGCTTTCGTATTAAAAACACGAGCGGACTTAGAAAGGGAGACAACATGTACCGCGCTCAGTACCTTTTGCTGGGCTAGTTGCTGTGACATTGTGTTCAGGAAAGAAAAAACAGCGCTAAATTGTACACAATTTACAGCGCCCGTCCTGTCCGTCTTTCTGTGTGGTTTGTGTACAATTTAGCGCTGTTTTTTCTTTCCTGAACACATGCTGCACAGAGCAAACGCCGGTGTGCTTGTCTCTCCGTGGAGGGCGCTGACGCAAAAGAAAAGGGCGCGGCTAGGGGTCGTTTCGTTAGGGTCAGGGGGCAAATGCAAGCAAGAAAACAAGGATCTAGTTCAGTGTCTCAAAGACGATATAAAGCTGTTTGAAGACTGGGCAGGTATTGTATTCCACATCGAGGGCCTGGATGGATACACAGTTTGTAATAAGAAGTTAATGCTAGACATCTGTGAGCAGTGTAACCTAATTATTGTAAATAGAGAAACTAAATGTGAGGGGCAAATCACGCGGGAATTCCGAACAAGCAGCCGACCATTGACTACTGCCTAATGTCGCAGGGAATCTATAGCAACCTTGCAAAAATGGAAATAGACGAAGAGAGGGAGTCCATGCAGGAAGTGATCATAAGCTTATTAGTCTGGAGATGGGAGCCAGGGTTGTGTTCTTTGCAGACGAGCAGAACTTCATCCAACATGCTACCTTTTTCTACCCTCCTTTCGTTCATTCGGAAGGGCTTCTTGCTGATGGTAGTTCAGAATGTTTGGCCACTTATGATTTGGCACCCAATAACAAACTCTACATAAAATAGTAAATTGGTGTCAGCGTTGGCAAATGAATCTGAATATTAGAAAATGTAATCACGTCCATTTTTCAAGTAAAAAGTTCGAACTTCCTACACAATACATTGTTGAAAACATAACCATAAAAAGCGTCTCAGAGTGCAAGTACCTTGGTGTTTATTTTATGCAGACTCTTAAATGGAACACACACATACAGCAGACAATATCTAAGGCAAGTAAAATGTTATACTTTATTCGTAGAAATTTCAAATCAGCATCAAAAGATGTTAAAGAAACACTTTATTACTTGCACGTCAGGTCTATCCTCGATTATGCCTCCATTATTTGGGACCCATATCAGGCATACTTGATTGAAGCAATAGAAAAACTCCAAAATCAGGCTGCACGTAACTACCTTTTGGAACCAACTTACGTCTCGACTCGGCACGACCACTCCAAGAAGGTGCGCGAATACAACAAACAGTTTTTCTAAATCATTCTTTCCACAAACTGTGAAAGACTGGAACTTGCTGCCGGAAGAGTGTGTTTCAGTTTTTGATAATCGCGATTTTTACTGTCGACTGTATTCCTGACAATCTAATCCTTTCCTACTATTGTTCAAGATTTCTGTTACCTTTAATAATGTTCACTTATTGTTTTGTTTTACTTTGATGTTAACTTCGCTTAATGTTCTTGTTGCTTTTTGTGTGAAAATGAATGCGTTGTTTAGAAACTGTCTCCCCTGCGGTAATGCCTTCGAGGCGACGCAGGTATTCTGTAAATAAATAAATAAATAAATAAATATGATGTCTGAATATTACAGCTCAAAATTCAGTCGTTCCCAACAAACAACGTACCTCCCCATGTGCGCCCAAAAAGGATGGAATGTCCCAGTCCCAGTAGCATTTATAAAATGTTTCCAGACCATAGAGGCAAGACATAGAAACACAAGCAAAAGGGCAGTGCTCCCACTAAACGTCTAGAAACGTTTTTTCGAGAGTTTTAAGCAGTAACAAAAACGAATTAATGCATTTTGGTCCCAGAAAGGTAACTGAGTATAACGTTTTCGGGACCAATGGTTGTCAACAAGAAATAAAAACCGACTGCTTGCTCTCTTTTCTCTCTCCCTCGCGCCACAAGCTTCGGGGAGAGAAGGTTTTGCTCCTGCACTCGTCGTTTTGAGAGATGAAACAGCAGTTTCATTCGAACAGCCAAAGGAAACGGTAAACCCCGCATCCCTCTCGGCACATGCGTTTCTCGCACGTGGGCCGTCTGCTCCATGTTGTAGGCAGGCGACGGCGGTCGCCGGCTTTCCCGTCTTCTACCATTTCCGCCCATTGTGCGGTGGTCCCTCCAGGCGTCTCCGACTAGCACTCCTCGCTGCGCCGCTGTCTAGCATAAGTGCAGTAATGGCCTCCCGTCGCTCGCCCGGCTTCCTCGCTGGACGCAATTGATATATATTGAAAAGGATTGACAGGATGTGGACTAGACGTTTCGTAAAACTGCTTAATTGTAGATGCCTCATAGCTGCCCTTAACGCTTCGCTAGCTATAGGATACAGATATCTTGCATGTCTCATCAAGATATATTCTAGGACGTAGTACGTCCTGAGTTACCGCTGGTGTGACGTGGAACGTCATAGAACGACGAGGGTGGAAGCTGTGTGAGAACCCTCTTATGCTTCCTATGGCGTCAAGGCTGCCAGAACCGAGGCCCTCGCTAAGCAATTAAGCAAACAAGGGAAGGGGAATGAGGGGCTCGTTATAAATATGAGAGAAGCCAACAGCCGCAGAAACCAAGGGACACGTGGGTGGCGCTGATGAACACTCTCAAGGTTAGGTCACTTGTAAAGATAAATACCCCCGAAAGCAGAAGATTTGACAGCCGCCGCCGTAGCTCAGTTGGTAGAGCACCGGACGCGTAATTCGGAGGTCGTGGGTTCGGTTCCCACCAGCTGCATGTGGTTGTTTATTCTTCTGCTTTTCTAATCAATTAGCTTTAAGCGATAACATATTCAGTAATATTCTAAATTTATCAACACCACAAAATAAATAAATAAATTAAAAATCCCCTGTGTCCCTTGGTTTCTGCGGCTGTTGGATATATATATATATATATATATATATATATATATATATATATATATATATATATATATGCACTTGCAACGTCAGGAGACGTTGCAAGTGACAGCGGTTGCGAAGAGTGCGAGTGCCGGCCGAGAATTGCGGAAACGGTGGCTGGACGATCCGAAGCTAAAAAGTAAGGAGGCCTTGCAAATCTGAAATGTGATTAACATATTTTCTGCAGTTGTCAAGTGCCGACATGTTGCGCGGGATATATATATCCCATGCTTCTCTGTTAATTGTGTTACAGATTGGATCGCGCAAATCAGCAACTGTGAAATGAAAACCCATTACGCCGATATCGCGAAATAAGCGGGGACAGGAAAGCACAGTAATAGGGTGGCACCGAGTTGCCAGCAGAGGCTGCAGGATGCGATCGTGCCTGCTCTGACGGCTGATGCAAATGAAAAATGGTGAGATCTCGAGATTGTTATTAAGCGCTTGCTACATCCCCATAAATTGTGTGGATGAGCTTACCAAACTTCTGAAAAGCAAGCTGCGATGTAACCTCGTAATGCAACGAACGAAATGCACAGCACTGATAAGAAGGGTTATGCGCCATACTTTTCTGGCATACTGAAGGACAACATTGCAGGGAAGCGTAACTCGCTTTTGGTTGACGAGTCAACCGATGTTTTAAAGAAATGCGTGCGTTTCGGTTCGTTATTACAGCGATATTGCGAGCAGGATCGCTACCACTTTTCTCAATTTGAAGGAGGAGAAGTACGGAAAAGCGGATACCACATATGATGCAGTGCAAGCAATCCTTCGCGATAAGTCACTGAACCCAAGCGACTGCATTGGTTTAGCTACTGACGCCCGAAACGCAACATGCGGCCGCAACAATTCTTTGTGAAGAAGACTGAAGGACGAAAGCCCATCGATGACACTTGTCGCGTCAAAGGCAGTGAAGGCAATGCCTGCAAGCCTTGAATTTATAGTAAAGGAGACCCACAACTACTTTGATTACAGCAGAACGAGACGAGGCGCCTACAGGACTCAATACTGCGACGGCAGTGCAGCCTAAGAGAGGGTTGAGCCCCTGCAAATCATTTCCCCTTCAGGAATAAGAGGGCTGGCGATTCGTGTTCCTTCGGGGACGCTCCTTCCAGGTGCGGATTACCGGCCACCTGAGCTCTCCCTGATCCATCATGGCAGGGCTTCCACAGCTCTCCCAGCCAGGCCTTGTCGCCCAGTAGGCTGCTCAGTGTATGCGGACGACGTGGCACTCTGGATGAGGGGTCCAGCCAGGCGCATCAGGTCGATCCGCAGCACCCACCAGAGCGTTCCGGACTCTGTCCAGAAATGTCTGGCCTCGCTCGGACTCTCGGTCTCTATATACCAAAGACCGAGGCCCTTCTGTTACACCCCGAGGGACCTCGCTACACAGTAACCACACTCAAACTCAGCCGTGTGCGCCTGCTGTGGCACGAACTAGTGAGGTATCTCGGCTTCCTGATTGACCGTCGCCTCACCTGGATGCCCGCCCACAACGCCGTCCAGAAACGAGTAAGGAGCGTCGGCCAAGCCATTCAGTGCCTGCTTGCGGTCGGCAGCGGTTGCGCTCGACCTGGGCCCTCTACCTGTACCATGCAGCCGCCATATCTCTGCTCCTGTATGTCCTGTCGCTTCTGTCACTGCGGCCATCCCGCCTCAAGCGGCTGGAGACCGCCCACCGGTCTATCCTTAGGAAGTGCTTCGGCTTGGCACCTGCCTATGCTGTAGCGGCCACCTACGCAGAGGAAGGCACTTGGCCTCTGTCCCTCCTTCTCTTCCAGGCTGGCCTTCGGCACATCGACCGGCTACACCATGCCCGTATGGCGTAGCCCGTATGGCCCGCCTCCTCAGGGCGCCCTCCTCCCGCATGAGACACCTCCACTTGGTGTATTCTTATCTCATCGGGATCCCCCAGCCTCCATATCCAGGCTGCCCTACCAGGTTGCAGCAAGCAGCGAACCCCGGCCCCCACTCTCCAGCAGACCGTGGCATCGCTGATCGAGGAGACCTTGGAATGGCACCGGCACGTGTTCACCGACGGCTCGGTACTACCATCTACCGGGCAAGCTGCTGCGGCCTGTGTCATACCATCCATCGGGGAATCCAGGTCCTTTCGATTCAGCTTTCCTGCCGGCTCCATGGCAGCAGAACTGGCGGGCCTTCACGTGGCCACCGACCTGCTGACCCTGGCTCCTGGTAACGAGCCGGTCATCATACTGGGCGATTCCCGGGCAGCCCTCATCCTCCAGCTCACCCAGGACACACAGCTGTCCGTGGCCAAGCTGTGGTCCCACCTATTGGCTGTGGAGAATTCCGGCAGTCCCCCCTCCCTGCACTGACTCCCCTCTCACGTGGACACACCCGGCAACGAGGAGGCGGACCCACTTGCCATGGCAAGCCACAGCGACGGTGCTCCGGTGTCAAACGCGGTGACGCTGATTGACTATGCGAGGCCCGTCCTCAGGCAGGCCGTGACGTCCCTACACCCGGACCCACGCATTGCCGCGGGCAGCTGCTTCCAGCTGCTCTCCGACTAGATCCCCTACAGCGAGCGAACCCTCCTGCTCCGCCTCCGTTCTGGCTCTTAGGCCGCAGCACGCAAACACCGCCAAGAAGCACCCTTTCCTCTTCCTGTTTCTTCTGCAGAGAGGACGAGACAACAGCGCAGCTCTGTGTCTGCCTTGCCTACAACCTGGCGCGCGGCATATTGGTGAGCAGCTAGCGTTAGCTTGGCCTTCCGGCCGCCTAGGACTAGGACCACTTGTTCTCGGCCCGCCATCAACTGCCAGCCCTCCGGTACATCCTGGAGTTCCTCTATGCTACCGACCTGGAGACACGGCTTTGAGGCTACGACGCCCCAGTGCGGCGAGATGGATTGCGATGCTCGGCGCCTGTCTTCAACAAGCGGCCAGCTGAAAGAATTTTTTATTGTAAAACTCCTGGCAACTACCTATAGTGGAGATCAAAAGCTTCGGTTTAAGTCCATGTTGGTACTAAAGCAGCGATGGGGTGTGGCAGCCAGAACGATATGGCCGCGTTTGTCAATCAAACTAGTTTTTTCCTGTCTTGCTACAGCAGAAGAGAGCAATGTGGATCACTCACGTGTTGAAGCTATGCTACGAAATGACCCCAGGGAGATTCCACATGAAAGCAAAAGCGTACGTCATTTTTGTGAAAGCAGGAGCACTACCCTCCCGCTGTCCTCATCCTTTGCCCCCTGGCCATCTACCACATGGTCCGGGAATGCGCGAGCACCTCCCAACCGCCATTTTGCCACCCTATAAGAGCCTCGAGGGAACACTGGCTACCCTTATACCTTGCTCGGCCAGCAGCTTCTCCTGGTCCGCTTTGCGGACCAGCTGACGATAAGTGATGTTTCGCGAAAAGACGACTGATGGTACACCTTTGCTGAAAATTGGACCGAAGCGACTGTGCCATACGGCATGAGTAAAACAGAGCCTGCTCCTTCGTTAATTTGGCTGTGTTCGTGGAGAAAACACGGCAAGGAGAGCAAGCTGTTTGCTGTACGCGTATTTTGTTCCGTATTTACTAGAAGTACATCAGGACTTGGAGAAAATTTCGTCTTAAATATGGCTTTTCATTGTTCGCAAGTCTTCGCCCACCTCACATTAAACATGTCCGACATTCCTGGATAAAATTTTGAATATTAAAAAATTGTAAGTTGTAAAAAGTTGGAAATGGTTGGAAATATAGAAGGTAACTGTCCATTCTTCCGACGTGTAGCAAAATCTTTCCTTTGTAGTGTTTCCATCGCTCGCATCGAGCAGTTAAGACTGTCATAGAAAACCAATGGGGAATGCTTTTGGCGACAGCAAAAATGGTAACAGTAAAAAAAATTTAAGCCTGCCGACGGGAGATCTGTGGATGTATTGATTTTTATAGTGAAATCTGACATTATATGAAAAAATTGCGCTCATAAACTTTTTACTGATGAAAAATTTTGTCCAAAATTGTTGGGTATGCACCAGAAAAAGACATACGGGAGTGCAAATGCCGTAGCAATGGCCTCTTTTGTGTTTATGTGGTTTCACGCTTTATAGTGGCCAGATGCCGGTCAACATGCCTTGCCCCAATAAAACTTCGGTTGGGCCTAGTTGTTCTTTAGTCTCGAGCGCCTGTGTGTGTCTCTGTGTCTCCTTGTTGTGGATCGTTCCGTGTTTGCGCAACCTTCACGTTAACATGCCTTACCATTTCCCTCATTGCATGAATGGCTGCGGAAAAAGTTCTTTGTGTGCTACGCTGAAAACCTGATTCAGCCGCTGTCAGCCGAGTGATTACAGAGCTCTGGGAATGTGAACAGTCGTAGTAGGAGGCACTTCACCAAACCTAGAGGCTCCATCAAGCGCCTTATGGACCACTAGGCGCTTCAGACGCACTACAACCTGCACCGCATGACTTTAAAAATAATGGTGATCAGATTTATACACCTGGACCTTCCAAGGGTGCCCGAATTCCACTTCACTGCTCGACACTGTGCACAAAAGCAGTCCATAATCATAAAGCGCTTTTAGAGCGAAAAGCTCTACTCTACGCAAGCAAAGGTCCAGGTCAAAACCGTTTGACAGTTGCCTTCAACCTGGAGAAGGTGTGGAGGTGTGGCTGTGACGTCAGATTACGTGCCTCGCCGCCGCACCGCAGCTGCGCTCGCTCCTCGCCGCTGCCTCCCTCGCCTTGAGTACCACCTGTGCCACCGCTTGCACAGAGAGAGAGAAGCAACTTTATTGCCAGTGATTGGTAGATCGTGGGCGACTGTACCTGAGTGTGACTTCCATAAAAGGGTGACCTACAAGGCCCCGTTAACAAGAGCTTCTTGTGTTGTCCTCTCCTGCTTCAGCGGCAGTTGATTCTAGCTCTCTTCGGCGGGAGCTGGCAAGAGCATACGAGGTGGAGGCTTGACTTCACATCCCCATAATATGTGACCTTGGGTTGCCAATTCCTGGCAATTTAGGCATGCGGGGTTATACTTCCCGTTCGTAATAAACGATGAACTGTGGGGGCTTAGAATGGATCGAGTCTGGATCCTTCTTAGCAATGTGGTATGTGCTTTGCTAAGGTACGCATGCGGAGGCGGATAAATCCGTCTTCTATCCGTATAATTATTAGTTATGTCATGGTACGTGGTCAGTGCTTCATACCGGTGGTCCGAGTCTGAGGGGCTGATCTCCCGGTTCGTCAGACCTCGGGCTACACGATCTGCTTCCTCGTTCTCCGGTTTCCCTGAATTGGCTGGGACCCATATACCACTTGTATTAATGTAGTCGAGGGTTTGACGGCATACCGTCTGGTCAGGAATCATGGTGATGAGGATTGCTGGTCACTGGCCAAAGTCAATAAAGATGGAAAGACGTTTCGGGAGCGCTACGGCTCCCTTGTTTGAACAAGGGAGCCGTAGCGCTCCCGAAACGTCTTTCCAACTTTATTGACTTTGGCCAGTGACCAGCAATCCTCATCACCTGTATTAATTGTTGTGGAGTGCGACCCGGCAAGACGCGGGCTGCCGTCTTGCCTACCGCGCCTTTACAGAAATTCGTAATGGCCCGCTTGGAGTCAAGACGATAGGCGTCGACGTATCCGTGATGTCTAGAGCCACAGCAGCCTCTTTGGCTTCTGCAACTGCGGCTGCTTTAACCACAGCTGTGTTAATTATTCTTCCTTTCCCGGTCACTGCACAGCTTTGAATTTGTGGTCGGTTTGCTTAGCTGCGTCCACGTATACTGCATGGGGGTTGCAGTCATGCTCGACTTTCAACGCAGCAGCTCTCGCTGTTCGTCTCCCATCGTGTTTACCTCGAAGCACATTCTTAGGTATTGGTTTGACGATTAACTGATGCCCGAAGACGTCCGGAAGTGGCGTTCAGCCTTCCGATTCCATTAGAAAATTAATGTTGAGTCTGTTTAGTATGTGTCTCCCAGCATCAGTACGAGAGAGCCTTTCAGTCTGTTGGCCGAATCAGT
Source organism: Amblyomma mixtum (assembly GCF_055824585.1). Classification (NCBI taxonomy): domain Eukaryota; kingdom Metazoa; phylum Arthropoda; class Arachnida; order Ixodida; family Ixodidae; genus Amblyomma; species Amblyomma mixtum. The sequence continues at coordinate 115,765,044 of NC_143014.1, forward strand.
TGTTCAGAGTGGAGAGGGACAAGATAAGAAGCGGCTGTTTGGCAAAGCCTCGCTAGACGACATCATGGCTGAATAGCGTGCCGGGCCCTCGCGGCAAACGGTTTGCAATCGAAGGCAAGCAGAGTCGGATCATCGGATGATACAGCTCGGAGACAAGCTTCGGTAGAGCGAAAACGTGTGGCGTACGATACAGAGACGGATGAAGAACGGAAGCGGAGACTGGAGAAAAGTCGTCAAAAAGTGCGTGAACGTAAGGAGAGAAAGCGCTTATCCGAGGCCGCTGTCTCTGCTTTGCTTACAGCGAAGCCGAGGCAAAACAGAAGCAAAACTGTACTTAACATTGCTTAACCAGGTGTAGCCGAGCTTTTCGCTCGTCTTACTGGGTTCAGCCGGATGCCACAGGCGATTTGCTTTTTTTGAGATTATTTCTATTTGTTTTTGATTCATGATTCGATATTATTGACGAAACGCTTTACGGACAATTTTGCTCGGGAATCAAGGCAGAACAGCGCAAGCTACACAGGGACAAGAAAGTAGACGAGACAGCGCTGTGTGTTTTGTCTACTTTCTTGTCCCTGTGTAGCTTGCGCTGTTTTGCCTTGTGGTGAACCAACTAGCCCGCGATGTGTTATTCAAGTTCATTTCTAGTATATCGGGCATCCCTTCCTCTGCCTTTTATGACCCGCACCGCCTGGTACCACTCATCGCAGCAGTTCCATGCAGGGCACGGTCGCTCAGCTTCTGCATCCGCCACAAGGTGAATAAGCCACCTGATATCCTTTTATTGCTGGGTGGTTTTCAACCCTCAGCTGGACATGGTATCCGCTTTTGCAAACTAGTGCGGACTGAGTTGCACAGACAACGGCGTCTATTCAAGTATCACCTTTGCTTACAGCTGGAAGCCTTGATGCGTAATGGTAGTTCGGAGGAGCTATGCCGTCACTTTTCTCGCATCTTAGACAGGACAACCAAGTCCCTTTGGCAGCTCACGCTTCCTCGTCTTCGAGCGCTTATTCCGAAGAAGCCACCTTCGAGCAGAAACCAAGTACACCTTCTCGACGGTGCCACGGTTCCCAAAGAAGTCCACGACGTACTGGCTCGCGGTCCCAAGTTTTGTAGTTGAGCGATAGCGATCGGCTCCGGAACTTCTGAGCTTGGTCAGGCAAGTTTACAGTATAAATTAATAGTGGAAGTGAGTGGGTGAGTTGGTTTTCCATTCTGACAGTGAAAGCGCTCAAGAAGACAAGGACGACAGAAAAGGAGAGACATACAAAACGCTTTGTATGTCTCTCCTTTTCTGTCGTCCTTGTTTTTTTTTTTAGCGCTTTCACTGTCAAGTTTCCAGACTGGCTCCGGTAACATAGGTGGAACGTTGCGTCTCCGAAAGTGTGGACGTTTTGAACCGTACACAGCGCTATGTGTGTCTCGTCTACATTCGCTGTTCTGCCTTGTGATGAACCAACTAGCCCGCGATGTGTTATTCGGGAATCAAAGTGTCCGAATCAACGAGGCAGAACTGCATTTCCATTCAGTAGACAACTGTGGCAAACATTTCAGCAAAATCAGCTATTACTCCTGACTACGTGAACACAATCCAGCTGTTTTTTTTTTTTTTTGCCATTTCTGAACATAGTTCTGAAGAAGTTGAAAAATGATCTACTAGAAATTAAGAAAAAAAAAACTATCAGTACAGCAATACAAAGAACTTCGCGAACCTCTGCTACCGTGAAAATGATTTCAATGTATTATCGAAATAGACGCCTTGCGGAAGGCCCGGATACTACACTATGCAGAGCAAGGACTAAGCCAAGGAAAGCATCTGAAACAATAAGAATGAACAGAGAAGACATAGCAGGTCATTGTGATCTAGCGCTCAGAGAAAACTCGGGCGTTAAAGGGCAACTGCAGCACTTGTTTGAGAATATCGCAATATTCAAGGATTCCAATCTATATAGGCTGTAGGTAAAGCATGCCAAGTGTTTTTGCACTAGCATTTATAATAGTGACGTAATCGACGATTGAATTTTGCGCTTCTCCTCAATGTACCGGAAGAGTGCAGGGAAATTCAGCGTGACGTCATGGAAAGTATGGTTTCAAATTACCGCTCTCGTAAGCCACACCCTGCCCTGGCTCGTTTGAAGCTGCCAAGCATCTCTCGGCAGGGTTTGCCTTCGGTGGCGTTGATTTTTTCCTTCAAAGCAGGCGTTTGTGCGTTGGAAATGTACCGATACCTTCGATGACGTCATCATGCCCCCCCCCCCACTTGGCGTTGTGCGCTGCGGAAAAGCTTGAAGCGCGTCCGGATTTTAATCGGCGATGACTTCAACATTTCAAGCGCTACCCCAAAAAGGCTTCGCATGCTTTACCTGCAAGTTTCACACATTCGGCTCTCTTAAGCTCGTTGGTTTCTAAAATATATGCATTTTACCCATCCAAGTTTTCTTCCCCGCCATATAACTACTTGTGCGGGGAAGCGGCTGGGTGCCGAAGTTGAGTTTTGTTCTCTCTTTCTTTTTTTGATGGTGGACATCACGAATTCGGTTTCAGAACGACATGAAAGACGTGTAATAGTGTAAAATCTCGAGTATCCTGAAATTTTACCGCCCTAAACGCATTACATAAGCGTGGGTGCAAGCCCGCTTAGTGGGTGGAGCGCGCAGCCATCAGACTCACGGCCAAGGTTTACTTAACCAGGGAGCACTCAGACCTCACATTTGAGGTTTCATGTTTTAACGAAGCGTTAAGGAGGTCGTGTCGCAGAAAATCCGGTGTCGGCATTGTTGGCGTTGTAGCACGAGAAGCTCCATGTCAAATAACTTGTTGAGATACGGGAAATCGAACCCAGGTCTTTCAGATTGCGAGGCGAGCACGCGCAGAACACGCAACGAAGGCTTTTTTTTTTCTTTATTGCCTGTTTCGACAGTTTACGATAGGTCACAAACAGATTATGTTCTGCACTGCACGCTCAGATGTCAGAAGCGGACATGCGTGTCGCTCACATGGGACACTCAGAACCGCTTCAAGAAACACAACTGTCCCATCAAACTGATAACTTCGTCTCCAAAAGGTAGCTCCTTGTACACTTCTCGCATCTTAAATACCTTTTTTTTTTTTTTTTGAAGTAATCGATGAAGATGCGCGGTCTGTCCGCGCTACGAAGGCTCGTTGGTTGGAACTGAATAAAAGTGGACCTAGTGAATTCGCTGTGGTCTTTAACTTCGTGAAGTGTCTTTGTGTACTGATGCGTACGTGAGTAATTATGAGTATGCGAATTTCGAAACGGGACCAGATAACAATCGCGTTCTACTCTATACAGCATTTCAATTGACTGCCATGAGCTCTGGCAAAGCAGAGCCATCTATGTTGTAGAGAGGAAAGTAAATGCGAATAGCTTGCGCTGAGGTACGATAGGTGGTGTTATGACAGCCTTCGGCTTGAGTTTGGGTTTATGGAGTTCTACGTTCTAAAGCGACTCAGACTATGAAGGACGCCGTAGTGGAGGGCTTCGGTAATTTTGATGACCTTGGTTCTTTAACGTGCACTGACACCGCACAATGGTTGTGGATTTGAATCTGGAGGACCGGCAGGCGAAGCCTTTGAAGACGTCAACTGGTCCGAACGCGGAGCCCGGTGATAACACGGTGGTTTCACCCCTGCGGGCGGCAGCGTGGCTGCCACCCTTCGCGACCTCTTCGGGCTTCAGACGGGCAGGCAGCGGCGACCGGACCTATGTGCGTCAAGTGCCATGTTTTGTGCGGGTGTCAATCATTTTGCGATGTCATGGAGCCCGTACCGCCCGAGTGCCTGTGATATACGAGTCTGTGCTGTTGTGGTCAACGAATGCGATGCCAACGGAGACGCAGATCTCCATTACGGCCTCTCTTTCTCTCTTTTCTCTTTCACTCCAAACTTCCACCCTTCCCTCACGGCGGGGTTGAAGTGTCCACCGATATGTGAGACAGTTACTGCGCCTTTCCTTTGCTCTAAAATCACAATCACAACGGAGACGCACAAAGGCCTATTCAGGGAGCAGCGTCACTGCAGCCCGTTCGTGATCTCTTTGGGCGGCGGATGGCCTGTATTGAGATGTCTCCTAGAGACTCCGAGTGATTTGTCCAACGGGCAAGGCGTCACGCTGAACGGGCGATGACGTTTCTTGGAGTCCCTGGCAGCGCTGCAACACGCTGTCGCGTTCCACTCTTACAGGCGAAGCTTAAGCTTCCTCCCATTGTTTCCCACCTCCTCTTCCGTTGCCCGCTGCGAAGCATGCTATACAACTATAAGCGGGTATATGGAGCTCCACAGATGCAGCGTCTTCGTGGATTGCAGCAATGTGTGTACGAATAGAGGAAGCGGTGGTGATGGGGACGTTGAATGTTGCAAACGGCCAATCTGTTAATACTTTTCCGCTCGTTGGTGCTACTGGCCTTTCAATTTGCTGGGTTTTCTTATAGTGTGCTACAGCCATATTCTTAAGTTTGTCAAGTTTAGCTTTCTTGGACATCACTTAATTGTGAGGCAACTGTGGAATATTGTAAGATACTGCTATGAACATATCGATGGTAATGGTCTAACCTTCCGATGCGTAGCAAAATCTTGCTTTGAAAGTCTGACCTGCGCTCACATCGAGTAGTTGAGGGTGCCATAGAAAACCAATGGGGTGCGTTTCTGACAATAAATAGAGGAAAACTACAGCTGTCCTGAGGGGGGATATGCGGATATATTGATTGCTATGGCGCAATCATACAATGTGCGACCAAACTGTTGCATTCATAAATAACTTCCCGTTGAAAAAAATGCGCTTGACATGAATTTCTGGTGCCGTTTTTAGTGTCTATAAGCAGCACCTCGTGTTTCTAAGAAAAAGTTCGCTCATATTTTTTTATCTTAATTAGTAAATAAGTAGTTTATAATGTTTAGTAGTAATAGCCAGTAACGTGTTGTCATCTTGATCGGAAAATCAAGAAGGAGACGTACTTAAAGGGACCCTGAAACGATTTTAATGATTATATTCTACTGCAACAAATTGTAGAGGTCGTCTTTGTAAGTATTCGAATCAAATTTAAATGCACTGAGAATACCCTATAATTCACAAATAATTTTTAAAAATTGCTGCTCGCAGTAGCTCGCAAGCGGGCGACACCTCACCGTGCATTCTTAGCCGCCCCTACCTAGAGGCTGTGAGTGGGCAATCTGGGCGAGCCTTCTCATTGCGCAGGATATGGTGGCTAGATTGCCCAGGTGTGAGCGGGATGGGGCTAGATTGGGCGCGGAGGGGTGCAGTCTCGGCCTGTCTTCTTAATTTTTTTTCTGGCTCGTCGGCGTTATGAGTGGGCATGGTTTGAAGAGCTGACGACCACTGCGCAGGGCCGTGCTTGATGAGGCTGTAACCAGCACCTTACACCGATCATGTAACGGGAAGACGTCTAACAGAAACTGAATATATTTACAGAGGGGCCCAACTGGGGCCCAGCACCACCAACACACTTCGTACTCTTCGCGTTCCACGTACAAGTGGAGCATGTGGTCCACGTCTACGGCCGTAACAATATCATTACATGGTCCCTTTAATGCCGCCCACGATGCAAAATAATATATGCTGTGAAAGTCGTTGGTTTCTCGCTCTATCACGTAAGACAAGATACTAGCGGAAGCTCTCAGAGATCGACTGAGTTAGTTCAGCTCAAGAACAACGGATACAAGGAAAAATTCAAGGGGGGGGGGGGGGGGGGGCACTTCGTTCACCTAAAGTGCGGTGAGGCAAAAGCCTTTTGCGCGGTGTTCCTGCTTGTGTCATTGATTTGTGGTTCAGATGTTAATTAAGTTCACAATTGTTAGTGAATCTTAAATGCTGGAGACACTGGAGGGCGTTTGGGAGGCATCCGTCTGATTCGACGCCTTTCTGCAAACACTCTCCAGCGTCCTAGACAAGGAGATCTACATATGTGTTGGCAGGAAGTAGCGTAGCCATTAGCACGCTCGGCTGCGGAACGGAAGGATGGTAGTTGGAATCCCATCGTGCACAAAGATTTTTTTTTTTTTTTCTGGTCTGACTAGAAAAAGCTTGACACCTCTGCTGACAACCTCCTGCTGTGACAACCTTCTGTCGACAACGATGAGGCATTAAAAGCTTTCGCCTTAATATGGTGGTGGTTGTGTTTTTATTTGCCTACAGTGTTCGGGTTAATGAGGCATTGCCATCATCATTAGCTCAGCTGCTCCCTCTGCAGGACCAAGACCAACTGTACTGCGCTAGCTGCGGCCACCCTCGCCCGCCAAGCTCCCTAAAGGCCGACCCACACGGAGCGATTTTCCTGCGAAAAACTGGCGAACGGCCACCCGGCGGACGGCGGCTGTTCGCTGTCGATCAAGCCGGGCTAGATATGTTTGCCGGGCGGTCAGCCGCTCGCCGGAAGCGGCCAATGCGGGAAGTCAGCACGGACCAATCAGGGTGCGCCCGTGTCTGCCGAATTTCGCTGCCGAACTTCGCACAGCAAAATGCCGCGGCTAGACCTGATTAAGGATCAGCGCTGCACAGTGCTGGCAGCCCGGGCGATTGATTTCTCCGCGTCCTCGAGTATACGCTGTGATGAAAAAGGACAAAAATCATCAAATTAGCGTCGAACCTGGAAATAATTCGTCCCCTTTACCGCCATTGAATAAATAAGTTTAGGTGGAAAAGTAAAGCTGCATGCTTTTTCAGCAATTTACTGAGAATATATTATCACGCCGCTTCTAGAAACGCTGAAATCATAGCGGCGGCCGCCTGTTTTTCGGCGCATGCGGTGCAGCACGCTGGCGGCACGCAGGCGTTCCGCCGCTCTGGTGCTGGCCGCACGAAGTTCGTCGCGCAAGTTCGTTCCATGTGGGTCGGCCTTCATCTCATCCCCCCCCCCCCCCTCCACACTCTGCGGCACCCTCCGACGTTTACCTTCCTCTGGAATACACTCCATTGCCCCAAGGTTATCTGTTCTGTGCATTACATGTTCTCATCATTAGTGAATAAATTCAGGGGAAATTATGGCTTAATTTTGGTGAAATTGTTCCCCTCATGCTCAGGGACTCCTGAACAAAGTGGGAAGAGAAGGTCAGTCTTCCCCCGCCCCCTACCGCTGGCGCTGGAAGAGGAGCTCCAAGACCTGGCCAGCATGATCCTCCACACCAGGAGATTTAAAATATGCTGACTCACCTTGTTATTTCTCATAACATGTGACGTCAACGGTGGCGTATTCTTATGACACTCACAACGTGTCTCTCCTGTGGAGCACTGACACCCCTATTATCGGTAATCATGAAATCAACGACGCGCTACCCGCGTGGTCTGCTCCCTTACCTGCGTGCTTCGCTGTACCATTCAGAGGTCGTTGTCAGAGGTTTTCTGTGCAAATATTTCTCGGGAGCGCCGTTACATAGACGCCTGCAAGCTAACGAGATAGAAGAGCCGCTGAGGGTCACTCGTGATTTTTCTGGCGCCAGCAATACAAAGCTAGCATGCGAGCAGGAGGTTTCCCTGCTGCAGTGAAACACTAGCACGACCAGACAACACAGTTATTATATGGAACCCATTCTATGCATCTAAAAAAAGATGACTTGCGTGAACTAGAAGAGTCAATGTAAATACGAAGCGCTTTATTTAAAAACAAAAAAAAAGACACCGCCGAGTTTTTTTGCACACCTTATTACGGCATGCGTATATAGTGACATGGCGCTTTCTTATCCACGGAGGGGTGTGATATAATGATATTAATACGAATGCAAGCCTTCACGGTGGACAGGGTCCAGTCAGAAAACTTGCGCCAGCTGCGAGTCGCTGATAGCCCAGCGCGCGAGAGAGAGAGAGAGCCGGGATCGTCCTTCTCTTTCCCACGGACACAGCGCTTGAACGCCTTCGCGGCCGTTGCAGTTTACCCCTGCGTAGCCGAAGCACAAGGGGCTAGTGTCTCACTAGAGTGTCAGGGCTCCAACCGTTCCAGGTGAGGAAGACAGTTTTAAGAATGTTGTTGCGCTGGGCGTTGCGGCGCAACGAATTCTGGCCAACCCGGAAGCCATGCATTCGAAAATCGCGCAGATGTTGAGCGCGCCGGAACGCCAACCAGCACACGTCACTTTGTGGCGCACGTGTCATATGACCGTCGCTGTCCCTCCCAGGCTGGTAGCCACCATACCGGTTGGATTAAGGGGTTTTAGGTGGGCTGGAGCAGCAAGCCACGTCGAGCAGCTAGTCGGTGTCAGGGCCATAACTTTTTTTTTCTGCTGCTAATATTAGAGTTGTTTTGTTCTCAAGTTGGCCGCAAAGGCGATCACGTGTCGTGCTGGTTAATTGCCTTGAACGAGCGCCGGAATAGTTATTTAAAAAATGCGGCATCTGGCACACCTCTCTGGAGAAGCGTGGCCTCCGCGATCAGCGCGCCGCCGGAGCAGATCGCGGCGGCCTCGGGAGAGGCCACCGAGTATGTTTTGCACACACTAGATGGCGCTAGCACATCTTGCATTCGTACTTTTGAAAAAAAAAAAAAAAAAATGAGTGGTTAGTTCTTGGAAGTTTTTTGTTCGTGTTCAGCAAGAAAGCACACGGATTAAAACCAAATGGAAAATATGCTGTTCGTTGAACGTTTCGCGTTGCGCGAACAACTGGGGTGCAGTATGCAAGGACCGCCCTGAAAGGAATCACCGCACTAGAACAATTCAATAGGTGAAAATTCCTCTGTTAGGACACAAGCTGGCGCTGCGTATTATGTGCGAACTCTGACGAAAAGCCAAAACATTTGTTTCTCTTTGTTGCAAAACGCGTGGCCGGGCGACTCTAAGAAGAGCGGTTTTCTTGCACGTGTGGCGCCAGCTTTGAAGAAATTTATTCCTTTCGATCTGATTTCTATATGCCGTAAAACAAAAGCAGAAAAATAAGTAATTTTCATGTTAGCTGCAAACACGTTATTACACATCACACTTGCATGCATAATTAGCGCTAGATGACAGACTTTCAAAACGAGCCTAGCTGCTGCAAAGGCATGCTTCACGGAATCCCTGTGTGGGCTTTAGAAGGATTTCGTGAGCTATGCCTTTTGCAGCGACTGCCACATTTCCGCAGTTAGGTCAGCAAACATAAATTTTGCATGCAAATGAGGTGTGTAATGAAGTGTCTGCTGCAAAGAGAGCCACAAAAAGTTTTTGTTTTCTGATTTTTTTTTTCGCTTTTTTTATTGCGAGCGTATTTGACCGCGGGCGTTATGTTTCGCGCATTCAGAGACAAAGAATAGCGAGGAAAAAAAAGTTAACGTTCATTTCCAACAGCCGTTTTCAACAAATTTAAACAGGATTCGTGACTATATAGGTACGCCTTTGGTGGTTAGACGATGCTTCTAGTTCTTGAAAGAATGTCGTACGCCAAAAAAGGACGAAACAGGAAGGAAACATAGAACAGGAAAGAGGCGCATGTTTCCTTCCTGTTTCGTCCTTTTTGGCGTACGACATTCTTTCAAGACGATGTACCAACTAACCCGTCAAAAAGTTCTTCTAGTTCTCCTTGTAGCACTTACTGATTAACAAGAGCTGGTTGGAGCTAGCGGACATGGCTTCATGTATAATTATATGTCCGTCTTGCATCCCGTTAGAAGTCGCATTAATTGTCAGACTACTACTTTTTTCACAAAAACATTTTTAGTGACCTTAAAAGCCATTTTACGTAATGCATCCCCCACGAATTGCATTAGAAAAGATCTGCGACGCACTATACGCGTAGCATGGGCGAAAGCGCAGTCCTGGTGGGCCTTGAGGGTATTTGACAATAAAGCTATTACAGCTGCCTCACTGTCTCTCTGTGCGTGAGTTCTGACTTCTAAAATGCAGGAATTGGATCAAAAGAACAGAAAGAAGTACAATTGCGTACATAATATAAGCGGAATACGCTATCCTGTTGTAAGTGCAATACAGTGCTGCCAGCCCTAGGGATTTTTTCCTAGATTTAGAGCATTTGGACGTCATTTAGGGGAAAAGAAATTTTTTGTATAATCTAGGGAAATTTCATTTGCTCAGAGAGTTCTTTTTTTCTCTCTCAAATTCGGAAGACAGTACAAGCTTTTCGTTGTTTTTGCTCTACAACTGACGGAGGCCCGCACACACGGTGGAAGAACCGCGCTGCGCTGCTCAATTTTCAGTCGCTTGCATGCATGTGAACCGGACGTGTATGGTCCCTGACGTGCCAGTGGCCCCCGCTGCTGTGATCTGGCGCGACACTGCATTCCCTCAACACGCGCACCCCTTCCTCACGCTGTATTTGGAGCTCGCTGCACAACGTGAAATTCCTATTTAGTAAGCATATCTGCATGTTTATTTTGATAACTAGGAAAGAGCAAGGGCGCCATTTTTTTTTATAAGCTAGTCTAACTAGGGGAACAATTTCCAGTTCACCCGCCGCGGTGGCTCAGTGGTTATGGCGCTCGGCTGCTGACCCGAAAGACGATCAGCCTCGGGGGTCGAATTTCGATGGAGGTGAAATTCCAGAGGCCCAACTGTGCGATGTGACTGCACGTCAAAGAACACCAGGTGGCCGAAATTTCCGGAGCCTTTCACTAGTTCATCCCTCATAGTCTGGGTCGCTTTGGGACGCTAGACCCTCCGAAATCATAAACCATAATTCCCAGTTCCACCACGACGAACAAAGTGAGTTGAGGTCACATGAGGCGTGCAAAAGCTGTAACAATCACTGCTTCATTGTTTTAATTGGCTCAAACTGTTACGTCAGCCACCCTCTAGAGCAATCGCTGCAATTGAACAAGCAGTTTCCGTATACTCCTCAAGCGACCTCCAGGTATTTTGTACGTGGTATCCTTCGGCTGAAGTCTGAACCGACACAACATGAGGGAAAAAAATTCAGTTAATTCCACATGCAGATGCATGTTTACTAATATCTTGCGTACAGTGAAAAAAAAACATACACAATATAGAGCATTTAATTTGTAATTTCCAAAGAGCGCTATGGTTTATCTTGTAGCTTCATTTTGAAGTTCTTCATTTCAGATCATTCATTTCAAATTTACAGCTAATTTGCTTACCAACGTCGGGTAATGGGGTAGCTTCATGATAACGCTTGCTACTGAACTACGCATAGATATACATTTTTTTTTTTCATAATTGAACACTATTTTTTTTGTATCTAGGGAAATCTAGGGAATTTTTGGTTGCAAATTGAGGGAGAAGCGGCTCTGGAGGTTGGCAGCACTGGTGCAATAACGCCTGCCCTATCGGAAAACAATAGATTCTGAGTGTCCATGAGAAATTGTACCAATTTATGGTCACTACCAGCATGCGCATATACGTTAGAAAAAGACGCGGGACAGCCTTTTCAGCAGTCGCAACTTTTCGGCAGGGCGTAGCTGGCGTAAAGCTGTTCTTACAAGCCTGTCGGCTCGGTCGGCTAATGACTGCGAATCAGAAAACTTGCTGCCCGGACGAATTAAGTCTGACCCTTAAGGGCATGAGAAACGAAGAACAGGAATAAAACAACATTTTCAGAGGCAAATCGGCATTCATCTTGAAGCTGCACTTGCATGCAGCCTTCTTTCGCTGAAGATCAAGCCAGTAAAGAAGTATAGCGTATCCGAGTTCTTGCATTTTAGCGGCGCAGCTGTAGCGACATTTAAACCATGTCGAGCGCTTCCTTTTCTCCTAAATTTGCACTGCCCCAATAAATGACAATAAATGCTAAATAAATTGCAATCAATGTTTTGCACCACCACATCCTAAATTTATGGACGGGAAGCAGTAAGATGCCTCAGGGCCCTCAGTAACGTTTTCTTACTAACCGAAAGCGGCCAGAATGCACTTATGGCAGAATTATCATAGCGAAGTTTACCCGATACTTCATTTTTTTTTTTTTCGGTAACAAAAGAAGGGGCATCTGATACCACCGACAGGGCTAGAATTTGAGTTTGGGACGTTCAAGAGAGAAGAGAAAACGGCAGTTTTTAGTGCATCAGTTCCGTGATGAGAGAGAGATCGAATGTTTCTTTGTTGACCGCTTCATTGCTGGCTTACTCATTCTGAGTTGCGATTGCTGAGTCCAGCCTCGAAATATGCCAAGCACGTTTACTCATCGTTCGCTCGAACAGCTCTCAAGGTTGCGGGCATCTCGCGAGCTCAGAGCTGGGCGCTCAACTCTCTCTCTCTCTCTTCTTCTAATGTTACGCGTTATCGAGGAATTCTCGTTCCGCCGTGTTTTCTGTGTTGTTCTCACCGTCCACGACTGATGCCTCACCGACATTTTTCCACTGTCCGCCGCAAGCGAATCGACACCCTCCAGGGGCGCTCGACAACTGAACCAACATCCACATCTCTGCCTCATTGCTTTGGGCTTGTGTGAGAACCTAGGGACGAATGCGGAGCTTTCCTTGCATTTTTGTTTTTCGTTGCCTCCAAGGCTCACCCTACTTCATTTTTTTCCTTTCTACCCTTAGGACCATTTCTGTTACTTGGTATGTTTGCTCCTTTGCTCACCCGTTTTAACAGCAGGCGTGCTTTATCCTACATTCATGTTGTTTTTTTTCGCCACCTTTCGTGGGAGCAGGCGGGCAAGACGTCGATGGGAAGCGGGTGCGCGCTTCAAAAGCAGAACCCCTTCGTGGCGTCGTGTGCTTGTTCATTTATTTATTCAAGCATCTCAGGAGGGCTGTGGGTAACAGGGTAGGGCAGGGCCCAGCTACTTCTCTCGGCAGATGGCGCTCGGGGCGATGCGCCCTCGTTCGCTGCGAAGAGCTGCCGGCGCGGGGTCAAGGTTGCCGATCCGCGCGCGCGCCGCCACGAAGTGACACGCACACACAAAATGAGCGACGTAGGGGAGTCCTTAAACGCACGCGCGGCACAAACGCACACACACTCTTGCATGCGTACAAAACGAAGTGAACGACACTTTTAAACGACGGCAGTCACAAAAAAGAGAGATAGAGAAAAGGAAGGGCAATTCGTAGTTATTGGAGTGCGGCTTCGAAGATGAAGCTCTTGCACAGCAAACAGGTGAGGCGTCCTTTATGTCATGCATATTTCGATCGTTTAAGATGCGGGGTGGGGGGAATGCTGCCTGGCGAGAGGGATAGAGGGAGGGGGGGGGGGAGGCAGAGTAGGGGAGGCTCTTTCTCCTCTTCTTTCTGTTTGATCTGATGCGCACTGCTCTTTATTTGATGTTACGATTCATCGCTAAGAAGCTTGCCGCCGAGGTTGATTTCGTGGGAACGCTGCCGGCCGCGAACGCCGAATCTGGGCGCCGGGGCTCAACCCTTTCGTCACACACATGTGCGCCTCCGGACGACTTTGCACGGGGGCAGGCGCTCTGTCGGCGAAGGAGATGATGTTTGGAGGTCGTTTATCACATGCTCTTGTTGCTTCCTCAGCTGCCAGTGCAGAACCATACGTAGGTTCATTTCTCACGTGTCCTTTGTGCCCGACGCGGGGGCCGGAGACGCTGTCATCGCAGTGTGCGCTTGTTCGCGAAGGAAAGACGCAACGCGGGCCCATCACTGGCAGCCTCTTGAGGTTCGTGAGCAACTTGTTCGAGACGGTAATGGCTCTTAGGTGTATCTGCCTCACAGGTGACTGGCTGGAAAAGAAACTGAGCCAGGCGTTGTCTGGTCTAGGTCGCAACTAAATCTGCACGTGAAGAAAACATGTTTGCCCAAAGTGTTCAAGGAGATTCCCGAAGGTAGAGTTACAATCACGGGAGAAAACTTTTTCATTGTCCCCAAATAGCCTCGAGTTCCCGATGCACGCGAAGCTTCGCAGGAACACGCTGCGCTGAGCAGCCGCATAACGAAAAGAGCAATGACAGCACAAAAAAAAAAACAATTCCGAACTTAGTATCACCAGCAAGAGCGCTGTTTTTGAACAGCCCACGTTTGCTCGTTCCTGCCTTTAGAACACCGTAATTTTGCCTATTTAGTTCACAGTCGTCAGCGTGTTAGCGTTTTAATTAGGCTTGGCAGTACAGAACCACCCACACGCCATTCTGCGACGAGGAAATGAATCAGGGAGAAAAGGGCTCTAGTACGGGAAGACGAAAAAACAATGTTACTCAAAAAAAAAAAAAAAGTCGCAGCCCCTCCCCACTTACTAAGGAGACCAAGAGAATGAAATGTTTTGTGATTGTCGTAGTGGCTGCGCCACGTTAAACCGTCGTCACTCTATACGAACCTGTATAAATATTCTGCGCACTTCTGTTGCGTTGCCCATAGAGGCTTGTCGAGTTGTTGCGCTTGCTCCACAAGAGACAGAGCGCAAAAAGAGATGTCAGGGAACATGCGGCCCCACTGTGAATCGTATTCGCACATGCGGCGCAGCAATTACGAGGACTGCAGCTTGAGGAACGTTGCACTTCGTATGCAAGGCACGCTCAGCTTGATTCGAAGGGCTGAGAGCGTGCAAGGAAAAAAAAAATGACGAGGGGAAGCTGCGGCGTAGGAGCAAGAATGGAAGCTAGAGGTCTTCCGCAGCTTGGCTAGCGGCCAAAACTGGAAGCACTGCGAGCTATATTGCAGTGCGCATGACTTATTCGCTAGAAGATCATGGTGCTGACATCACTCATTTTGGACAACAGATCACGCATGCTCGTCACCATGCAGCTCCTGCAAATCACAGACGAGAACCGGGGCATGCACCACAAAATGTCCAAGCTCGCTGCGGTATGTTTTTTTACGTGCGTTCACGCGATGCTCCCACCATGACAGACAGATCTAAGCAGAAGCACTAGCTGGCTATATCTTTACAATGCTTTACACGTGAGAGAAACGAACGAGTGGTACGGAATAACACGACAGCTTCGCACTTTTTTTTATTCGTTATAGGCTCCGATCTCTCCGCGTCCGTCAGGGCAACGTATGTTCGCGGCGTCGTGAGACAGGCCGCTCCATAATGCATGAAATGAGCCGCGTTTGCCGCTGAGTGATGGAACGTGCCGATAAACGGGCGCGCTTTAGCGCGGGGCACTGCTTGTGGTGAACGCCAAGTTCGTCACGTCACAAGGCGCGACGAGCCGAGGAGCCTGGCCATCTTCTGGCCGGACGCGCGCACGCTGAATCAAGACACGAACTGGAGCTGCGGCTCCGCGCCAGCAGCGACTGCCGATGATAAAGCAGGTGGTAGCTACCGGTGCAGGCTATCAAGATTCGGCCGCGCAGCTTTCACCAGTCTGCGTAATGAATAATGCGCCGAACGTAGCGAGGACCCTGTCAGAGAACGCGTGGCAAAACAGAAGAGGCAAAGCGAGACGGGGCCTCCCGTGCATCGGCGCTCGGCGCAAAAACACCTGTCTCGGCCGAGATGCGATTAGGGCCCACTTAGGTGGTGTCTGCCCTTTCGCGCTCGGGCCTGGTCCGGCCCCGCTCGGATTCTAATTGGCGCTCCCCTTCCAGCTCCGTCTGTCGCGGGAAGCGGAATGAAGCCGCCGACTGCCGCGTGTATAATGAAGCCAGGTGCCGGGCTACTTTGCATGCGCGGCGCCCGAACCCTTGACCCGCAGTCGGACTGAGGCCGCCGGAGTGACGCGGTTCCCGGGCGGCGTCCCCCCCGGCCGCAGGCGCGCTCAAGTCCGTGCCGTGCAGCCACTGCGCGGGCCGCCGGCAATTTCCGTGGGGACAAGATTAATCGAGTTTCCTCCGGGGATGCACACAAGCTGCTCGCATGCTCCTTGGCCGCCAGGGGATAATGCGTCGCGTAATTTGTGTCGTCTAAGCCGGGTTGTATAGTCCGTATTTCGGCTTGGAATGGCCATTGGACGTGACTGTATTACAAGAAAAGATGCGAGTAACTCCTCGCACTCTGGCTGAATGATCCCGCGCTGCCATATCAAGCATAATCATATATTTTGCTCAAAGGTTTTGCAGTGGTACAGGTTGCGCGAAAGCAAGGCCATGCGAAGCAGGAAGAACATTTATCACTGTGCAGCGCGGACCAAACGAAACGTCTGGAAGAAGCTGCGCGGCCGTTTTGCGAGCGAACTTACGCCTTTCGATCGGCATGTAAAATTACTGAGTCGTCAGCAACGAAATCTGTTCGAGCGGTGTGCACGATTCTTGCATCCTGGTGACATCGCATGACCTCTCAGCGTACTTTTTCGATACCGAATCGAACAGTGTACAGCTTTAAAAACCCAGTCGAATACGAATCGAATAGTGAAAGAACCGAACCGAATACGACTCGAATATTGTGTAATTATTAGCTACTTCTGCGAATATTTGTTAAAAAGAGTCTTCATGCGAAACAGGGAAGCGATAGGGGCGGCACTATAAATCATGAAGCGCAAGCCGTAGCTGTCTATAGACAAAACACTGACCTCCACTAAGGGATACGCAAACATGAAGTCAATGATGTCATACGCATAGCGAAATTGCCTTTTGCTACCGATGAGGAAAGCGAACTAATTAGCGCGAAATCTCGGTTGATGACAGGGACGAAAGTTTGAGCCTTGCTCTCAGACACCAGGCATGAAGGCAGGGATTGCTATGCCTGCCTCATCCCTGTTGCGTCGCCCAATTTAGATGGCCATATAGCATGTGAGCACACGAATGGACCGCGTCGCGGCGCTTTCCTGGACGCGGAAGCATGCTGTGCAGCGTCGGAGTGGGCCTCGTTCTTGAAACAGTCGTCTGGAAAACAAAACAAACAAAAAAAACATTCGAACTTCGTGTCAGTCATTAGAAATCTGTTCGAAAAATTGAGAACATATTCTATTGTGTTTAATAATTTATAACACGCACTATTTGATTCCTTCAGCGAATCGAAGTGAATGATGTTCGGTTCGCTGTCCGAAAATTTGGAATATTCGCACATCCTTACTTTCTTTCCGCGATAACCATGCTACTTAGTACCAGATAGTTACGACTAAGGCCTGGAACTTTATGCATTTACTCACAGTGCCTACAAATGTCTAAATATGACATTGAGGGACTTGATTTTCTTTTTTTGCTGTCTTTAAAGCCATTTTGCTCAGATTTCTGAGAAAAAGTGTCACACCTCTCCTCTCCGTTTGGAGAGAATGCCTTCAACATGACAAAAAGGTAAGAAACTAGCGATTCGTGAACCCAGGAAGGAGGAGAGAACCTCCGACTAATCAGCAAGCAACCGCTACTTTGAAGGCGAAATCAATGGAGGAAGCTTTGTGCGTCAACAGCAGACTACTCAAGCACATTACTCGGTAGGCCGGGTATACAGGTGTCAGGAAAAGAGGCCGCAACCGGGGATAAAAATGGAATCCTTGCTGCTATGTTGAACATAAGACGTGTCCTACTCGGAGCGGATATGGTTGCATGTCAATTGATGAGCTATGATGCCCCATCAACTCTCACGCTTCAAGTTCGCACCAAACTTCGTGCGGCGTGGAAACAAGTTATATGAAGCATGGGCCACGCTAGCGGGAAGGGGAAATGTTCAAGAGTAGCGACCTAAGAATGCCATCTTAGTGCAGGGTGCTTATAGGATTTGTGAAGTCCGTGCTCGTATAAAGGGACCAATCGTATAGGCTGTTCGTTTACTTAGCAGTAAAATGATCGATATGAGGTTTTTTTTTTAATTTTTATTACCGTGTCAGTTTGCTGTAAACAGTAAAATAATTTGACTCAAGACGCGGGCGTTCCGTTTTTACGCGACTATCATATTCAATAATTTTTAGCTCCTAAATACGTGACTTTTGTGGTCGTGTTACAATGCCACTCCTATAGTTAGCTAGGGCCTAGATTTCCGGGTCCTAAAAAGCTAGGACAACCTGACGGGGAGGAAGCGCTAGTCCCTTCAAAAAAGAACGCGAAACTTCTATGTCGTCCATTATGAGGCAGTCGCGACTCGCTACATACTTCCGAGAGAGAGAAAAAAAAAAATCGACGCGGCGGCAGGGTGAAAGGCATGAAGAAAAGGATGGGAAAACGCGAAAAGCAATCGCTGCAGACCTTCCGGGGCCCCACAGCCTGTTCTAAGGGAAAAAAGGAATTAAAACTGAAATGTCTTTGTCAGGCATCGTTTCGCTGATGTGCCACCCGGGCAGTTTGGTTTGTCCCACTTATCTCTGTTCGCACTTGTCAACCCAGCACTCGCGCATGGCGGCATTTATTTTTTTTTATTTTGCACGCGAGTACGCGCGCGTGTTTTGTTTGTATTCTGTACAGTGCACCTGCGTCAACGCTCTGCATCTTGAGCTTCGCCTTGCAACATTTCTTCCTGCTTGTCTTTGTTCTTCGATTCTGTGCTTTGGTTAGCCCAGGGAGTAACCAGCCAGTGAACTCGATCTTCCCGCGTTATTCTGAATCTTTCTGCAGCCGGGGCGTCGTCCTGTAGTCCTGCACATAACTTACAGACTTCCATTTTTTTTTTATTTCGCTTAGTTTTATAAATTTCGAGATGCTCACCTGGTATTTGCCACGCCTGCCGACGCCACTGAGGCTTCAGTTTAGGACTCTGTAGGGCATGCACGCACAGGGCTCCTGCGTGTTTGTAAGCAAAAGTTGTACGACGTCAGTGCGCACTACGGTAGTAAAAGCAGTAAGTGCAGAGCCTCCCGATATACACAGCGCCGTTCCCTCTGCTTCTTGCCTCGACCGTTTTTCACTAACAGTGCGTATTGTATAATAACGTTTAGTGAATCTGCTATGCTTCACCCTAATTTTAAGCCTGAAAGGGCTAACATTTCCACAAAGGTCAATTATTTGGGGACTAACTGCGCTGCCACAAGCAATTAGTCCCTTGAGCAACCATTTCTCCCGTGGCGACTAATTGCTAAGAGGCCGTCGTCCACAGCTATAGTCTCCCAACAGACTGCCCATTTGTCGCCAAGGGCAAGTGGTGCAGTTAGCCCCGCTTCACTATTTTTTGGCTCGGAGTGATCGATGCGCGGTAATCAGACCCAACACGCGCGTTACGGCGCAGGTTAAACGCTGTGCACCGTGAAAACAGTGTGTCCGCACCGCCATGTTTAGAGTGCCGATGTGCGTGTATACGTATACGAATGGCCCACCTGGCTATGTCTAGAGGTTGGACTTTTCAGTACTTTATGAAAATTCGGCGGACTGTTTTTTTGGTGTTTATCTCAGAACGCCGTATTCGTTTTTCTTTCGGCGAATACTATTTCCTAAGGATGAATTACCGTTTTTGTTTTTCGGTGATGTAATGTGGTATTCGTGTGAGGTGCAGAGTCACCTCGAGCTTTTTTGTGTTTTTTTTTTGTCAGTTTCAGCATTCGATTTACCTGTAATGAACCTACAAATGGTCGTAAATATTGCAAACGCTATATAATGTATATAGCGGTGCTTGCCAATTAAAGGAAGTGCTATCCGCAATAAAAGAAAGTAACAGAAGGTAAATGATGGAACCTTTGAACAAAAACGCAAGTATGTTGATTTCTGAAAGGTGGGTCACAGTGTTATTTGGGCTGTTGCGCTAGATTGAGCGAGAGGGTATCGTATCGTATCGTATCGTATCGTATCGTATCGTATCGTATCGTATCGTATCGTATCGTGGTCTGTGTGCTGACGACAGCGATGAAACTGCCGCCTAACTGCCGTGGTAGTCAGAACATGACACGTTTTCGTGTCATTTATGCATGGTTTCGAGTGCCCTCGCAAGCAATTCAGGCACCTGCTTCACCAAGTGACTGCCCTCAGCGGGTGATGACAGTAAACAGCGCTTCTCTAGCGGACGACGTATGGCCGATGGGGTATCCTCTCAGCCTGAAGAGGCGTGTAAGGTAACGAAGCGATACCTCAAAATGCACAACTGCGCTACTTAATCCAACGGTACCTCATCTCACCACGCCCCTGGCTCATCTCACTACGCCCCTGGCTCTCGCACTTTAATATTCTTCTTTGGCTGACTAACTCCTACTCGATTTCCAGCAAGCTGCGGCGCGCATGTCGGGGATACTAGCCTTTTGCAGTTAAAATCAAATTTCGAAATCTGGTTTCGGCGTACTTTATTGGCTTTTTCTTTTTTTGTTCGGTTTAAACCGAAAAGTCAAACTCTAACATATGTCGCGGCGCGGCATTTACTGGCACTTGAAGGCGCTCCTCCGCTAATCTCGAGTACCTGTAGCGTCGCGTGGGAAGAATCTACCGGCGTATGCTCGCAATACCACGGCGTGCACATCGTATCTTGGGAGCAGCGGTTGGTTGTTTTAGCGGTGCGGGCTTCGAAAATCTCAGCCAAGAGGCAACAGCGTGCCGTCAGTGACCGGTCGCCCCCGAAACGAACCCCGGACAGGCATCCCATGCTGGCGGAATGGAATGGTCGACCTTATCGCGGCCGGCGCCAGCATTCGCGACCAGATAGCGCGCATAAGCGCTGCGCAAGTGGGCCGAGAAGGGGAGTATGGGAAAGGGGACGTGTCTTTTGAGCAGTCTGCGTCGCCCGTCCGAGTCTTTCTTCCTTTCCTTTTTCCTTCTTGTTTTGCTCTCAAGCCGGAGCGAGCAGCACACGTAACGGGGAAAGGGCAGTCGCTGGAGCGAGCGCAGGTGGGGGTCTCGCGCAGGAGCCAATTACAGGAGGAGATGGCCCCGAGACTTGACGAGGCGGCGGAGTGGAATTGGAAAACGTCGCCGCGGCCATAAGTTACAATGAAAACCGGTGAGGGGGGGCCCCAGGGAGGAGACCCGCGCGGACTCGCTGCCGTCGTCCGGGGGGAAAACGGCGGGACTTGAGTATGCACTCACCTGCGCGGCCCCGGTCCCGTGTCGTCCTCGGCCGATAAGAATCGCACGCTGGCCTCCTTTCGGGAAGAACAATTATTATACTGCCGCCACTGCTCCCGCGTGTCGGCTTCCGTCCACACCAGAACTGCGCTGCTAATGCGACGACGGCGAGCACGAGCGGAGAACTTATAGAGCGCCACACTGGGGTCAGAATTGGTGTGCATGCCGAACCACGCGTCGCGGACGCCGACTGTCTATGCGTGCAGGTGGCTCTTCCTGCTTGCAGATGCAGTAAGCACAACCTTGTATAGCTATGCCGTGCTGGTTCTGGTTTTTGACCCTTTCAATCGCTGTAGTTACTAGATCTCTCACTCAGCGTGAAGTTCGCACAGATAAGGAATTTTCGAGACCACAAACATTGGGATATTTTAATACGCGGCGTCATACTGCGCTCTGTGACGGACGACGCCGTTCCTTGGCGGTATGCTGCTCTTCTGCATTTATAGTCCACGCAGTTTTGACATTTTGCCCTTTGTAAGATTTGCTCAACATTACAGGACTTCGTTGTTATTCAGCGTTCACAACATGTTGACCAGAGGCTCGTCCTTGCATTTGTCCCAAAGCAATTTTTAGCGAGATATTGAGGACTTATTAAAGAAAGAAAAAACTGGCTATAGAACATGGAGCGGCCGTGCCGTGATAGTGCATACACAGCCGACTATACCGGGTGTCCCAGCTAACTTGAACCAAGGGTTTAAAAATGAAATATTGGAGTCAGGAGAGTGAAACTACCTGCATATTGGTGATAGGCATTTGGCGCACCACGGGAAATTTTTTGTATCGCAATTACTTAACTAGTAATTAAGATAATTTTTTTAAATTTTTTAATATTGACTTTAGACACTAAATGTGATTCGCAAAGTTGGAGAGCACTTTCAGAAACCCGCATTCCATTATTCGCCATAAAGAAAACCTTACGTGTACCTCTTTTTCCGAGCTCGAAAGAAAGCCCGCGAAATACAAAAAAAATCACGTGACGAGCACATTTGCGCGTCGCGATCGTGCTGCTCTCAACCGTGCTTTCAGTGAACGAAATCAGCTCCGGCCTTTATTCGACGGCCCCGTTGCAGCGGCAGGCCGATATCTTGGCGGGGGTTTTTCGTCCGCGTCAGCTAGTTGGCACCCGGCGACGACGACTTAGTCCCAATCTGATAAGATACTGAGATGGCGAGTCTGCTTTGTCACTCAGAAGCAAAAGAGAAATACAGGGAATAATGTTTCGCCGCGAGGTGTTGGCGGCTGTGTGTTTCAGTTTCCTAATGAGGATTTTGAAAGCTGGAAGCAGCGGTGAAGCACAGTTTGTCGTGTGCTCTTCTTATGCCACTCTCATGCGAGACTGAATCTTTGGTGTAGTGATTACTAGCACTGCAGACATGCCGTTTACAAATGAAGAGAAAGCAGACATGGTTCTGGCTCTAGGTGCATGTCATGGGAACAGAAGGCGCGCTGCAGACCTTATGCAACAATGGCACCCAGGCAGGCGGCCAAGTTCAGTAACGATCCTGCGTGCCTTCGAGACGCTGCGACGGATGGGCAGTTTTACGTCCACACGACACAGAGCACCTGTTTTTGACGAGGACTTCGAGACGCATATTTTATCGCTGTTCGCTCTGGAACCCCAAGCAAGCGTGCGCAGCGTGAGCGAGGATACCGGAGTCTCCAGGTCATCAGTTTGGCGAATACTGCGCAAACACCGCCTGCATCCGTACCACGTACAGCTTCATCAAAATCTGTTGCCACGGGACTTCCAAAACAGGACCGATTTTGCTAATTGGATTCTGATAAAGATGCAGGACGACCCGGATTTTTTGAACAAAGTGATATGGAGTGACGAAGCTAGTTTTTCGCGCAATTCACAGGTGAACCTGCACAATGCTCATTACTGGAGCGATTCAAATCCCTACTGGGTTTTACAGACGCAGCACCAGTACCAGTGGTCATTTAGTGTTTGGTGTGGACTTTTCGACGGTAGTTTGATCGGGCCTGTGTTTTTCGACCAGACGCTGACAGCAGATCGCTACACCAATGATATCCTCAGAGGACCCGTTGACGACTTCCTTTCGGATCTACCGCTCGCCAGGGCCACAAATGTGTGGTTTCAACACGATGGCGCCCCCGCGCACAGCAGCGCCAAGGCTCGGACCTGGCTCGACGCAGCGTTCCCGCAGAAATGGATAGGACGACTAGGTCCCGTGAACTGGCCAGCCAGGTCTCCTGATATGACACCTCTGGACTACTTTTTGTGGGGTCATATCAAGGACAAGGTGTACAGCACACCAACTTCCACACCGCAAGACCTTAAAGACAAAATAACGGAAGTCTGTTTAAACATGCCTGAGGCTGTCATACGAAATGCAACGGCTGATTTGGTTACAAGATGCCATAGCTGTATCGTCGCACAAGGTGACCTATTCGAGCACTTTTTATAATTGGTAAGAAACCGAAATGAAATGGAGTCAGGACAACCGCATGCCACGGCTGTCATCGCCGCACAGCCAAGCCATAAACCGCCACTTTTATTTTCTTTGCAACTGGCAAATAAAACTCCTCTCATTTGAAAACTTCGAGCTTGGCAGTCTTTATCGCGACTGCAAAGCGCAGCGCACTCGCTGCAATTTACACCGTCACGCGCGAACTGGCTGACACGGCCGAAGAAACCACCACCAAGATATCGGCCTGCCTCTGAAACGGGGCCGCCGAATGAATACCGGAGCTGATTTCGTTCACTGAAAGCACGGTTGAGAGCAGCACGATCGCGGCGCGCGAATGCGCTCGTCACGTGGTTTTTTTTGTATTTCGCGGGCTTTCTTTCGAGCTCGAAAAAAGAGGTACACGTAAGGTTTTCTTTATGGCGAATAATGGAATGGGGGTTTCTGAAAGTGCTCTCCAACTTTGCGAATCACACTTAGTGTCTAAAGTCAATATTAAAAATTAAAAAAAAATTATTTTAATTACTAGTTAAGTAATTGCAATACAAAAAATTTCCTGTGGTGCGCCAAATGCCTGTCACCAATATGCAGGTAG
The DNA here is from genome assembly GCF_055824585.1 of Amblyomma mixtum. Taxonomy (NCBI): domain Eukaryota; kingdom Metazoa; phylum Arthropoda; class Arachnida; order Ixodida; family Ixodidae; genus Amblyomma; species Amblyomma mixtum. The sequence goes on from NC_143014.1 coordinate 115,788,782, forward strand.
TTTCACTCTCCTGACCCCAATATTTCATTTTTAAACCCTTGGTTCAAGTTAGCTGGGACACCCGGTATATGCAACGCACAGAGGCTTCTTTGTTTCGCCCCTCGTCGCTTTGCTGTTCACTGTCTTCGTGACAGTGTGATGAAAGATTGTGTTGTCAGGACAACCGGAACAAGATGAACATTTTCCCACAGACTAAGCCTATGTAAGCGCGCATATATCCCAACGCACACCTGAGGACAGGATCTGAATGAGCCGAAGGAAGCATTGGGCGTGTGTGCCTTTCAATATGTTCCGGAGAATCAGCCTTAAAGCTGGCTCCTCTCGAAGGTCCTAAATTCACCACCTCTTTTCCCCCGCTTTTAGAACAGAATAATAGACTGATGATTGAGTTGGTTCATGACATCTTGAAACACAGCGCACGAGACGGATACACAGCTCCGCGTCCGTTTCCTTCGCCCTGCGTACCGTCTCATGAGCTACGTTTCAAGAAGCTTTGAGAGCAACTGCCTGAAATTTTTGCTGGTATGTATATATACGTGAGACGCACGGGGCGTCGGCGCTAAAAGAAACTTTTTCGGGCTTATAAGGCGAGGGGGAAAGCGGTAAAATGAACATTGAGTCATACTGCCTCGCATAGAAACAACCCCTGCAAACACAGCAAGCTGCACGCCTATGAGAGGGGAATAGGAGCACTGTAAGGCACTGCCGCAGCCCACGCTCCATAAGTCACGGAGGCGCTGCCTGTAGATTGAACCACGCACAGTACGCCTTCGCACCCAACAGAAATATAAATGTTCCTCTCGCCCGAAGCACATTTAGGCATATCCTAAGGTGCATCTCTCATGCAAAACACAATTAACTATAGATTCACCACATTAATGACATTGCCTGCTTTAGATACCGCCTTGCTCTCATTCATGTCCATAATTTGCTTTCTGCGATTCAGTCCGAGTACCATTTTTTTTTTGCTTACATACCGCCTTTATATGACTGAATTTACATTCTCATTTTTCAAAATTAGCTGCGTTTTCCTGTTTGTTTTTTGATGCCCTGGCACGTGTTCAATCTGCTATAGTGCTCGTCTTATACCATTCCCTGTCACCGTTACTGACGTGTTGTGGTGTTGAAAAAGTACTGCATACTGCGTTTGTGTGATATGTTGTCAGTTCTTGTGCATGCGATATATTCTCCTATGGGGAAATGAGTAGCCGGTGCCACTCTCAGGAACCAAACTACACATTCATCTAAATAATTAAATAAAAAGACCAAGGCACAGACATTTCAGCCAACGCTTCGAGGGGCTACCCGTTGTGTCTTGAGGTGGTCGACATCTACCGGCGCGTTTAACAATTGCGCCTGAGCTGAAAGAAAACAGTCCCAGTTCGTCACTGCAGAACTGCGTCGACGCGTAAGCGCAGCTGAAAAATCCTGTTCGCCCTCGAGCGTTGTTTTGAGCACCTCGTACATAGGGCGACGTGACTGAATTCAGTGCCCTCAAATTCGGATTTCGAAAGCTTCGAATGAAGCGAACCGCATTCATCGCTGAATATATTGGGAGTCGAACTTAGTTTCGTCGGTACTGTTGCGGCCTCTGTCGAAAGCGCACGCGTTGCCCGTTCGGCGCGTCGTCCTACTTTTCCAAGTACGCACCGTCGTCATTCGGTTGCGAGACGCGGCCCCATATGGCGAAACATTCTCGTCGAGCATATGGCGGCTTGCCGCTCGAAGAATCAGGTTGCGTGTCGCCTCGCGTATGCCAAAATGCGGCCCCCATTTCGTCGTCTCTGTTTTATGATAAGATGCAGCAGGAAGCGCTAACGCGTGCGCAGTGCCGCGGCGTCTGCACGAACGCTAGCTAATTTCGGCTCTGGTTTCACGCCGAAGGAGGTGTTTTGAGATGATCGAACTCAAGCTTCACCCGCTAATTTCTTAACTGTGCAGAATACAAGTAAAAAACTGCGGTCGATCTCTTCGTCAAGGGTAGGTGCAAGCACGAAATACGTTGCGGGCGCCTCATAGATGGGGGTAGCCGCACTCGGACATTTGCCAGGCCCTCCTTTGGCTGCCGCCATCATCACCCGCTTCTATTCCAGCTGGACAGCGTTCTCGGCGTGACTAGGCGTACAGCTCGCCCCTTGCGGTGCTTTGCGTGCCGCCGCGCTCAGGCGTTTCTCTTTTCGCGCTGGCAGTGCACTCGGCGCCTCTCACTGCTTGACCTGCCAGTGCGCGCCTGCTTTCCTTCGTCCTTTGAACCGTGTTAAGCCGCCTCAATTAGAAGCGTTCTATCCATCGTTCTATCCATGCAACTATAGAATCGCGGTCGTGACGGCGCACTGTGACGAGCTCGGGGTACACTTTGGGTATGGCCTAAGTAAGCATTTAGCCTACTGTTCCCTCCACTGCGGAATTCCCATATCCCTGTACAGATTTGGAACGTTATACCTGACATACCCCATACCGCATCATTTGTTGCGTATGCCTGCGCTGGCTTTTCGATTTCTTTTGCATGCATAATAAGCCAATCCGTAATAGAAAGACAAGATGAGAATCTCTCAGCTAGAGGCTTTCTAGAATGTTCCACGACTATCGAGGGGAAGGTTTTGCCCTAAAATCAAGATTGAGAGGCTAATGAAAAAATAACTAATTTTTTAATTTGGCAGAAACAAAACATACCCCGAGTTTCTCCTCCGAGTGGCCTGCAACGTGATTTTAGTTGCGTTCTACACTGTGTTGGTGCATTTTTAAACTTTGGCACAAGTTACGTGTATACCCCTAGTGAAACAAGTCGCTTCCTATATTTATAACCCACATATATCTGGGATTGGTGATGAGATATTTCTGTCAGGTACGAAACTGATTACACCGGCGTCTAATATTACCTCTTGTTGGCTCATGAGCGAGGGGCATCCCATCCCCTTCTGCGCGAAATTTCGTAGAACTAGCGCTGAACAGGATGGTTTTTGACTTATTGTGGCCACCTTAAACCTAGATGCTTTATCATAATTTTCCTGAAAAATATCTGCAGCAAAAGTAACAGGAATTAACAGCAAATGGATGTCTTGCGAACGCACTGCAACACAAAGAGTCAGCCTGAGACGGGATGAAAATCAATCTAGAATACGCGACACAAATTAATCTACATGACCGTCACTAACAAGATAGGGCCGCACAACATACAGTACAACTCCGTTGCACCCGCACTTCCTCACAGCTTACATGTACACATACTGTACAGGGATATCTGAGTACCAGTAGCGATCAATGGCTGCGCTCTCGCGCTCTCTGTGCCTCTCGTGAGTTCATTGAGCTTATACCAGAAGTGCATCTCGCACTCTTCCTTGTGCCTCTTGTCAGTTCATTTAGCTGAAAAAGCGCATCTTTTGCGCTCATCTGTCTCCCATGAGTTCAGTGAGATGACACTGAAAAAGTGCATTGCAAGCGCTCTTCCTTGTGTCTCTCATGGGTTCCTTGAGCTGATACCAGAAGCGCATATTCTGTGCTCTTGTTTGTGCCTCTCGTGAGTTCAATGAACTGACACCAGAAGCACACCTCTTCCACTCTTCCTTGCGCCGCTCGTCACTTCATTGTGCTGATACCAGAAAAGCGAATCTCTCGCGGTCTTCCTTGTGCCTCTCGTCAGTTTACTAAGCTGGTACCGGAAAAAATCTCTAGTACTCTTCCTTATATTTATACCTCTCGTGAGTTCATTGAGCTGATACCAGAAAAGCATCCGCCGCGGTGGCTCAGTGGTTACAGCGCTCGGCTGCTGGCCCGAAAGACGCGGCCGTAGCAGTCGAATTTCGATGAAGCGTATCCCTTGCACTCTTCTTTGCGCATCCCGTCAATTCATGTACCCGATACCAGAAGGGCATTTCTTTCACTCTTTATTGTGCCTCTCGTGAGCTGATACCACAAACGCGAATCTCTTGCACTCTTCCTTGTGCCTCTCGTGAGTTCATTGAGCTGACAGCAGAAAAGCGCATCTCTTACGCTCTTTCGCTTCTCGTGAGTTCATTGAGCTGATACCAGAAAAGCGCATCTTTTGCATTCTTCTTTGTGCCTCTCGTGAATTCATTGAGCTGATACCAGCAGCGCATCCCTTGCACTCTCCTTTGCGCCTCTCGTCAATTCATGGACCCGATACCAGAAGCGCACTTCTTTCACTCTTTCTTGTGCCACTCGTGAGTTCATTGAGCTGACACCAGAAACGGCCATCTCCTGCTCTCTTCCACGTGCCCCTCTTCAGTGCACTGAGCCGATACCAGAAAAGCGAATCTCTTGCATTCTTCCTTGTGCCTCTTGTTGACCTCTTGACATTTAAAAAAAAGGCATAATTTTCATACACTTGAGCACCAACATAAACCTTCATCATGAGTCACTATTTGCTGCATCGAAAGACCCGCACCAAGCACGCACTCCCACACGCATTCAGGACGCCATTCATAGCCCTGAAGTGAGGGCAAGGGTTTTCGCAAAATTGAGGCATGAAGCTCCCCTGAAACAAGAAGGCTAGACAGCTGAAGCGCGGGCAGTTAGGATCGAGCGAAGTGGAAACGAAAGGCTCGGTCGAATTGGTTGTGCGGCCACTTTCTTCTTGGGAGCTTGTTTGAGTTTATTGAATCCAAAGCAACGCCTATTCCAACCTTCTTGAACCGCGAACTACTCCTTTTATCAGTTGAAATATAGGCTACAAAAAAAGGATCGGCATTAAACGGTGCGGCACGCATGCATCAGCACGCAAAAGCTGACCATATGTGCAGCAGTCTTGTATTCCGCACAGCGAGCACTGCAGACGCAAGTGCGAAGCCTGAGCTGCACCCGATTGCATGGCTACTGAGCGCGAACAGCGCGGCTGAAACGCAGTCGATGTCCGCGGCGATGCCCCCCACGCCCGTCACGTTTGCAACACTTGTATCCTCCTTGGACAGGTTTGCATTTTGCACGTTCGCTACCCTCGCCACGGAGGCGCGGCGGGTTTCCGGCAGCGGAGCGGGAGGAGGTAGGCGTGCGTGGCCGGCCCCGCGTTTTCGCGCGCGGCCATCACTCACGCATTGGTGACAGCCCCTGCCGGCGCTGGAAAATCACGTCCCGGCCCCGTTAAACGTCCGTTGAGCCCCCGGCAGCCACCGCCGCGCATCTAGTTGCACGCTGGGCGGAAGAAGGCGCTCTCTGGAGCAGCGAAGGAAAGTGAACGCTGGCTCCGCCACAGGCGGGGCAGCGACAACCTCGTTACGCGGCATATCGTGCCCAGAGAAGAAAGAACGCGCGCACAGAACAGACGCGAGCCGGACGGACGGACGGACGTACACGGCAGAGGCGAGCAGCCGCCTTCCCGGCCTGCCAAGTCTCGGGAACGGCGGAATAGTATTCGCGTGCGCGCTGAATGAAACCGGCGCCGCCTTCTCTTTCCGTAGGCAAGTGGCTCGTTTTGTTTGTGCGCAGCCCTCCGTTTTTCGCGCCGCTTTAACAGCCCCGAGTGTCGGAAATGACACGTTGTTCAAAAGGCGTCAAATACATCATCGCACGCTTTGCGGAGGACGGTTGCGTGCGCGCGCGCGGCGGGGCCGCCAAGCGCGGAGAAAGCGCGCACACATTCGCGCGGGCGGGAGAGGTCGACGGGCGCGCCGCTACTTCGCGTGAGCGCGACGGCCGTCCTGAGAAAAGAAACGACGAGCTGGCACGGTCCTTGGCGGGGAACTGCTGACTGAGAGCGCCAGAGAACCTTCCGAGGCAGGGCGAAAGAAGCAAACAAATAGAATAAAAGAAATCACGAGCAGCGCAGCAAAGTGCACTGCGAGGACCTGTTAAAGTACACACACATAACAATGGACCCCGGCAGTCGAAAGGGCAGATAAACTCACAAAGACAGATGCAGCGGCGGATCCGTGACGCAATTACAGGGCGCTGTTTCCTTTCCTGCTCTCTTTTCAGCATTTTTTTTCTTTAGCTAAGTACAAAGAGAACAGTTGCTTTTGATTCACACTTCCGGCAGTGTTTTTTTTTTTCTCGTTTTGCCCTTCCCTTCCTTTATTTTTTTTTTCTTTTGAAGAGGCTCATGTCTGCGGTTGGATGCGAGAAAAGACTTTCGAAACCACTTCCTTGCCGAGAGTGCCTTTTAATCGCGGAGTTGACACGCAGCATGTACAGTGTCTGCTCTGGCGTTGCAGACTGCTCGCGCCCGACGACTGCACGAATTGCGGTCCACCGGCAGTTTTCTCATTTGATGGCTATACACTCAAATGTATAGCTGCCTCTTTAAGTACAAAGTTCCAGGAGTGATGAGAGATTTATTTGCTGACAGCTTCTGTTTTCAGTTTTTTTTTTCTTGTACTGCAATAAATTGCAAACTGGGGATTAAACTGCGCGTTTTCTGTTTCTAAGGCTCTAGAACATTGATTGTGCAGGTACTAAGCCGTATACCATGGATACTTGCATGGACATTTTCGCTTGCACGTCAAGAAAAACTTTCCTGATTCCGCTCTCTCGTGCATAGCGCAGGGCAAGCCGAACCAGGAGAACACTCAGGACTTGCTTCTGCGTTTAAATTTACACCTTTTATCAGGCTTAACTATTTCGGACGGCATCGACTACAGCAGAGACTTTCGTCTATGCCCGCTTAACGCTACGACACCCTGAATGCTCTCGCATTCAAACTATGGAGCAAAAAATACATCGCGGAGACGTCGGTTGTGCAGAATGACTGGATGCGACGAGCTTTATTCCTTTCGGAGTTGTGAAAATGTGTTCTTTTCATTTTTATTACCTTTACTGCGCATCCGCTACATTAACGGAGTAGGAGTAGCCGTCTTTGACAACATACACCAACCCGCAGCTCCTAAAGTTTCATAAAAAAAAAAATACCTCTGGGGTGAGTGTTTTCCACTCTTCTGAGCGCTGAACTCGCCGCGGAGGTTCACCGGCGGAGTTCTGCTGCTATCGCGGGATCTTTTTCCGGCCATAGCGACCGCATTTCGAAGGAATAGCTGCGAACAAACAGCTGTGAACATACACCAAGGGGTCGGACTGTAGTGGAAGGCCCCATGGTTACGTCTTGGCAGGTGCGACTTCGGCCAACACCCTCTAATCTAGAGGGCCAACTTCGGTTCTCTTCGGCCAACACCCTCTAGTCTATAGAGGGTGTTGCTTCGGCACGTAAAAACACTTCATGCAAAGGTGCTCCTCGTAATTCGAATCTGCAGTTAATACCCTTTCCCATCTCCCTGAAGAAAAATAAAAGCGACGGCGAATAAAACTCAGTATTGTTCCCGTTTACGTAAAGCAAGAAGTATAGTACTGTTTAATTAATATGAATAGTCTTAAATTAGTTAAATTCCACCATTGCGTTTTTAAAGCGCTGGTGATATGCATTGATCGTCACAGTTAGAAAGTTGCTGAACATGAGAGTAAACCACAAGTAGCACAATTCCTCAGGGGATAACTTTATCCTGAACAGCTTTGCCGCAGTGTTGAGCGAAAGGTCGCGCGGCTGTTTGAGCGCGCTGATGATGAGTGCGGCTGCGCGAGCGTGCATGGGCGCGCATGCCAACGGCCAACGCCGCGGCATACCTCCGAGCCCTTCACAACTTCACAACGGAGCAGCTGCTGTAGTGGTGGTTTGTTTCGGAGCTGCACCAGTTACTAAGTGAAGTCTTTCGTGTTCTCCTGGCGGCTTAAAAGTCAATTGAGTAAATAAGAGGAATAATTAGGGTGTCATAAAGGGCCCTGTATAGGCCACCACTGACAATGCGGCTTCAGTTTCATAACACTAGCGTGTATGCTTTTTCCTTAGCACTTGGCCTCGCGTAAACGCCTTGTATTTAATAGAGAAAAAAAAACTTTATTTTGCCCCCCATGGTCCGGGTCACTGTTTCAATTCGGTGGGTTGAGGCTGCGGCTCGGAGCAATGTGATGTTAATCGTGATTTGAAACATACGACATATCCTCAACTCTCTGAGCGGCACTGTACGTAGCACCGCGTACTATCGTCTCTATCTGCGTCTTGTTTAGAAACGTTTGGCACACTTCTTGAACCAAGTAGGCCAGACTTGATTCGAAAAAAAAAATGGGCTTGTTTGTTGTTGTTCTTCTTCTTTTTCCTTATTCACTCGTAAGTCATCCTGTGTCCAGAAGCGTACATTATCATCGCATACACGTGGAAGGCATATTGATGAGGTCTGGCTAAACGACGGTAAGTGCTCGGAAAGCGCTCAGTGCGAGGGCGCATACTGTTAGGTAAAGCCCCTCCAGCGTTTTCCGCTGACCATGCAGCGTAAGCGTCGATCCAGGGGCTTTACTGTGGGAGATCCTTTCGGCTTAATCGTACCCGCCGAGGTCCGGTGCGCGGACAGCCCCCGTGCGGATTGCGTATCATTTCCCTCTAGTTGAAATGTCCCTCCGAACTATGCATGTGGGGCGTCGATCGAAGGGCGCCCGTGGGGTATACCAACTGGCGGGATGTGTGCGCTGTGCGTGGGTTTGCGCAACTGCGGACAGATGGCCTTCAGGAGCAGATGGCTCATGTGCGCGATGGCGCGCATCTCTGCCGAGACAGCCACGAAGACAGCTCCGCTCTCCGGGAACGCCAGACCGAGCTACGGAGGAGGAACCTCCGGGCCCAACTGAACGACGCCCGCAGGCAGCGCCCCCTTCGCCGGGTGCCGAAAGCGTGCCTAACCTCAGTTGAAGTGTGTACTTGCCTGAAGTGATGCCATGCAACATGCATTTTTTTCTTTTTTTCTTTTCATTCTCGACATCTGCATATTTCTTAACGACGCCGTCGTCGATCGATTGCTGGTGGCGCAACGGCTTTATTTTGTGATCTGCTGATAATATTCTATTCATCGCGCGCTGGAATTCAGGATCTGTTTGAAAAACTTGGGGCGTTGTGTGCATAGCAACGCAGATCTGCCAGCTCACAGAACTGTGTCTAAAACTCCCGGTCTTAGTTATGATCTATTGCCGGCAGTGTAGCCGCAAGTAAGTGTGCGCTTCATCACAGCTGCGGCGGCCGCGTTTAGATCCAAACAAGGTTCAAGAACTTATGCACGTTTAAGAACCCCATGTGAGCAGAATTAATCCCGACCATGCACTGCGGTGTGCCTCATAACTAAGGGCTGTGGTTTGCGGTTTTCATTTTTTGAAAATTCGGCGGACTTTTTTCAGTTGTTTTTCGGTACGCATGTTTTTTTTCGGCGAATATTGCCATTTCTTTTTTCTGTGATAAAGGTTAGGTTTGGTATATGGGAATTAATGTTCCAAAAGCGACTGAAGCTATGAAAGACGCCGTAGTGGAGGGCTCCGGATAATCTCGACTACCTGGGGTTCTTTAACATGCACATGCGCATAGTACACGGGCCTCAGCCGCCGCAGTGGCTCAGTGGTTATGGTGCTCGGCTGCTGGACCGGAAGACGCGTGTTCGATCTCGGCCGCTGGGGTCGGATTTCGATGGAGGAGAAATTCTAGTGGCCCGTGTCCTGTGCGATGTCAGTGCACGTTAAAGAACCCCAGGTGGTCGAAATTTCCGGAGCCCTTCACTACGGCGTCCCTCATAGCCTGAGTAGCTTTGGGACGTTAAACCCCATAAACCAAACAGGCCAGACAAAGCAGCGTTTAACGTTAACCATTTTAGTTTAACAAAAGCGCACCACAAAGCTCCTGCGCATGCTGAAGTCGCGAAAACCATAGCATACGCAGGCACTTGGTATCATTCCTTTCCTCAAAATGTGAACAGCTGCGAATCATATATGCTTTTACCCCAGCCTCTGCGCCCTGTCCTGAGCGTTCGCGCAACAAGTCACCGAAAATTGCACCCACTGAGCGGCGACATTATAGCAGCAAGCCCCAAACATGCGTCTTTGCCCCTCCTTGGAGCTCTAATTGCGAACATTGCATTAGAATAGATAACCATTCCGGCAAAATATGCTTTGGAATACGCACGGCTGGCATAAAATGTGGCACCCCTGTGCGCTCAAAAGTCGCGTATATAATTTATCTTGGATCGTTTGTTATCAAGAGCACAAATGGTCGTGTCTAGAGCAGTGGTTGCAATTTGAGGACACGTAAATCGAAGCCTCATCATCGTCATCTTCAGGCTGACTATGCCCACTGCAGGGCAAGGGCCTCTCCCATATCTCTCGAAGTTATAGAAATTGGATAGTGCGAAAACCCGAATATATAAATAAAAAGTGAAACGAGCGGAAGCAACGCACAGGGGAGCAACACATATATACTTGCCTCGCTTATCTACGTCGAATCAGATTTTTTTTTTTTCCCTGGTCGCCTTCATTTTGGAATTACATTGCTTGGTGATAAATGCAAGTGTATTTGTTGCTTGCGACACACGTACTGCTGGCCCGTCACCGAAGGGCCTGTGAAAGCAGCAAACGCTTCACGAGAAGAAAGTTTCGGATTGGAAATAAGGAAAAAAGTGAGCCAGAAGAAGGAGCCAGAGGGCCTCCGAATATATCGTCAGCGTGATGACGGTACTGATGGCTGGTGAAAGCGCCCTTGAACCGCAGAGGAAGCCAGAACATGAGAATTTTTCGTGACGCTTGTGCATGGTTTCGAGCTTACGGTTGCAAACGTTGTCAGTCTCCTTAAATACCCTCAGCAAACAACTTGACCTATAAACGGCGCTGATAGGGTGGTGGCAATCTGGGAACAGAAGGGGCTACGACGCGCCTTGACGAGTTGTCTGCACTCGGCGTGTGTCTAAAGGAGCGCAACAATGCCTCAAAACTAACAACTTCAGTGCTTAATCCAACTATCTTGCTGGGTCAGAGCACTCCTTTCTTGCACTTGTGGGTGATTGTAATTGTGCTCAATACCAACTATAGGTGGCGTAATACATCTCAAGAATACTGACCTTTTTCGGTTGAAACCGAATTTGGAAAAATGAACTCGGCGTACGTCTATCGTTCTTTCTTTTTTCTTGGGGGGGGGGGGGGGGCGTTAAGTCGAAAACTCCAGCCCATACTAATAACTCAGAGTGTTTTAGAAAACAAACCATTAAAATAATTGTTACCTCGAGGTAAATTCGTGTTACGTGCCGCAACAGGTGATCAAAGAGGACACAATAAACATACGACACACGCTTTCTTTTTTCCCAAAGCCCCGTAAAAGAAAGAAAAAGTACTAAACACCTACCCTGCAAGTCACTTGCACTGCCCCCTTTTACACTGAGACGCGCGTAACGCCTTATTCTTCTTCCTATCCGTCCTCCCTCTCCCGGCTTCCGCTTTTTCCCTTTTTACGCGCACTTGACGCAGAGGGCGCGGAAAGAGAGTGGCGCCCAACTTTCACCCAAAACTTGGGTCCGACTCGCGCAAGGTCCTCGTGTGTAGCAGCGGCGAGGACAAAGGAACCGGGACGGTGTGCGGGTGCAAGGTGAGCGGGCTGGGAGGCCAACAGGGGAGTGGGGACCAGTGCGGGGGGGACTTGCGACGATCGGGGAAATAACAGCTTCCATCGCTCTGGCGTACCGAAAAGAAGAAATAAGACATGCACGACGTGAAATAGCGCGCGTGAAAGGCTGTGAAAGTGCTCGATGTGTGCTAAGGAAGGACGCACAAGGACGCACTTGCGCGGTTGCTGTGGGCAGGGCCGGGCGCTCGTTCCCAGTACCGATTCGCATGGGCCGGAGGTCGCTCGCAGGTGCAGCAGCGAAGAATAGGAGGAAACATACGGGAACGCGGTGCCAGGGATAATGGGAGCGTGGCGACTGTATGTAGAGCAAGAGCGGGCTTGGAAATGAATGCCTGCAACGATGGTGCTATGCTTCGCCAATACTCAATTAGTCCCGGCAATGATGACTGTTACGAGGCAAGGCATAAACAGCAGACAGAGAAAGCATTGGTCTCCGAGGGACATCACGACAACTCAGAGTGGAATCATCGCTTCAAGGACGCAGTCACTTCACACAAGGAACTTTCTACCAAAGAACAGTTTAAACAAGCCCGGGAAATTGCTGAAATCATATAAAACGTTTCTTTTTGTGAGCGGTGCAGATTTAGAGACCTGTTTTTCAGCAATTGAGAAGGATGTGCGATTTCCGTTATTAGAGCAACAAAGCATGTTTGCGAACAAGTGGACTTTTTCCGTGGCATTTCATTTACCACGACAATTCGCTGTGAAGCGACAAATCTGTTAACGAACATTTCTAAGGTTTTGCCTTGTTGGTGTCACTAAAAACAGTGACGTCATAACATTAAATATGCACCAAACAGACGGTAATCATGTGGAACGAAGCCACACCATCGCCCAACCACGAGGCGTGCTGCGCGATTGTATGTGCTCTAACGAGGAGCATGCTCTAACCCAGGGGTTCTCAAACTGGGTTCCGCGGAACACAGGGGTTCCGCGGGCTGTCTTCTTGTGTTCCGCGAGAACCCTCACTGGCCCTGACCCGGCAGCTGATATGAGACTGGCTCTGAGTGCTGCTGAACCACGCTTTGACTTGCTCTCAAAAGGGAAGCAGTACCACTCATCACATTAGTATTTGTATTAATTGGTGCAATGAACATTTAACTTTCGCAACTCTCTCTTTGCAAAAATGCACTCGACAACATTGCTAGTAAGTGAAAGCGGGGGGGGGGGGGGGGGGGGGGGTTCCCTGGAACTTATTGAAGGCTTTTGGGGTTCCTCCAAGCAAAAAAGTTTGAGAACCCCTGCTCTAACCCCTCATTCAGCTGGGATCTGAGCGTGTGCATTCATTGAATGCCGCACAGAGTGACGAAAGTGTCACAGTCTTATAGGAGTCACTTTTTCGCATAATGAGCCCAAAGTGTGCATTTTTTTTTTCATTTTTTCTTTCTGCGTCTTATTCACTCAAAGCCAGGGGTGGATTTGTGGGTCACATTTGGAGGGGCTGGTTCAGGAGGGTCTAGAGGGGACGAAAGGGCAGTCTCGTTTGAACCATGCATTTTTAGGATCATGCATTAAATGCATGAACCGTGCATTGTCGAAAAAATGAATTGGCTTCAGCATGGCTTTCCTATGTAAAATTTTAAACTTCTCGCTCGTTCGGGAGGAGGCCTTCCTACTTCTATCTGCCCTGCTCACAAGATGGCTAGAATAAGCGTGTAACAGGATTCTCGTAAATATACCGTCCCGTCTCACCAGTAAAGAGCATGCGTGCAGTATGCTCCGATACAAACATTTGGCCGCATACAATCCTCTTCGCCAACATAGAGCGCGAACTACACCACCTTCTGGCATCCTTCCTGTGCTGACACAACAGAAGACGCATGAATTCCGCGCGTGGTAGGAAAACAGGGTGTACATGAAGGAATTTTTCGAATAGACTCTCTGTAGCTGTGAAGAGAGAGCAAGGTTGCAGAACATTGCGCCCCAACCTACCTTCGAAGTACACTGCAAGTTCAAGAGGGGATCATTTCTGCTAAACACTCCGCTTTTGTTTTGACGAAGAAAACGCCATTCAAAAGCCCGAGAAAATAAAAAAAATGTGGCAGCTCACGAGATTAAACTGTTACTGGTAGTTTTGCGAGCAGAATGGCGTCCGCCACGCGAGCCATGCATGTGCTGAAATAATGCGCACCTGCCGAATGCACCATTCAATTCCCTATGTGCAGCTAGCATCACTTCTGCATGTCCCTAAGCCTTCTCCGGATGTCCCCAACTCCCCAAGAGCCCTAGGGAGCGACTCCTCGGGGGCTCGAAGAATGGCTGCGTACAGCTCAAGCCATCACGCAGACGCGAGCGCTGTGGCCTGCGCCGCTCTTTCGGAGAGGGCGGGCGCTCCCGCTCGCGTTGCTCCGCGTACTCACGTGGAACAACTCGAGGCCAAGCGGAGCGCAGGCAAGCCAGCTGCTACTTTTTGAGGAAGTGGCACCCATATAGCCGAGGTGAGCTGCTCTCCTGTTTATTGTCGGCAGTGCATTTTACGTGAATTATGGTGAAACCGAGCTGAAGTCTGCATGAGGCACCGTATATTACTGCATATCCTGCTCAATATACACAAACTTTTGGTTAGTGCACGCATGTCTGGAGACCTCACGTCCAGAGGACTCCAGGCATGCACTGCACCCGCCTTTTCCGCCAATCTCTATAGGAAACTCACATTCGATGCAGTTGATCGACTACATGTGCAATAAAGAAACATGAAGCTGCTTCGATCGAGTGGTATTGGGCATGCGTAACATTTAAGGCGACCACGATGGCAATTGTTGGAACGCACGCGTGCTCCAACCTCCGCTGTGCAGCGAATCACTGAAAAGTCACCCTTCGCGAAAAACGTGAATCTGCGAAGTGCGCGCAATATTTTTCAACACTATAGTGTAAGCTAGCGAACATCCTACTGGTCATTTCTACTGAACGCTAGAAAGTTACTACTGAACGTTCCAATAAAAGTGTAAAACCTGGCTTTGGAAACTACCCATCCGTCGTACCAGGAAAAAGAAGCGGTCGGGTCGGGAAGCAGATGGCGTCCTCGAAACTGCGAAACCCGTTGGGCCCAAGAAGGGTCTCATCCATACAGGGAGCACGGGATATGTCACAGCCATCTCCCAACCCAGCAGTTACTTACTTCTGTGCGTGTGTGAGAAGAGGAATTTCCGACCCGAACTCAGCCTGGCTTTGAAAAGGGCACGGATTTAGAAATAGCGTATATTATTTAATCGGACTTGCAATTTATGTTCACTATGTTTTGAGTATATAAATTATTTATTTTGAGTTTCATCACGACTGATAATCGATATTTTATTAACTCAAGAAAATAGGAATCAATTAATACAATTATTTGGATGCTAAAATAGAAATGTTGGCTACAAGAAAAGCTTGTTTGTCACCACGATATATGATGAATTTTAGTGTAGAAACCGAGCGCCATTTTTCTAGAAAAGCACGAATAACTAAAGCTGACTTATCTTTCGAGTACTACTTCGAGCGACCCATATTCTCCGCCATGGTAGTGAGCGACTGAGTTGCGGCACGCTCACGAGCCACGCGATGCTGACGTCATAAAAGCGCACGGCTTCGGACGATGCGAACACAGCGCACGACTCACTACCAGCTAGCGCTGTAAAAACGGTACGATGGAGCTGTGACCCTGTCGGCCTTCAGGCGTAAAATATTCGCGCATATGTCGCAGCTGAGAAAGATATATTAATTAGAAGAGTCGTGTCCAAACCTGCCTGCATGGTGCAGAAAAAAAGGCGCTGAAAAGCGCGCCCAGCCTGCAGTTTGCTACGATAACGCACGTACAATTCAGCACACATATGGGCATTATAGGTATATGCCATAACCGGGCGCGCTCATCCGTAAACTACTCGCTATGAATGAGTGACGCCCTTCGTCTTTTGTGTGTGTATTGTCTCAATTTGTGAAATAAGAATTTCAGAGCTATTTTTCAAGCTTGTCATTGGGACTGAGTTTCTGGGCATTTCGCTATAGCCAGTTGGAAGTATGGGGAAACGGCGTGAACACGTCAGGGAGTCCACCCAGTTGTGCAACCGGGCTGCATGGGGAGTCCCATGCATTGCCAGCGCTCTGTTTCGCCTTCGGCACCCAAGTTATATTTTTTCATTTTATTTTTACCCCCGTACTCATTGGGGATACACTTTATGACTACACTTTACGATACACTTTATGATGATATACTAAATTCGAATATGCAGAGCCTTTCTGCTTTGCTTATGGCAATAGTCTTCGTGAGAACAAATGTCATTTAATTTATAGAGAATAGAATATAGAATGTGGAATGTAGAAAACTGGTTTACGAGCCTCTTTGACGTGCCTTTGCAAATGAGGTCGTCCTTCATTGTATATCCACGCCGAGATCGTCATGTCCTCGGGTATTTTCAAGCGTAGCAAATGTCGCTTCACGTCATTTCGTGTGCCCCGTGTATGGCGGACATTGCGGTTTAAGTCAAGGGTGCATATCTGCCGTAGAACTTCTTACCAGAATGCATTCGTATAACACGGAATCAGCGCACATTTTTACCTACTAACAGTTGCGTGTCGCGGCTCCAGTGCAACAAGCCACGCCCCACCGGTGCATGGCCTCGGTATTGCCTCGGTATACGCGGTACCTGGTGCATGGCCTCGGTACCACGCCACCTCGATACGACGGCGATGAAAAGAGGAGCAGCTGTGCACGTGCGGCACATCGCTTTCGACAAACCTCCATTATCAAATCGAAACTGAATGAATTGTGCTGTGTGTTCTTGCTTGCTTTGTTGGGCTACAGCGCACGCACCAAGAACGACACCACCCTCACTATGCATGCATACCGCCTCTCTTTCCATCAGAGCTTCCTTTCATAGAATGGAGCGCCTATTCGCATTACAGCCCTATTTTCCGAGACTGCACGCGTCATTTGCGGTTACTGCGGACGCTCATTACCCTCTGTGCCTCAGCGGTTGTATACAAAGGGAGATTTTTCGGTTTTAATAGCGCAGGAAATACAGGACGTCCGAAACAAAGGGAACCTAGGTTTTCTTACAGTCGGGGCGCTCTATACAAATTAAACCAGCATAATGTTGTTGGCAGTTGTGTGGCGTAGTTTTCTTGGTATATTTTATTGTTCTCCGTTAATTAATTACTCAAGATTACAGTTAGCGAACTTTTGTATCTTGACCTAAGGAATAAGGCGTCATTTGGAAACTGTATGCACATCACAGAGCGATTCACCGATGCGTTTGCAGGATGATATAACCTTTGGGATGCCTTTGTTTTGCGGACTACTAAGTCAGGCCTCGGCATAATGAACGCGAAGCGAAAAGGGCCCCGCGCGACAGCGTCGCCGCTATTTGAGCTCTGACAGACGCGTCCTCAGAGGACCGAAATCCGCATACCTGCAGTGGGCGCTCTTGTCGAGCGTTTTCGGTGTCAGCGAGATTTTTACTGGCAAATGCCGACGGCGTCGCGAGCGTATACCGTTTTTCATGGCAGTGGGTTGTGAACGTGAGCAAAAAACGAAACAGCGTGATGATTTTATACGCTGATAGCAAAGACGGCTGTCGCAACAGGTTATCTGGAAGGTGTGGGATCGGGGGTATGAAACATAGGAGTGAGCCATGTATATTATGGAAATGCTTTGTGCACGCGATCTTTCCCGCGTCTTCGCCAGAAAAAAAAATTGAGTGGACACGTTTCTGAAAAAAAAAAAAAAATCTAATCAAAATTTTATCGAAATCCTGTTGCTGAAGTTGGTCGGCTGTGGAGGTGCTGCCTGATAATACGGTTAAAGTTTGGCCTTTTTTCAATACCCTTGTACGAAGATAAATTCAATCATCATAACAGCTTATTGCCATGAAAAGCTACGCATGCGCTTTGCATGATGCGTCAGCAGTTGCTGGCACAAATCTCGCGGCCGCCACAAGCGTAACTCCCGCCGGGGAGGGCTTTCTGCGGATAAGCGGATTTCGTTCCCAGAAATGCGCCCGGCAGCGCTGAAATAGCGACGCTGTCGAGCTATAGTTTTTTTCGTTTTAAGAGTTTTCTCGGTAGGCCCGAAAAAAAAAAAATCATATAGGCACCATTCTACAAATATCTCAGTCGCCTGTTCTTTAAGTGACCTACAATTTTTGGGTAGACGCTTTGTTCCGCAAACCAAAATTAAAACACTAAACAATAATCAGGCTTCACTAATTAACTAACTAGGCACAGTAAATATAACACCACAGATTATGCCACAAGACTTACAACACTCAAGTGTTTTCGCTCACGTAGAGTGCTCCGCCTTTTACAGTTCTCTTTGGTTAGGACGCCCTGAAAAAGAAAAAAGAAAACTTAAAAAGTGTACTTAACTGGAGCTACAAGATAACTCTGCGGAATTAATTTCAACACATTAAGTCTGAACAGCGTTTGTTAATCCCGCGGCTCACATTCCCCGGGAGGGGGGGGGGGGGGGGGGGGGCGTTATCTATTTATTGAAACACTTTTGGCTTCAAATTTATGGCTGTGACAAGATATGCAGCAAAGTATGCTGCACAATAAGAGAAGACAACGCACATGAGTGTTAAAATAAAGACAAAAAAAAGTTTAGGTTTATGGGGGTTTAATTTCCCAAAACTACTCAGGCTATGAGGGACACCGTAGTAAAGGGTCTCCGGAAAATTCTACCACCTGGGGTTCTTTAACGCGCACTGACATCGCACAGTACACGGGCCTCCAGAATTTCGCCTCCATCGAAATTCGACCGCCGCGGCCGAGATCCAACACGCTTCTTTCGGGTCAGCAGCCGAGCGCCATTACCACTCAGCCACCGCGGCGGGTAAGGCTAAAGGTAGCAAAGCTCATTAATTCATTAAATATATAAAAATATATACATTAAATGTACAATAGATGTACTACTCATATGCCGAAGAAAGCCAACGAATAGCCTGAGCGATTCGCTGCGTAGTTGACAGATTTATTATTTGCAAGGGCAAGGCAAGGCAAGGCAAATATAGGGCTGATCGAAGGTAGGGGGTCCTCGTAAACGCACTCTTAAACCTCGCATGCATGCATTTTGTGCGGATTCGTGCGCTTGTCGGGCGCTCTGAGTGGCTATCGTTTGCAGAAAGGAAACGCCGAACGCACGGCGACCACCGCTGCTGCAAAATGAGTGCGCCTGGAGGAAAGCACTTCGCCGGCTCTGTGGGCGCCTTGGTTCTCGCCGAATGAAATCTCCTGGCACCAGCGCTATCGCGTTCTGCATGGATTCGCTCGGTCAAGCCGCTCTTGTCTGCGCACTCTCGAGACCGGGCGAGGAAAGACGACACCACGACCAATTGGCTGAAGGCTTGAAACGGAGAAAGGAAGAAAAAAAAATTGGGAGAGGCGCTGCTGCATAATGAGGAGGTATAAATATGACTAATCATAAGTAATCATGGTCTTTCTTCCGAAACCACCTAACGATTACGCCGCGCGTAAGTCGGTGCACGGAGAGGGTCAAATGCTACTCGCAGCGGTATTCGACTAAGATAAAACAAAAGTATCATAATACCGCGACCTGTGGCTAAGGGGGGCCAGATTGGAGGGAGGAGGGGGGGGGGGGGTGGAGGAAGGACAGTCGAGTAGTGTATACTGCGGAGTCGCTCGAAGGTGTTCTCAGCTCTGCGACTGCTCGTCCCTTCTTAGAGTCCAGGGTCGGGTTTCTTTTGTGCTGCCGTCTTTTCTGCAATTTCATCCTCCGCTGGCCGCGACGCTGGAAAACGACCCGGCGAGAAAGAAACCGGGGCGTCCCCGCAGCGGCTCTTACGCGCGGCGGCGGAACAAAGTAGCAAAGATTATGAAAAAAGAATAATGACGCCAAATGAGAGGAAACGCGCGGTCGTTATAAAGAGGTTACAAGGGCCCCCGAACAGTGCGCGGAGAGAGACGCGAAGGGGCAAAGGGGGGAGGAAGGCGGAGGAGGAGGAGGGGTATGTGAAGCAGTTACAGGCCTACAGTTACAGCACTTGCAGATTAGCTGGGAGTAGCCAGAACGCCCTAAATATTAGTTGCGCGCATTCACTCGCGAATGAAACTCTGAAACAAATAAAAACTTAGTACATGCGCTGGCGCGAACTTCCCTAGTCAATAAAGGAAAGAGCACGCAGCTCTCGGGCGTGTATACAAAAAGCGCGAGTTGCCGAAGCGGCTCCAAATGGCTCCTGGCATAAATCGGGGCAGCTGCGCGTCACACATGCCACGCGCGTTGTACGTTCGACGCAACGTTCTCTCATTCGCGCGCAACTGCGTTCGTTCCGAACATACAGGCTTTGGCAGAAATGCATCAGCCCAACGGGTTTCCTTCTGGGCCATGCAGTGGGACTCGTGTTCAATAACCGATGTTCCAAATCTCTCGAAGGCGAGAGGTACTCTTGTCCGCATGCCCCTCCGGAGTAGGACTTGCAAGAGTTGCTATAGAGGGTCTTACGTCCACGCGGCTTATTAGCAAACTCATTGGGCTGTATGTTTCTAGCGAAGGCTGTATACATGCAGGTGCTCTGAGGGAAGGGAAGGTTCACGGATCTTGAGTGAAGCGATTGTGCACGGCGTCGCGGAGCACGTGAAGGAACTCGACGGACGGAGAAAGAAGGCCTCGTGAACGAGTGACGTGTGGCATTGCTTTCTCCATGCCTCGGAATCCGAGCAGCAGATTGTACCTCTTAACGGGCCAATCATCTCGCTCTTGCTGCTGTAGCACAGCAGTAAAGCATTCACGGCTGCGCTTGAGGCAGCGATGTGGCCCCTTCACCATTTTCTGCCATGTCATAAGCCCTTGAACTCATCGCATAATTTTTTGGCGTTTTTTTTTGTTTCAAGAGATTTTATTCTTTTCTGTTAATTTAAGGGAGCGCCTCCATACTAAGAGCGGTGACAGGCAGCGACGGCGTGCACAGCATGTCGGCGAGTGCTTGTTCCACTTGAATTCTCCCATCCACCCAGCAGCGTAGTGTGCACAGTTACCAGTACGGTGCATGCATCACTACAAGTCCATACATAACCGATTCGTGGTGGAGTACGTGGGCTCACCTTATAGTTTATAAATTACGGGATGTGACAAAAAAAAAATACAGAACTGTAGCAGTGCGAAACTGTGATATGAAGAAATATGTTTGCGTTGTCCAAAACTATAAGTAAAGGAAGGAAATAAAAAGAAAAAAAAAGCTGCGAAAATTCGAAGCCTTCGCGGCTCCCCAACTCGCTTTGGCTTAGGTCGGCAAGAAGTGACAAGCATCGCGATGACAGGCGTCGTACGTTTCTTTTTTTTTTTTTACTTCTCTTCAGAAATAACATAAAACCAAAAACAGGTATAACCTAGCCACGGTTATGCTTACTGGCTGACTCGTCATTTACAAAAGAACGCCAAATGACCTCCTGTGGAGCTGGATTCTCTGTTATCACGCATGCACTTACGTTTTCTCTCAAAAGATCTCAAAGATCTTGGTGTTGCGTTCTCTACAAACAACGTTCTCGCCAGGGCCACCCAAGAGAAAGAGAACATCGCTAATATATTCCTCGGCAGCGTGACGTGATTTGCGTGTTCAGAGAGTGTCGACAGCGACGCACGCGTGAGGCGCCCTCCGCATGCGCGCATGCCCTTGTCGGTTGCCTCGCAAGGCCCTGCTTTGTCTGATTAGACCCACATTACTGACTACGCTGGCTTCCCAGTGTGCAGTCCGCGGAGTGTCAACGGATGTTCGGCAAGGGTTCGAAGGCAGCGCCCATCGCGTGCGTGCAGCGCGCTGCGAGCTGAACTGAGAGAGGGGAGGGGGGGGGGGGGGGGGGCAGTGTATCGACCCCGATCGTGTTCGTGAGCGCAGCGCAACTCGTTCGCGTGACGTCTAGACGCGCCAGTGCGGTACTCGTAGCAGTGCCCCTTCTGCCTTTCTTGTGTGGGAGCTTTTGCTCGCGTTTCTCTCTCTCTCTCTCTCTCTTTAGATCGTGAAGGTCTAGCCGCAGCCCAGCAGTAGTGAAAGACACGGTGAAGGGAGTCATTAAAGACAATGACTTCGTGATCGTTAATCAGCCCGACTTTTTCGTTTTTCGCCAACGTGAGTGACGAACAAAATGAAACGGGTAGTCGTGAGGAACGAGGTATGCTGGCGGTTGCGACAAATGTGTAGTCGCCGAAACATTCAGACTCCTCCAAAGAATTTTTGTCAGGTGGTGCGAGTCCCTGCATATAGTGGGTTGTTCGCTGCCTGTTCGTTGTTTATTCACTGCTTATTCTCTGATATGCTTATTAGCTGTCTCCAATTCGGGGAATTTGGTGGCAGCGCCTTGGGAATATATTCAGGCTTGAAATAATTTCTATTTGTGGACCACCGCTGTTCTGCGCTATGTGACAGCTATTTTTTACATAAATGAAGCCACCTTATTCTGGACGAAGTACGCGTCAGCCTCACGTAAATTTCTTAGGGCCGCCGCGGTGGCTCAGCGGTTATGGCGCTCGGCTGCTGAACCGAGAGACGCGGGTTCGATCCCGGCCGCGGCGATCGCATTTCGATGGAGGCGAAATTCTAGAGGCCCGTGTACTGTGCGATGTTTAAGAAACCCAGGGGGTCGAAATTATCCGGAGCCCTTCACCACGGCGTCCCTCATAGACTGAATCGCTTTGGGACGTTAAACCCCCGTAAACCAATCAAAATTTCTTAGAACTGTAGTGCCAGCTCTACACATGAATCTGCCCGAATCGGTTCTCAAGTCGGTGTAGTGCGAACGCGCATAGTTATGAAGTCGTTCTAAAATAGACTTGCTCCATGCCTGCTGGGCCGAGCTATAGACTGGGTGTTCAAAGTTAGACTTTCAGGATTTAAAAAGGAAATAATAAAAAGAGCACTGAGCAAAAGTTGTTTTTGTACATGCATGGATATGCGGCCAGGCGGACGCAAACTGTGGGGCTAACTGTCATCGTAATATCAGTAATTAACAGGCAACAGCTGCATCACACCACGGAGGAGCTTCATGCCGAGTGCCGCTCTTTCGCATGCGTAATTAGACCGACTGCGCTGAAATTTCAGACGTGCATATCTCAGGACACAGTCGCGTAACTAAAATTGTACAAAACGGAATAGTCATCAAATGCCACTGTCTCGAAGTTTTGATCATAAACATGCATGCTAACTGCGCTGAATAAAAAGTTAATTACTGCATTTAATCAATTAATAATATTGCGATGACAATTATATCCTCACAGTTTGCGTCCTCCTGGCCGCATATCCCGTGTACAAAAACAACTTTTGTGTAGTGGTCTTTGTATTTGTTTTCAAAATCCTGTAAGTCCAACTTTGAACACCCTCACCGGCTCCATTGCGACGAAGGTTGCTTGACATCGGCAGATTGAAATTGATGGGTGCCTACGTCTGTAGACAAAAAGCCGAGGACCGCGGATGAATTTCGACAGTCTGACGTTCTTAAACTGAATTAAATCTTAGCCGGGGGAGATTTCGCATTTCGCCTCCGACGAAATACATCTGCCTCGGATGGAAATCCAACCCGCATCCTCATTCGCCGCATGGGTTCTATGTCTTTGTCATTTTACTTGTTTCATCGCGCAGGTTGTGCTGCAACGCGCTGGAACACACGCGTATACATATAGCTGACGCAGTGCGAAAGCCGAAAGCCGACTCGTTAAAGGCGAGTCGTTACGGAAAACGAGCTAATTAAGCGCTGAATATAGGTATAATGAGCGGTATTAGTCCCGTTAGTGTGCTGTCAATAGGTTTGGTTTGGTTTATGGGGTCTAACGTCCCAAAGCGACTAAGGCTATGAGAGACGCCGTAGTGGAGGGCTCCGGAAATTTCGACCACCTGGGGTTCTTTAACGTGCACTGACATCGCACACTACACGAGCCTCTAGAATTTCTCCTCCAAAGAAATTCAACCGTCGCGGCCGGGATCGAACCCCCGTCTTTCGGGTCAGTAGCCGAGCATCATAACCACTGAGCCACCGCGGCGGCCTGCTGTCAATAAGCGCAGCATATATCAGCAATACGCTCGCGTGTGCCCGCGCTGCAGAAAAAGCGGAGAAAATGCAAGTTCTGCGTTTGGCTAAGCGTGCACTGTTAGCAAAAAAACACCCAAAAGGGAGTAAATGGCTTGTCCTCTAACGCACACCCAAAAGGAGTTTTTTTTACTCCATACGTATGGTGTTTTTTATTTACTCCCCTATATAAGGGAGTTATTTTGGATTGAAAAGGGAGTGAATTTTTTACTCCCTTATAGAAATTGAACCCGAAAATGGTGTGATGTTTATAGTTTATTTATCCTCATTCGGGCTCATTCTTACGGTGACAGCGGTGGAAACAGGCAGTAGCTCTGCGGACCGCCGGCAACCCAACTTGGGAAACTGCGCTGCCCTAATGTAACTCCGCGTCCCGCATTCTATTCGCCGTCTGCAAGCCCAGCGGCGGCGTAGGCGGCAGGAGTCGTCTGCTTGTCACCTCCCTTTGCTGTACGAGCTCGTTTGGTTGGCCGTGTTTGTAGATAAAGGGATGTAACATTATAATCAATACTTCAAAACTGAGAAGGAGTCGCTGGGTAGTTTTCACGGTCATGCACCACGCTATATTTGACTAAAAACCAGTGCAGAAAAGTTGAAAACACCCCTGATGGTAGTTTGGAATGGCAGTGTTTGCTTCCATATTCACTTCATTAAGGCTTGGCTTTTCAGTATGACTGAGGAAAAATGTAGCCTCATGAGCTCAATCAAGAGCTCAGGGTTGACACTATGTTCCAGCACAGTTCCATGTTCATGAAACACATAATCTGCTGCAATACTTTGCTAGGACCACACTGAAAAAAAGCCTGTGAGAATTAGGCCTAAGCGGGGGCTGTAACGGGGTGGCGACACAAACAAAGGAAAGTTAGGTATGGTTAGAGCACTGGAGGCTTCACAGGAGCAATTCAGTTATGTACCGTACTGTAGCGGAAAACGGCGACAAGCCGACATCTTGTACCGCGGAAGGCACGCGTGAAGGAGCAGAAGTGAACGGAGATCCAGCGACGATGGTAACCAAGCGGCCTTCGCTTACCGCCATTATCAGACGAGACGCTAGGCGGCGGGGCGGATTGCACAAAATGGTGTTTTTTTACTACATTTCGGCACTGGTGGAGTATCTGGCACAATTAACTCCCTTTCTAGACTGGAGTAAATGCTGGTAAATCCTCATTTTAACTCCATTATTCCCTCATGGGAGTAAAATGGAGGACAGTCCACCTTTTTACTCCCGACTCATGGACTATACGTAGAATTTTTTTTGCAACAGCGCGTGGTTGCGTTGCTGCCCCGCGTTCGTGTGAGGACAGTTTTCGCGCTTTTTTTTTGCAACTGACTATAACTACGCAGTCTGTGAGGGCGCATGCATTCATATCAGAAGCTCACGACATGCGCAGGCCTCCTGCACAACCATCATTTCGCAGAGTAGAATATTCGCTCTATTTCTGAGTCTCTTCAACAACCAGGAAGTTGCCGCTTGTAACCTGCTTAAACAGGCTGGTTCATACAACATTGTTAGCAATTTTTCAAGATAAGCTTTTTGAGTTAGAAGAGCGCTCTCTGTGTCATATAGTATTGTCAGCGGTGGTGAGCATCAGAATACAGCT
The DNA here is from genome assembly GCF_055824585.1 of Amblyomma mixtum. Classification (NCBI taxonomy): domain Eukaryota; kingdom Metazoa; phylum Arthropoda; class Arachnida; order Ixodida; family Ixodidae; genus Amblyomma; species Amblyomma mixtum. The sequence goes on from NC_143014.1 coordinate 115,813,817, forward strand.
AAGACTTGTTGACTAGCAAACTGCTAAACTAATTTCGAAACGTTAACTTTTAAACGTTATTGTTAAGCTCTTTATTTATTTAGAGGTTTGTAGACCGCTAGCAATATCCATGTGAGCCACACCTACGTGCGCAAGTCGCAGAGCGGGCGGATGTCTCTTTTCGCCGCTCCCGGGTGGGAGCGGCAGGTGGGCCGAGGTCACGTGAAAGGCGCGGCGCTGTGTGACGCGCGCTTGTGGCTCATATGGGTATTATTGATGGTTGGTTGCAAACCTTTCAAAGAATGAAGAACCTAAATGCGATAGTAAAAATTTTAACTACTGAGTATTGGTTAACCAGCCTGCAAGCTAACACGTCTCAGCTGTGTACTGATGCACACCACCGCCTACTGGCAATGCTATGTCGAATAAAGCGTTCCTCTACATAAAAAAAAACACATAAAATTGCTAACCGTCTTAAACGCCCCGTACATACAGTTCATGGCAAACTGAAAACTATCTGCAGTGCGAATGGGTTGATGGTTTAAAAACAAACTACCAATACGTAAAAGTGGTACAGAGGCGTGCAAAATACTGCTTAACAGCCATATTCTGCTTATTCTTATGTAATTAGCCAGTCAACCTTTTCGTTTCATAACAAGTATATTAATCCCAGTCATGCAAACCTTGCGTATAGGTATGGGTTGGACTGTCCGCTTTAAACTGAAGGAAAAAAACGATAGAAGTTCGCTGAACTGTGTTCTCAAAATTCAGTTTTAGCCGTAAAAAGTCGGTATTCTCGCCGTAGGTAGCTGGATGTTGAGTACGAGTTGTACTCCGTCAAAGATGAAAGTTAACTAAGCAGGGAAGCTAGGAGCGTGATTCGACGGTGGTATTGTTAGATAACCGGAGCAGCTGTGCGATTTGCTGTCTTGCGCTGCTTGCTTAAACGCCTCCGGAGACCGGGAAGCACCCCCTCCTCGCTACCTACTAGCTATAAGCCCTGACCACTACGATTGCAAGCCGCTGTTCCATCGCTAACATCAACACACAGACCCCGTGATGTCCCACCCTTAAGCTCAACCCAGCGCAATAACCCAACGATAACATGTCAACCTAGTTCTTAGAAGAAAACTTACGTTTTTTGTCTGCCGGCAGTCTTTAACTTGCGTAGAACAGAAAACTGGGCGAGTTGGTGAAGGTTCAACATTATGTACAGCGCGAAAAACTAAGACAGGGGAAGAAACACGTTGCGTTAGTTAGGTTTTTTTTAATTGCAGATAGCAATTGCTTCGACAAGCACAGGTCCAAGCGCTGCCATTTGTGCGTTACCTACTGGTAAGTTAACTGTTCATGCACACAAAAATATCGAGACAGACACTGAGTAACTTTTGACCACACAGGAGTGCGACATTAAATCACAAAAAATAGTGAGTAAATTATTCGTCAAAAATAATATTCGTCGAAAAAAAAAAGCCAAAGCTCGCGTTCCGAAATAAGCGTAAAAAAAGACCGCTGAATTTTCAAAACATAAAAACCGTAAGTCCGACCCTACGTATAAGGTGTCTTTGTTATGGAGTATGCTGTGTACGGATTTCATTGGAAGACTAAAGTATGTCAGAAAATTTGCCCTTCTCATTAGCTTTTGCTTCGACCTGCTCAGGTCGCCTGGTTGTCCGAAGACGTCGGACAGCGGGGTCACAATGGAAGAGTAGAAGGAAAAGTGAAATAATAAAAAAATGCGGCCCCGATTACAGCCGCCACCGACAGTCACGGAGCGATGGCTGGGACGATAAGCGTATACCAGCGGCGACCGCTGCCGGCGTTCACCTGCGACCAGCAGCCAGGCCACTCGGTATCAGGCGGGGCAATTAAGCGCCGCACCGGAGGAGGACGATGCCGCGCAGCAGCGTCCGCATCCCGGCCACTCGATCCGCCGCCGGCGCGTAATCCGGCGCGCGCGCGCGAGCTTGCGTCCGGCTCCCGCGCTTTTGCGCGCCTTTTCTCGGCCGGCGGGTCGCTCGATCATCGCAGGCGGCGGCAGGTGCTCGCATAACGACGCCCTTCGAGGCGCCGGCTGAGGCTGAGGGGCGCCCCGGAGGGTGCCCTCCTCTCGCCCCTCCGGCGCACCGTGTGTCCCGCCGCCGAACGAGCAGTGTCCATAGAGAGCGAATCGGAATATTGGGATTCCAGAGGTGGACGCACGAGGCGCAGCGCAAGCCTGATCAGCGCGAGCGTTGATCGAATGTGCACGAGTGAACGATGACGCACGGTCAGTGCGTGGAAAACTGCTAGCTAGATAACTCCGAACCCTTGTAACGCCTCTCGAGGTGTCCCCGATTATTCCCTATAGCAGGCCCTTATAAAAATGGTCTATAGATAGTCTATAGACTTCTTATTGACTGTACTGACCTCCTATAGATATTGCTTTTTGTCATTTCATAGTCTATAGACAAAATTCTACTAAAAGTGCATGGCCATAAATCTATAGATTGGCTATGGACTGTCCATCGCATTTGTATTGTCTATAAACTGTTCTCTAGGATTTGTCTATGCACAGTCTATGGACAGTCTATGGAAGTCTATAGACACTCTGTAGACTGTCTAAAACTTTTTTTGTAAGGGGGTGACCACAGCCTCGAAGCGCATTCGATATTTGTGTAGTATAGGGTGTGCGAAGAGTACTTTTTCGAAACCAAACCGAATACAAATAGGATAGTTTTGCTACCGAATTGAATACGGATAGTCTAGTTATAAACCGAATCGAATACGATTCGAATATTGTTTCGATTATTCGTTACTGACGGGAATATCCGTGCAGCGAAACGAATATTCATGCGATACAGCGACGCGCTAAGGGGGCAAAGCTGTAGCTGTTGGAAGCACAGCACCGATCTGCACTAGTGCGGACATGCAACATGGGGTCAGCGTGTTAACGATGCGACGGTCATGTCATACGCGCAGAAAAATTACCTTTTGCTTCTGATGACGACAGCGAAGACAACAAACTGTCGCCAAATCTCAGTTGATGAGAGGGGCGAGAGTTTGAGCCATGGCCTCCGGTATCAGGCACGAAGGCAGGGTTAGCTAAATCTGGCTCAACCCTGTCGAGTCCACCATGCAATCTTGAAGGCCACTCGCATGAGCGTTATGAACGCTGGCGCACTGATGGAATGCGTCACGGCGCTGGACCCTCCTTCACGCACAAACCGATCGCGGCAACATTCCGTGCGGCGTCGGAGTGGGCCCCGTTTTTAAAACTGCCGTGGAGAGAAAACTACGTCGCACTCCATTCGAGTTTCGTACGAGTTATTCGAAAACTATCAGAAAACTGGAGAATGAATTTGATGCCTTCCGGATAATTTCACATGCAGTATTTAACCCGTTCAAGGAATCAAATAGAATGATATACAATACATCCGCACACTGCTGATGTATACAGTATATATAACCGGCAGGGAGCATCGGCATGCAGCAAAGAGAAAGCCATCCATAGGCTTGCTTCCGTCGTTCTATGTGCCGGTTTTTATTCTGTTTTGTGCCCTTTATGGCCGCAAACGGAAATTACTCTCACGACGCGGTTTAGGTGCCCACCCAAAGTGAGGCAGTTATTGCACTCTTGTCGGCGGCTGTATACGACTATGAATATTTTTGTGTCAAATTAAGCAGAGCAAATATGTGAGAACTCATAATTTTGAAAAGCATTAAAGATATCTTTATTAAAATTTTGACTATACAGGTAAATGTTCGTGAAACGTCTGGAAAACATCTTGCGAGTTATACTCCTAATTTGGGCCTGCATTAGCTGAACTATACCGCCGCTTCGGTATGTTGCGCGATGTCTTGACAAGAAGTGCGCTAGATGTCTGAGAGATTTTTTCAAAACGTTTTAAGGGCGTTTCTTGAACATTGAAGCGTGCTAACCAAAATGCCCTGTTTATCATGACAAGCTAATGTCAGATGTCTTAAAGACGTAGTCGAATTCAACTATAGTTTACAGGAACCGAATCGGTTCGAGTCCGGCTTCATGGGGCTTGTATACTCTTTACCGTAGTACGACGAAAACCTCGCACAGATTGCAACTTGGCTTCGGTGGGATTTTGTGAGATTTCCGTTGACGAGACGGATATGTGACATTCGTAAAAGGAGGCGTTTAAAGGCGCCCTGAACCACCTTACTTGGTAGCTGCCGTTTCTTCGACTGCTGGACTTTAGCACTTGTACTGGCATTAATATCGCTCTGGTGAAAAGACAAGCCCGATTCTACGCGTGAAACGCTGTTAAATTGCTCAGCTAAACGTACATTATCGTTTTACGTGTGTTGTGTCTTGAAAAAAAAAAAAAAGAACTCATCTAGCTGGCGGAGGCTCGTAGCCGTTAGGATATCAGTAGGTCTCACAGGGTTTCGAACCCAGTGCCTCCTGCATGTGAGGCACATGCACTGCCATTAGGCCACCTCGGCGTTTCAACAACACCAAAAAGGCAGTTCCGCGATCAGGGTGCAACGGGAAGGACTACGGCGTGACTTAGCCCCCCTCCCGGGAGCGGAGTATATTATTCCACCCTCAACGGTAGGAGCATGGGGGGGGGGGGGTTCCATTGAACGGACCACCCATTTCCTCGCGACGCCTTTGACGCCAAAGGGAAAAAGAAGCATCGTTGGCGAAGTGGTCGCAGCGGCACATCCGCGCTGCCAGCAGGCTGCGACGCCGGCGGCCGCTTTCTTCGCTGGTCGACGGTAAGAAAGAGGGCCCAAAACCAGCGGCGGAGGAGACCGCTGCGCGCCCCTGTCGGCGTGATTAATGGCGCCTGCCCCATCGCTCACCCGCTCAAGGCCGCGTCCGTGCACACTGTGCGTGAGTGCGTGTGCGTACCGACCCGCGGAGGCAGCCGCTCTTCTTGGCACACGATATAGTATACCTGCGCGCGCTGGCGTCTGCGTGTAGCCCACTAGATCGGCGGCGCACACCCCTCCCTCTTCCTTCCCTTGGGAACCTTCGAAAGCGGTGCTCTGCTCTCACGATATCGCGTCCAAAGAAAGAGAAGACATCAAATAAGCGAACTCAGTGACTGCTTGCGCAGATCATATAATCGTGACCCGGTGTGCATGCTCTCAAAGGTGGAGAGAAAGCATCTATGTGCGTTCAAAGACAAACTTTCGCTCATTACACTGTCTTTTTGCACGATACAAAGGAGCCCCTGGAGGTAGTGAGCCCGAACATTCCGTAAACGCGCCGAACGGGCTTAAATTCAGTAACGCTTTCAGAATATCCTCCGCGCGTGCACGTGTGTGTGTGTGTGTGTGTGTGTGTGTGTGTGTGTGTGTGTGTGTGTGTGTGTGTGTGTGTGTGTGTGTGTGTGTGTGTGTGTGTGTGTGTGTGTGTGTGTGTGTGTGTGTGTGTGTGTGTGTGTGTGTGTGTGTGTGTGTGTGTGTGTGTGTGTGTTGCGCAAGCCGCACAATACTGTATATCATGAGGGGGAGTTTTGAAGCGCTGCTGCACTTCGCACGGTTCTCAGCTATTTTGTTGGAAGAGCTAAAATATTGGGAAAATAATTGTTCAAACGTGACATTGGGGCAATTGGTTTCGCAGTGCTTTACATAACAGTGCCAAGACAGGATGGTATTGGCGATTTTGACGACCTAGAAGGGCGCCTCAGTTGATCCAGTATGGCGGCGTTGCCGAGACAGCTCCCAAAGGGTCAGCCTAGAAAGTGTGTAATTTCGCTTGTTTTAGAGCTTCGCGGCAAATTCGCGCTCTTTTGTTGATGGTAATAACTTCGTGTGAGCCAAACAGTCAGCAGTAGACGGTCTATGTGCGCTTTCGAGAGAATTTAAAATCAGTCGTAAAACGGATGATGACAAAACACGAAGACTTTGTCAAGCTGCTTCCCAAAAAAAAAAAATAAAACAAGCTGGAAATGTTTTGCAACCAGTGGCGCTTCATTTCACTCTGATAAACCTTGGTCTTTGAGCGCTTTCATGTTCATAAATTTAATTAACTATGTCCTATATTAAAGGGACACTAAAGGGAAATATCAAACTGAGCAAGACGTATAGATTTTACCTCGGGAACAGCTTTTCTTCTACGCGGAAATGTGGCTTCGTTACTGATAAAACCGCACATGAAAATCTCGAAACCCTTCCACATTCAAAGCGCCTGCGAAAAATCAACTGCCGCAACGTCACTGGTATGACGTGTTTGCAGTCCGCCCAATCGGAGGCGTCACGTCGAAAGACCGGAAACACGGCCGGAAACCAACATTTTATTCCCGCTAGCCGCAGCTCCGGTGCTTCAGGTTTCAATGGCAGATGCCACGGCTACCAACATCTTTTCCTTCTATTTTTATTTTTATTAATAAATAGACAATAACACCAACAACAAGTCAACAGATCAGTGGTCACTACGGCAAGGGGCAAGCGCAGGCCTCCTCCACCCACCATTTCCGTAGGGGCTCTCCACTGCACCGTGTGCGTCAGCGTCTCGCTGCAAGGCTCGCGTAAGGGTAGAAATGTGCTCCGAGGTGCGAAGGAAACTACGTGAACAGCGGCAGTCTGCAGAACAAACTGCTGATCGCGCTCACGCACTGCATCGGCGACAATAACGCGAGCGTGTGGCCTTCGCTACCTAGTGTGCTGTCGTGAAATGGCTTCGCGGAATCCTCAAAAGCATGCGAGCGGCAGTCACGCTCTAACGTACTTCATTTAACACCACACCTGAGCGAAAAACTGCACGCGAATTTCTCACCCGAAAGACAGCACAAGGGTCGTATTCTCTATATAAGCTGTCTCCATTTCGCGTCCATTCTCTCCTCTGTCAGCGGCCACTCAGATATACCCGCGGCTTTCAAGTGTGTGTGTGTGGCAAGCGAACCGGTGGTTGGCGGCCGGACGTCATCATTGGCTGCGATATGCATCCAGCCAGTGGTGAGATCCGGTCGCCAGTCACCCAATGGCCGCGTCTTTTCGCACAGACGCTTGAAGGTCGCGGGTATACCAGAATGGCCCTTTAAATGAGTATAGATTTCTAATCGTCTATACAAATGGAAAGCTAGAACAATGAGTTCGCATTTTTCCGCGCACTGTCTTCTCGGAGCGCTTACGCTCTGCGCTTACGCTCTGCGCTTACGCTCTCAGTTTTTTTCATATGCAATGGATGTAAAGCGTGATTGACTCTAAGGGTGCCATTATGCAATTAGTGCGATTCTTTTCGATTTTTTGCCTTCCGCCCGTCTTCCTGATTGATTCCATGGACAGCGACCGCATATGGGGCAACCAGAGAACAAAAAGAATCATATTGAAACGCAGTTAAAATCCTCTCATTTTATCCTCTCTCTCTCTCTCTCTCTCTCTGCGAATCACAAAACACAATGTCATTTTACTGGCATTCCGTAATAAGGCCTGCAATCACAGGGCCGTTGTTTAGAAAACCCTCTGCGCTTGAAATGTGCTGCTAGTCATGTGCTCTCAGCGATGCTCCTTCAGGCGCTTTTTTTTCCCCATTGAAAACTATTGTTTTTCTACCTAATTAATATATTCAAACTTCAAGAAAGACAATTTATAAGTTTTCCAGCGCAATATACCAGCGGTTAATTTTTTAGAAGGATGTGCAGACTTTTGAACAAAGTGTCATAACTGATGAAAACAGCAACATCGAAATGTCGGGACTTTTCAAGTAAGCATCCGAAGGACTACGGAACGGATTTCTGTTTCAAAGATGCACATTACTCTTGAAATTGCGAAAAAAAAACGGGGGGGGGGGGGGGGGGGTATCATTATTTCTGGCAAAATCTGCATTAAAATATCGGCACGACGTGCTACCATGCTCACTGTTTCGCGAAGTATTATTTACAAAGCGCCTTAAAAGGTTAACATTGCCTCATATTTACACATGCCCTTCTAGACCAGGCAGATGCTCTTTTTAGAAATTATGACTGGGCGCCTGACCACAACTCTGTTCTCATGGTTCTGCAAGCGTTCCACTACAGCGTCGGAACCTCCTGCTCCCATACTCTCTCTGCACTGCAGGCACCAAAAAACTCACGCAGTGACCCATATAACAGCGGTCCTAGGATTTGTATTTTAGAGCAAAACTTCGACAACAACGCCTAAATGCGCCGTCGAGCTGTGTCGTGTACACGTTACAGAAAATAAGTAACCGACAATAATTACAATCACTCCACCTGGATTGTAAGTATATAATTACAGTGGTCAGTTACAGCTCCAGAAAAGTAGCTGACGAGTTACAGAAAACTAATCAATTACTATTGCCTTATTTGCCTTCCAACTGTTATTGAGATAGCACAAACTGCAACGAACTATTGCGGCTTGCTTGATATTTTGTTACACGTTGATAACTTTTAATGGGAGAGGTTTTCCAAGCTGTCGTCACTAATTTTCCCGCGTTTCCTCGCGAGAGATCACCAGCTACTTTGAACACAGTCACAATGCATGCGCGCTGGAGTCAAGGGCGGTATTATAACGTCTGAACACCTTGCGCACCGGCTCGTAGTATGGCACCCATGCCGGCTGCTGGGGCTTGCATCTCCTTTAGCTTACACCACAACAGACCGTCGAGCTCGTGAAGATCTGCGCTAGCTGGGCAGGTTTATTTTTCTGCTTGTTTTTTTAGTTCGCTTAAGTGCCACTGTATGCCCCACTGACGCTGCAGGGTACCCCACTCTGGTGGAGTATCCTGTAGTCTTGGTCAAAAGTCCTAAGGCCATAGCGTTCAGGTGCAGCGAAATGAATGTTCCTAGAATGAACCATGTAGCGGATCATTCAAAACACAAGTCAAGAGGGAAGGTTCTCTACCGCGGGAAGAAACCTTCTGCTAGCATTCCAAGGTCATTCGGTCTTCAATAGTGCCGTAATGGCTCTGTTATGCGGCTGGAGCGAAAAGCCTTTGGCCTTAAGACTTTTGACCAAGACTGTACCTATTACAAAAAACCCCGTGGGTACCTGAGTCAAGTAATGGAGCGCCGGAGTGGTAGCTGAGTGGCAAAGCATCCGCCTCGCATTCAGGGGGTACTGGGTTCGATCGCCACAGGTTGGGTACAAGATTTCCCCCCGCATGTTGCTCGGCGCTTCTGGGGGGAAAAGCACAATCAAATAATCATACTTATCTCCACGGAACGGATGCACGGCATAGCCGATTAGTTTTAAAAGGTATTCTAGAATTACCACCACTGACGTTCGTTCCGCATACCTATGGATACTACAAGTCGGAGCCCCTCACATAATACTCCAGTCGGAGCCCGTGAGGTATTTGAATAAATAAATAAATAAATAAATAAATAAATAAATAAATAAATAAATAAATAAATAAATAAATAAATAAATAAATAAATAAATAAAGTATATTCATCGCGGAAGCAGATTGAAATTTTTCTTCCTTGCAACTTGATACGAGTTCACTCTGTCGGTAGACATTTGCCTGTTTGCCTATCTGGTGGGCGACCAATTCCGTACTCCTGATTTCTTGGTTCTGTTGTCAGGCGCTCGTACAACAAAACCTTGAAGGCACCGAGTGTCGACTTTCGATCTAGTTAGTTGCAAATGCTGAAAAAATAAAAGTTCAAGAAAGGTGAGGATGAAAAGACGCATACATAGCGCCGAGTCTGTGTTTTTGTACGCTTTTCGTCCTCGTCTTTGCTGCGCTGTTATTTTTTCCGCTACAGAAGCCCACGTGGTCTACGTACTTTTACTTCTGATAATACAAACTGTTCCAGCAGTAGTGCTGGTTTCGACAGATTCCTTGCTTTGCGCGCCTTCTTGAGCTCTGCCCCCGCTTCCGGGCTCTGTGTGGAAGCCTCCGAGTTCGGTGTAGTGGGAGGCAAGTTGCAGTGTCATCTGACAGGATGAGGCTTTTTACAGTGTGGTCACGGGATATTTCTCGGGACGATAACTGCCGTAGAAGACGGCGGCGACCCGTTTGTAATCGGGACAGGATGACGCGCGATGCTTCTCCGCAACCGGTTCGTACTTACTCTGCCACTAAGGAAATTTCCCCCTAGCACCGATGTTCGCCGTCAGGTTGGGGTTGTCAGAGCTGTACTGTTGGTTACTTGTTTCTGGAAAAAGTGTAACTGATTATCGGTAATAAATGACAAAAAATGTAACTGAATTACCGTCGGAACGTTACCGTGTAAAAACAGTAATCGATAAATTACAAAATAATGTAATTGATTTTCAAGCAGTCAATTATTTGTACCACGTTACGTGCGAACGACTCTGCCAGCGAGCCACTCAAGAAACGGAGCAAACGACGGGGTTCAGCACACTCAGCGCTCTGGACTAGTTCGCAGCGCCGCCGCAGCGTGGCCTCGATTTCGTAAAAATTGTCAGTGGAGTGGAAGGAAACCGGACGCTGCCTGCCTGCTACTTTCTTTCCGGTGAGTTTTGTATGGTTTTGGAGCTGTTATTTGAATATATGTAAGAATGATTTGTTATTTCCCAGAACTGCCCTGCGAGATATAAATGGCGGGGCTGTGAGCCGGCCAACGACATTGTCTGTTGCCTGCCAAACATCAAGTCACGGGCGGCAGCTGCCGGTGATACAGGGGCAATGAATATTGTTTCAGGCTTATCTTACTCGGATAAATTTGATAAAGTCCGAAAAAACACTTGCCACTTGTGTGTGTATGTGTGTGTGTGTGTATGTGTGTGCGTGCGTGTGCGTGTGTGTGCGTGCGTGCGCGCGCGCGCGCGCGCGCGTGTGTGTGTGTGTGTGTGTGTGTGTGTGTGTGTGTGTGTGTGTGTGTGTGTGTGTGTGTGTGTGTGTGTGTGTGTGTGCATGTGTGTGTGTGTGTGTGTGTGTGTGGACATAAATGTCTCTGTTAACCACCGATTTCAATCTTCCTAAAAGGCTGTGAGAGAAGATGGCTACATGCGCGAGCTAAATCACAATGCGTAACCTTGCGCGAGCTAAAGCACCATGCACCGGTTGTCGCATAATTTGTAGGTTACAAGTAGGCTTATAATTTAGTGAAAAGTTAGCCCTTACAATAGAAATATTGCTGTGTAATTTTCAAATTATGCTCAACTAAGTAGTTTGGCCCCTAACTAGCTTTCATTTAAATGTTGTTGTTGTTTTTTTTTTTTTTTGGGGGGGGGGGGGGGGCATGAGGGTAGCTGTGGAAGTTCTTCAATTCGGGTCGAAAAGCTTGATCGCGCTTTCGTGAACCGGCTATGGTGTAGAGCAGGATCGGGCTGAATCGAGATCGAAGTTTTCCCCGTGGCAAAGCCGGATTTCAGTTCGATGCTATTTGGCACGATCAATAATCGAAAGTACTCCTCTGACGGCGGTATATATCAAGCATATGCACCGAAAACCCAGTCTATGAGCGGTTTTGCGTTTCGCTTCCATCAAACTACGCCCGCGCAGCGTCTGGATCTCGCCTACGCGACGTATACTGCTGCACAGCAGAACGCCTCATTGGTTGAACCGCCACGGCGGGTTCAACGCAGAGGACAACCTTCGTTCACAGGCATCGCAAAAACGAAACAGCCGATCCCTCCCTCGCTCTACCACACCTGTTTCCCTTCTGATATCTTTCTTCTCCTCCGTGCGCTTTCTGTTTTATCCTTCTCCGGTACGTGTTCCCTCCATATCATAGAAATGCAGCCCGTTGTGTGCCCAGGTGGATGCTTCACCAGACCGCGGCGTGAACTGTTGAATTCAAATCACTCCCCCGAAGGTATATGCGCTGCGCGTCGGGGCCGGTAAGAACATGCGGCTCTGCAAGCGGCCAGAGGGGTCGAGCAGGCGCGTCCTCCGTTTCCGGTCGAGCCTCTCGAGAAACCCGGATTCCGGCCGCGCGACGCCAGTAATCTTGGCGGCAAATTGCCAAGGGGGCCCCGGGCGTTCGATTATGCCCGCCGCGGGCCCAGCGCCGCCATTAATAGGGGCATCACCCTGGGCGACAGGCGTTTAATTAGCGCCGATCGGGAATAACCGCCGCCGACACACGACGCAGCTCCCGGCGGCCTCCAGCGGGCAACCTGCATGCGCGGCTGCGTTCGCCTTTCCTCGTGTGTCTCGCAGGAGGCCGCAAAAAGTTTTTGCGGCACTCGTGCAGCAAAAGCTCGCTTGGCTCTCTCACCTGTCAGAGGCCTCACTCGTGACTCTTACCTTCGTGTTATTTTCACACTTATAATATTCGCGATGGGCGATCTCTTACATACATTATGCTGCTGTTGAAGAAAGGCAACTAAAACCGAGAAAGCATTGGGGAATGCTTCTTTTTTTATTCTCATTTGTGGGGTTGATGAATTGGAAATCAGTACTATAACCATTTTTAACCTGAAGAATAATTGAGTAGAGGCCCGTGTACTGTGCGATGTCAGTGCACGTTAAAGAACCCCAGGTGGTCGAAATTTCCGGAGCCCTTCACTACGGCGTCTCTCATAGCCTTAGTCGCTTTGGGACGTTAAACCCCATAAACCAAACCAACCAGAAAGTAAAAGAAAAAATTGCTGACGCTCAGCTTGGCTAAGCCTGGGGAATGCGAAGCATATTAGTGTCTAGGCTTGGTAATACATGGCTTTCCTTGGTTGAATACTTGGTCATTTTAATACAACCACTAGAAGCCTTCGTCGTGGGGGAAGACAACGGCATGGCTACAGCGGAACGCCGACTAACCCCGAGACGCGCGTTGGGTGAGCGCCTGGATTGCCACGGAAGCCGCGTCTGCCTGCCCGGTGGAGCGAGCGTTTCACCTACACCGAGTGTGAACGCGCGTTCGAAATGCGCGGGAATGCGCGGGTGCGACGGCTAGGGGTCCCACGGCGACGGCGCGAGGTGGAGGCCGGCTCTCTCATCCGATGTCACGTGGTGTGACGTCACGGTGTCACGTGGCGTGACGGCTAGGGGTCCCACGGCGACGGCGCGAGGTGGAGGCCGGCGCTCTCATCCGATGTCACGTGGTGTGACGTCACGGTGTCACGTGGGGGTCCCACGGCGACGGCGTGAGTGGTAGCTCTAGCAATATGCTTCGCATAAAAACAGCTACATGCCGCAGGTGAGGTCCGAATTCACGAATAGCAAAGGAGGTGTACGACGGCGGCTGTCCATTATTCCACTTTCGATAGCATTAGTGCTAAAACACTCATAGGCTCACCAACACCGACCATGAATCTTGTCTCGATCCTTCTTGGGCCGTTGCCTAGCAACAGCAACGCCATATTAAGTTAAAAGGCAATGAAATAAATATCCACGACTGAGCCCGCGGCGGCGCGAACAGATCACCTTCGCAGGCCGCTGCGAAAGCACTGTAGCCTATCGCCGCTTTTTTTTTTTTTTTTAACACGGTATTTATGGCTGTAAAGCAATTTTATATGTACATGAACTATGTACAAAGCACGACGAAAACAATCGCAAATCAACACAATGCATAATACGACACACCTAAACCAAGCACTTGAAAAGACGCAACACAGATCACAACAAATGCTACATCATAATACGACACACCTAACAACGATGCAATAGAAAAAGGGCAATGAAATCATAGCGCTAGGAGTACGTGGCTGCCACAGCGGTTCAAACTCAGTCTCGGCATACAAATCCTTTAGATAAACAAACATTCTGCTGAAGTAGACTTTTGAAGAAACACCAGATTCACAATGCCGGTCCATCATGTGCGTTTTCGAGAGGTTGTATAGTCCAGCAAGAAAGAACATGACTAAATGTTTATCTACGAATGGCAGTGCAGTGAGGTGTCGTACAGAATGCAGTTTCAAATGAAGTCTTTTTTTTTTTAATATTCGTTGCAAGATATCCCAAAACACTATTACATCATTGCAATCGATGAAGCAATGCTCAATCTTTTCTGGAACATCACAAAGGCGGCAATTTACCGTGGACACTAAATGCCCTTCATTTCTAACCATGTTTTAACGGTCAATATCTCGCTATGTATATCGCTTATAAAAAATTGTCTTGGTACACGGCGAGGGGGGCATTTTACGTGCTCTTTTTTTTTACCTGGATTTTGGTTTACGGGGACTATAGGCTATCGCCGCAGCCGAACAAGCCTCGTGTTGAACTGCAACACACTATCGTGCTCTGCATTGCGCGTCGTCGTCTTCAGCAACTTCCTTCTGCGGCGCGAAACAGATCAGATCAGTTTAACCTCGACCAGAGCTTAACATGAGGCTAATATCGTCACAAGACGATATTAGACTAAGTCTTTTACGGAGTTTAAAGTTTAAAGTCTTTCTTAAGACTGCATTTTATATCTGCGATGTTTGCGCGACCCCACTCTCTGTGGACAGAGCGCGTGAACATTGCAACCGCCAAGGGCCTTCCGGCGCCGCTGCGACACAACGAATGCATGCAGCGCTAAATAAGCCGATGCGGCGTTTTTACTTTGTTGACGGTCTTTTTGTTATACCACCGTTAGCGCACAACTTATGCACTTCTGTTCCCTCGAGAACTTGAGAAGATAAAAAGCGCGCCCAGGTGAGACATGCTATACAGTCCCAAATCAGGTTTCGGTCGTTCTCTTCGTTGTCTTTTCTCTCTCTCTCTCTCTCTCTCTGTCCGCGTTCATTGCCGGCGAACCTTCCAGCCCGTGGACTGCATTCGAAATGCGCTTGTTTGCATTGCGCCGCCATAATGCCGCGCATGGGCTGTCGGTTGGGAACGGCCCCACCGTTTTTTACGGCCCTGCATAACGAAGCGAACGGCGGCGGCGAGAGATAAGCGCCAAACTCCTCGTTTATTTGAGAAATGCGAAAGCCCGAGCGGAGCCCCAGTGCGCTTTTGTGTGCATGATATAAATACCGTGAGCCAACAACAACAAAAACAAAACTGGCACGTGATGGCGAATGAAACCGAATCAGGACAGTTGCCGTTGACAGCAAGGACTACTCTGCAGCTCATACTAATCTGATCGGTTAGTTTAATGCAATTAATCAAGTTTTGAACCGCTGGAGACTTGAGCGGAGTTTCAATTAGAAAGTCTTTGAGCTCGAAAAGTGAACCATGAATAACGCAATTTCTGAGAGGATGACTTTATCCTGGTCGTTTTTTCCCATGCTATACGAAGGCAGTCCGCGAAACGTCATAAGAGCGAGAGATTGCGGCCTCTCGCCAGTGCAGCTTGGCGAGCGTGGCCACGGCATGCGTGTTGCCGGCCATCAGTGGAGCGCAGGAGCGGAGCGTCCGGGAGCTGCACTCCTCAATTCAGTTTCTGCGCGGCACGTATACCTTCTTCCGGCATTTCTTTGAATGCTTAGCTTAGTATGACGTAGAAAGCACTTTTAGATCTTACATATCGGAGACGGCTGGAATACTTCGGACTCATACACCCCATCGTGTGCCGGACAATCTAATTGCATGACAAACTTGTTCCCGCCGAATTTAGCGGTGGCGTTACCACGAGCTCCGTTTGTCGTTGAAAAATATTGCCAGCTATCAAAGATGCGAATTTACTTACGAATGAGGCGTTTAAGTTTACAGCAACCGCTTTAATTCGCAGCCTGTTTGCGAGTCTGTCGCTGACCAAACACGCAAAGTCATGTGCATTGGCGTTGAGCTGATGCTATCGGCATCATCGCGGTTCGCTCTCTACTTGCGTCCGTCGTCTTCGGCTCTGCGGGCCCGCGCTCTTCTGCATCCTTTCCCAGTCGTCTATGTTTGCATCGCGAGCTCGCGAGTCGGGATCCTCTCGTCGTTGACACTTTTGCTCTGCTCCACGGGCGCGCAACCCCGGATCTTCACGCAGTCGCCGCTATAGCGCTCGCGTTCCCACGGTGACGTTCGCGAGGTTCTCCAGGATTTTGCCTCAAGCGACCCGTACACTTCCCTGACGCAGTCCCGAGCGACTGCAGCGCGCTCGTGAGCCAGGCGCCAGGAGTACAGTGCGCGTTGGCGTACGTGGACGCGTCCTCACTTATCCCTAACGACGACGACGTTGCGCCGGACCTCCCACCAAGAGCTAGCGCTGTAAAACAACGGCGTACATTCTGACGCATGTATTTCAAACCCGTTATCGTGCACATCCGGCGGTTATCGATGAAAGGCGACAAGCCTCCTGACTTGGAGCAATCTGCACGCAGGACATCGCGATTGCTTAAACACCTGAAAGAGGCTGAAGAAAACGAGCTATGAGCGAGCGATCTGGACGCGAAGGAATGGGCCGCATAGGCGAAGAACGAACGACCATATGTGCCTGGTCCGGATATACCGGGTGTCCCAGCTAAATGTAACCAAACTTTTAAAAAAGGCCAAGTGTCCTACTCCAGTGAAACCAACTCATGGTTGCTCATAGTCGCGTGGCCTAGTCTTGAGTATTTTTTTCGCTCCTCAAAGGTAATTAATTAGTTAAGTTTAATTAGCTAACTTTGTAATTATTGACTTCAGGAAGAAAGTGTCAATGCAAAAGTTTTAGATCACTTCGAAAAACCGCTAGTAGTGCTCTTTCCGTCAAGTTACGATTTACGTAGCTTCATTTATTGGCCTTAAAAGAAAGTTGTCACGTGACCAGCTGCTCGCTCACTTCTCTGCCCCAATGTGCACCCAAAGTCTCATCGAGGAGACGGCTTCAGAAAAAATGGATTTTATTATTTACGGCCCGTCTTGGGACGTTGAAGTGGCACAGTAAGCTGTTTCTCAAAGCGATCTACAACTTTTCCATTGATACTTTGTTCCTCAAGTCAATAATTAAAAAGTTAGTTAATTAAGCTTAACTAATTAGTCAACCTTGAATAACGAAAAAAATACTGCAGACTAGGTCACGCGACTCTAAACAACCCTCATTTGGTTTCAGACGGCTAGGACAACCCGTGTTTTTTAAAGCTTGGTTACATTCAGCTGGAACACCTGGTATATGTGAGGTCCGCTAAGCCTTGGCGGCCTGTGGGTGAAAGCATAAGGTTTCTTTAGAATGGCATCAGACCTTAAGTATTTCTTGTCGCGGCTCCTGGCTGGTGAAAAAGAAAAGGGAGGTGATTGTCAAGGTTAGTAGCAATACAGAATGGAAGTATGATATTAAGCAAACGTGGGCAGCATTATAAGGGGTCAATACGCGGGCGTTTTCGGTTATCCTCGTATGCTTCATCCAGCATTCAGCGATTGCTAATGACACAAGTCATTACGCTAATCGTGCAGGTGGCACGGGAAGGCTATAGAATGTTAGGCAATTTTAGCGTACTAGAAATAAGTGACGTCACCACCGATATCGGAGAGCTTCACGGGAATGACCACTCAGCTTGCTGAGAATGTACGCGACGAGATGCCTCGAGAAGGCAAAGGCCCGTCAAGTAGCCTGCATATACATGCACGACTCTGTGCGTGTCGCTGTAGAAGATAATAATGTTTTCTCTCAGGAACCGCCTTTATCAGTAGACCATCATTGTATTAGGTATTTATTATTATACTTTCAATTACGTTATGTACTATAAAGAAGCAAAAAATCGGTTGAAATAAGGAAGGATGAGGTATACTTATGTGCTCCTTTTCCTTCTAAATTCCTTTTTCCTTCTCTTCTCCGCCGCAGTGGCTTAGTGGTTAGGGCGCTCGACTACTGAGCCCGAAGACGTGGGTTCGATTCCGGCCGCTGCAGCCGCGTTTCGATGGAGGCGAAACGCAAGGTGCCCGTGTACTGTGCGGTGTCAGAGCGCGTTAAAGTACCCAAATTATTCCGGAGACCATATACTACGGCGTCCCTGATAGTCCATGTCGTTTTGAGAACCATATGTACCATACCATCCTTTTCTTTTTTCTCTTTCCGAGAATGGAGTTCGCAGCTGCTTTCTTTAATTAATTAGTTTTGTTGATTACTTCACACATGATTAGCCCATCATTTTAGCAGAAATATATGGCGTGAACGCTGTTCAGTATGCGCCCTAAAGCTTCCTATACTCAACAAAAGCGGCGCTAACGCTGGTTTTATGAGGCGCCATAAAAGGACGTCGCGGACGCTCGCTGACGCGCCGTTTGGCGCCAGCGCTTAATTCGGGCGAAGCGTGGACGTGGTTCAACTTTGCAGGCGCCCCCTTCGCCCTTTACCCCGTAATTTCGAATGTGTCGCCGTTGCCTGCCCGCAAAATGACGCTGCGCTCGCGCGTCGCGCTTTGTTGGAGTCTCAGTAATCCGCACACACAACGCCGTGACTGGCGACAGTCGACTACAGCACTGCATGCCCATTAATCCATGAGTTGAAAGCTTGTGTGACGTCACTCAGCGGCGACTAAGGTCGCCGAATCGCAACACATGAAGCGCTCTATATGCCAATGATCACAGTTGCAAATAATTTGGTTCACGGTAACTTCATGGTGCACACTGTCAAAGCACACGACAGCCATCTTGGAGACTGCAATACGTATCTTATTTACCAATGTGTAACGAAGATTATCTTATATTTGCTGTAGCGAAGAATAGCTGGTAAAGCGCACCGGAGATATACGGGAAGGCTACAAAAACGAAGCGCTGAGATTTCTTTGCTTTTCTTTTGAGATTTCACTCTCCCCGTTTCTGTCCCGCTTATCATGCGCTGCTTCACAACTGAGAATGTCAGTGACAGAACAGAAATGTATAGCGAGGCTTTAAAAAGAGCATAAAAAATATTCACTCAGCCCGCGCATGTTAGTGATAGTGATCTGACTCGAGACGCGTGGCCGGTTTACATTCATGATGTTCAACTGATGGCGCAACGCGATCCGTGCTGACCGCTCCTGACGCGCACAGAAACGTTGCACCATGTCGCACTTGAAGAAGTCTTGCGACGTTGTCCTTTACTTTCAAGCAGGCGTAAACAAAGCAACTTGTTTACGAGATTGTGCAGACGCTGCTTCCTTCTTTCATGTTCTTCCCTTTGTTCGAACACTCGCCGAAGGACACGTATTTGGCTTTTACTGATTGCCGGGTGCCATGTCGAGTATACCATGAAAATGGGGACTCTTATTCTCCGTGTTGCAGGTCTCCTTGTTACCGGCGCCGTGCCAGTGTTCATTTTCTTAGCACACGGTGTACAGCACCTGCCTACGACCGCAATTTCATTTTTAATGTCATTTGCTGTCCGATAGTACCGACGACTGCCAATGGAAGTATGAATTAAAAGGAATAATCCACACATCGGTTATGAAACAGACCATTAACAGCTAAACGACCGAAATATTACAACAGCGTTCGCACATTGGCGTGTGCATCGCTCGAAGGCCTTATCGTTAATGACTGCAACTCATGTGCAACCGTTGTCGAGCTACGCGGGCCACAGCACGAACTGTGTGCAGCTTGGGGCACGCTTTCTGGGGCCGGTCGAGCAGGGCAGAAAACCAGTCTCGTCCGCCATAGCTTACTCCCTTCTCACCCTCATTTTCCTGCCTTGTCCTTCGTTTGCGGCAGGGCGATCCGCACGCGTATCGAGCGTCGCAGGTCACGAGCGCACTAGCGGTAATAGCGAGCGGCCAGCGCTGATCCTCCTTCGGACGCCGCGCGTCCCCTCCGGGAAGCCGCACGACGTCACGTGCGCGGCGGCGAGAGGAGGGGGCCGCCGCAAAGAGCGCCAAGGGCCGGCGCTAAATCCACGTGGCCGTCAGGCGCATCCCCCGCCATCCCAGCCGTAGCGCGGCGAAACTGCTCTTTCCGAAATCGTTGCTGCATGAAACGGTGCCGACCCGATCGATGCCGACTTCATCAGCGCAGACGACGCCCCGGCACATGCGCCATTCTCTCTCCGCCGGGGGCCGCACGAAAACAAATCGAAGCGAGGCACGACTCGGAGCGTGGCCAAAAAACGCGCCGAGACAGCAACGACACTCGGCGCGCACGCGGACAGGGCCTCCGGAAGGGAAGCAGAAAAGACAAAACCATTCGTACCACCGTCACCACTGCCGGCAACGACAACAACAACGAAAGAAAAAAAAAAAGGTGCCGCGAGAAAGGGGGTGTACCTCGCGGGCAATAAACAGCAGGAACAAAACGTAGGATATAGCCCCAACTCCACCCCCGTCGAGCACGGCCATTGGCCTAAGTTTCGGTCCGGGGGCGGTGCTCTGCTGCCTCCTCTCTCTCAGCGTCCATTTTTTTTTCTTTCCCTTTGGCGCGCTCGGCTGGAGCGCCAGCCACCCCCACGTCGCGGCGACCGGCGTGAAAGGGTGGGAAAGCATTTTGATTTTCCCCCTCGTGGCTTCCTTTCAGCGGCCGCCGACGCTGACCAACGCAACACGTCGCGGCTGTGCGCTGCTGCAGCACCCCTCTTCCACCGTGCGCCGCTGCACACAGGCCTCGGTGTCCCGCTCTTCTTCATCGCGGCGAAACAATAGCTGCAGAAATAAAAACTAGCCACGCTGGGCGCATTAAAACACACCGACACCACTCGTGTGCTCGGACACCGTTGCGCCGAGCAATCTTGGTGCGGTCACGTTTCATCGATACGTCACTCTCTTTTTAGGCTTTCCCGCGGGCTCCCTTCCCCCCCTTTTTTCTTCTCTTCCCTCTTTCGTCCTCTTTTGTTTCCGCGCACTCCAGCGATGGCCTTGCCGCCGCTGCTGCTGTTTCCGCTCGCGGCGCGAAAAACGGCGCGCGTGCGCCCTAGCTGGTAGCAACAAAAGCGCACCTGGCGAGTGCTGATGCAAACTCTGGCGCCATGATTAATGGCACGCTCATTTAGGAGCGCTAATAACGGCCGTCCTTCTTCTCATCCCGCCTTCTCTGACGCATCTCCGCGCTTTCTTTTTGTCCCCTGCTGCTGCTGCTACAGGGTCGCTCCTCGCCCAGATCCCCCACATTCACTATCGGTCCCGCTCTGCGGGATTAGTTTGTCCGCTTTGTTCTTTCTTTCCACGTTCCGATGAGCGAGTCATCGCGCACTGTGAATGCGCGGGGTTATATACCTGCGCGCCACGGAGCTGCCGGGCTTTGGGCAACAGGAGCGCCAGATGAGGCCCTCCCTGTCTCACGGCTCGAGACTGGGCCGCTCATTAATCGAGTTTCATTAAGAGAGCCCGCCCGCGCACACCCCGCCTTTTCTTGCGGACAAAGTACTCCCTTCCCGGTGCTGTCCACCACGGCGCACTCTCGCAGCTGTGAGCATGCCCACGCCGGGACGCACTCTTCGACGACAAGCGGCTCTCCAATCTGCGCTGCAGTCGGGTGTGTACGCAGCTGGGACACGTGCGAGCGATGCACTCGCGCCAAATTAGATCCGGCACTTCTTGCTGCCTGCTGGCTAAAACGGAGGCGCAGGGTTTACTTTTCGCCAAGAGACGCTCGCCCTCCACCACCGTGCGCTTAAATGTCTCGCTTCACTGAGCGCTGTTTGGCCACAGTTATCTGCCGTGGCGTGACCGCAAACCGAGTCGCATCTATAGCTTTTTCCCTGGTAGCAAAACAGCAGACCACCTCAAGAAGAAAGATGCATTTTGAGAAGAGACGATCGTCGACTTACTTGTGTGTGTACAAAGGGCAGTCCTGCACAGCGGATCCCAGCGAATTAAGGCCACTAATTGCGTTGACTCAGCTAGCAGAGAAGCTTTAGTGTTGGCATCCAGATGAACTAAGTATAGGCACAGATTTCGCTGAGATCACCCTGACGAAACAGGCGCCCGAACACGACATATACTGTTTGAGGATGCGACCGAGCGACGGTAAACGTTGGTTGTATACGTATAAATGATCGTCAACTGCATCGATGAACGTGAACAGCAAAACGAAAGAGATCAGCACAGTTCATAACACACTTCGATGGGGCGATAACAGCTCTCTGGAGGCGTTGATTAACTGGGCCTGTGCTTCCTCCCCATCAGCTAATATTTTTGTGTGTGTGTATTTTTGTACTCGTGTTTCGTTAGACGCTGATGGTACATCGTACCACCGCATCATCAAACTACATCTATGATGGTACGGTGAAGATACGTTGACTTCTTCGTCGCTATGTATTCGACCGGTATGTATGCAAGAAGAGGGATAAATCTGGCTCCAGTTAGGAGCAGTTATTTTCGCTCGAATATTTGCTTCACGCGCCCATTAAAAAGTGCTTCTTCATGGCGACCAACAGGGGCTCTGTACTGAGATTCGAAGTGAGTGACCGTCGAACTGCATGATGCGGCAGAGAAATTTTATCCTTATTTGCTGAACGCTTGGCAAGCGCCATAAACCGGACGATACAGAAGATGACAAGCTGGAAGTTAATGGGACCACAGTATAGTCTGTGCCCGTAACGTCTAAAACATGTCCAGTGATGGTTGGTAATTCAGAAATGCTCTGACGCAGCGGCGAAACCCGAAAGCAAAGGACCACTAGCCTTAGGCGTCAATAACATGCAGAAGTCTGCATGGTCACGTGATAAGAAATTTGAACATGAAAATCGCGAAGCTGCAGTGTTCTTTCCTTTAAGTACGTAGAGCATGCGTGTTGGCGCTGCAACAATTAATATTTGAAATATATACGAGATCTTAGCGCCATGGCGCAACGATGGCGGATTTAACCACTTCTCAGGCTTTGCACCCTTGAGGCGTCCATCATAGCGACACGTCAAAAATTGCATAACTCAAAGCGCCTCGGCCCGCGTCGCCAGGTATGGCATTGTATGCTCTCTATGCTAAGCAGCATACTGGACGATCAATGGAAAATATGACGCGCGTCAAAGCGCATCACAGCACAATGTAACATTTCCAACCACCGAGAAAATCGCTGCCGCGCACTATACCAAGCACAGCCACAGATAAACGGAGACTTTCAATGGAATTAGGCGACGAGGGTTTACACGCACAGAGGGCTGAACTGCCTTCATCATAAAGACGAGGGGGAGATTGAACTAGACCTGTACGCGATGAAAGGCTTAACTTATAACCACGGCGGCATCTGCGAACTCTGTAATATGTATACATTTGTTGGGTGCTTATTTGCGTTTTCTGACGGCCGGCGCAGAGCTGCCAAGGAAGGAAGGAAGGTGTTGCGCAGCTTTCGCTTCTCCGCGCGGAGTCAGCACGCGGAAAGCCGTCGGCGAGGTTCATACACCTTGGTCGCTGCTCGGTCATGCAAGCTGCATGATTTAGCCGCGTCGGAGTTACATTTCCAGCATTTGCAATTCGTAGCAGCTGGTATGTGCGCGCCGCTCTCGGGAATGCCACGAAGCCAAGAAGACGACGATGAAGTCATCGCGGGGAAAAGACAGCGAACGGGCGGGAGTGTGTCGCCAAGGTTATTTGTTTAAGCGAAGAATTATTAATGGTTGTAAGGATAAGCGCCCTCGCAGTTTACAGCAGTGATGGCCGCTGTTATGCATGTTTATCGTTGTATATTGTATCTTTTATCAGACGTGCGCTTCCTCGACCCCGCTTTGTCTGCAGAAGGTAACCGCATGGTGGCGCCATCAAACAAGCATACACGCAGCGCGAAGCAGAATTTGAATGCGTGCACTCAATGGATTTTGATAATAAGGTTGGTCTTCCTTCCCAGCTTTTTTTCTCACCGAATCAGCCAGGACACGCACTGCGAATGCAGTTGAAACACTTCGCGACTTCATTGAGGTGCTGACCTGGCGAGAAACGGGATGCGCGCGCCATCGGTGTGCACTTTACGTCATAAGCGTGTAGGCCGCTCTGTCTGTTGGCCGGGACTTTTAGTTGCGCTCCTGCTATACGAAGGGCCACACGGCCAGTTATAGAGGACAGCTGCTAGCTCTCCAAATTCTCGAGGCGTCACGTACGACCACCACGCAGTTTTTACTACGCCAGGTTCGGAGACAAACCTTATGGCACTTTTTACGCGAACCATACAATCCGACACCCAATACTACGACACTCGTCCTGGAGTGGGATAAAGAGAGCTGCGCTATTTGTTATTCCGCGCCACATTCATGGCGTGAGACAATGTTGGGACGTGGACATAGCGCGGTTGTTTGTGATTGCTCAATTGACCAAACATATTAATGCGATAGCGCTGTATGGCTCATCGGGATGGAAACCCGCGGCCTCGTTGACCGCAGTAGTGGTCGAGAAAATCCCAGATGGCTTCACCCTGGTATCAGGGGAAAGTAGAATTTCCTCCGATGGTGCGGGGAATTGAACGCAGGTCTTTCATATTGCGACGCGAGCACGCAACCCAGGGGCCACAAAACCGCGTTGCTTCTGGACGAACAAAGGTGAACCTAGTATATGCGTTGCCTTACGGCTGTATGCTAATGAGTAGGTGTGTCATCAGAAAGGAAGAGCAAAACAAAAAAAAATCATAAACATGAAATAAAACTAAAATAAAAACAACAATTTCTCATTCAGAACACGTAAGTCGTAAGTGCCCTTCGTAAATTTATACGGTATCACCCAAGGCCTTGTTTAGGGCGTAACATTTAAAAAATCGATTACAATAGCCATAAATTACCTGTACTGTGAGGCCGCTGAATCTTTTCTCTTTTTTTTTTCGCGTCACGTGTGCTCATGATTTCGAACTGCTTAAATTCCTGCGCTTGCCCACGAATTTGCACTTGGGCTCCAATAGATCACCGCAGCTCCAACGGCGTGTCTTTTTTTGCGGCCCGGCCGCGGCGGTCGAATTTCGATGGAGGCGAAATTCCAGAGGCCCGTGTATACTGTGCGATGTCAGTGCACGTTAAAGAACCCCAGGTGGTCGAAAAATTCCGGAGCCCTTCACTATGGCGTCCCTCATAGCCTGAGTCGCTTTGAGACGTTAAACCCCAATAAACAGAACCATCTTTTAGCGGCTGTGAGGTCTTGAACCGTTTTCGTATTCATATGTACAACGAACAACATGCATCATGAATGTAGAAGCGGATGCGTCCTGTTTACTCAGTCGTATTGAATGCCTGGAACCTCCCATCCATGCTGACTCTGAAGGCAAGAACAGTGCTGCATCAAACATCGAACTAGACTCTAATACAACTGGGCTGTGCAGTGGAGCTCCGCTCACATTCCGAACCACCACACACAATCCCTCCAGGTCAAAAGAAGTAGTGCGTCAAGTTTTTCTTGTCACCTAAAAAAAAAGTTAACCACGAGATGAAATTATAAGCTCAAGAATCAGTTGATTGAATTTTGAAAATGCGGTTACTGTCGGCGCTAGTTACGTGCATTGGAGAGGTTGCTTTGCCTGCAAGCACCTTGAAAGCACAGGTATTTTGGTGCGATGTAGCCAAAATTTGTTGGGCCTCAGCGCTGAGGGTAATCGCGTTTTCGAAATTTTAAAACTGCTATGGGTATTACTTGCGGTGGGCTACACGCCTCTCAATAATTAAGGAGCCTAACAGTAATAGTTAAAAAGTTAAATATGAAATATTAGTTAAACATCATGCTAGTTAGCACGTCTTAGCGACATTCTGATGTACTACACCACTGACAGTGCTATGTCGGAAAGAGTGCTCTTCTAACTCAAAAAGCCTACTTTTAAAAATTTGGGGGAGTAGGTGATACATCGTGTATAATCGAACATAACAAACCTTATTTCCTGTACTATGGTGAGTGGTCAGCGGAATAATACAGGACGCCGCGGACCGTGGCCCAATGTTAGCAACTGCTATTTTAAAGTTGTAACGTACTGTATACATTCGCTTCCGCTGTTATTTTAAGAACACATTCGTGTTATTCATTTAAGGCGAGGAAAGAAATGTGTGCTGTGAAAGCTGCTGGCGTTATTGCTCCAAGGGAGGGCAGGTAGGCAGGACATGAAAGCGCATATCAGCAACATATTAACCGTTTTGAGTCACGTAGAGTGTTGAAGCCTTTCCTGACTTTGGCCAATGCCCTGAAGACTGGAAGAACGTGCACAGGGTAGGGAGACTGAAGGATCAGTGTTGTTGTTCAACTCATAAAGCATCATGGCAAACGAACTCCTCCGCCTGGAACCATTTACCGTGACCACGAAATTTGCGAATATTCTTGACGACATTGTAACCACCGCTCGTTTGGTGTGTATATCCTTGAATGCCTCCTCCGTCTCGCAACCCTGCCGCACCTCCCCGGACCTTTAAAATGATTTTATATTTCCATTTTTTGGTGCACAGAGTGGTCCGCTACTGCTGCGCAGTGCTTGGAGCGCCGCTGCGTGGGGTCAGTTACGTCTCAGCTCCTGCTGTGGTGCATGGCCACCTTCCATGGATGTAGAGGCTTTCCATAGCGCACAAGTGCTTCAGCAAAACATCGTTTTTTGTAAGTGATAATGCGACTGCTTTCCTTGAGAATGCTTGAGGGTCACGCGCTTCCCTGGGCATTTTTTGTGTGTTTTTATGGTTTATCTGTATCATCACTTTTCATGCCTTTCAGTGTTCTTTTATATACGAAGGTTTTGCCAAATAAAGCATTTAGTTGCAAGCCAGCGTTTGTCTTGGGTCTTTCTTTCTATGGTCCCGCGCTGTTCTATACAATGAAAGAAAGGCAGCTGGACGTAATTATTGATATCTTTAGGAACCATGGTAAGCATGCAGATTTAAACGTGTTACGTATTGTATATTTGTTGCTAAGCCTAGCTAGTATACGTAGAAGCTGCAGATGAACGAGTCTAAATTGTACTGGGCCTATATCTTTTTTTTTTACTTCCAAAGCAAAAGTACCTTCTTAGTGTACGGACTTGGAAAACATTGCGGTGTTGAATTAGCCTGGTTGGCTGCAGAATTTCCCTCCGTCGTGTACTCACTCTTTCACTGCCCGTACCATGGTCGACATTCTTTGGAGGACGCAGAAGAAAATTTTTCGTCGCCCTTGAACGAATTAAGGCTTCTCAACACCAGCAAGAACGCTTCTTCTGTTTCTGTATCTCTCTCCCCATGTCCTTCCTACTATCCCCTCACTTCTTTCATTTCACTTCTACGCACTGCCTGCTATCCTTTATTTCCGCTGCCCCAATTCAGGTGCTTCCAGCAGCGATAGCAGACGCCGGGGCAAGCAAAAATCTTTTTCCTTCTATTTATCATGTCATTAAAACCACTTACTACTACTGTTTCGCTTGTGAGTCACCTTCTGAAGCGCACTACACCTTCTTCTGAAAGCTTCCTTTATCCATACATTTTTCCCGTCACCTCTCTCTCTCTCTCTCTCTCTCTCTATATATATATATATATATATATATGCCGCCGCGGTGGCTGAGTGGTTATGGTACTCGGCTGCTGACCCGAAAGACGCGGACTTGATCCCGACCGCGGCGGTAGAATTTCGATGGAGGCGAAATTCTAGAGGTCCGTGCACTGTGCGATGTCAGTGCACGTTAAAGAACCTCTGGTGGTCGAAATTTCCAGAGGACCTTCACTATGGCGTCTCTCATAGCCTCAGTTGCTTTGGGACGTTAAACCCCATACACAACCGTACACACACACACACATATATATGAGAGAAGCCAACAGCCACAGAAACCAACGGACACAG
Organism: Amblyomma mixtum; assembly: GCF_055824585.1. Taxonomy (NCBI): domain Eukaryota; kingdom Metazoa; phylum Arthropoda; class Arachnida; order Ixodida; family Ixodidae; genus Amblyomma; species Amblyomma mixtum. The sequence continues at coordinate 115,841,108 of NC_143014.1, forward strand.
GGGATTTTTTATATTTATTTTTTATTTATTTTGTGGTGTTGATCAATTTAGAATAATACTGAATATGTTATTGCTTAAAGCTAATTGATAAGAAAAGCAGAAGAAAAAACAATATATATATATATATATATATATATATATATATATATATATATATATATATATATATATATATATATATATATATATATATATATATAGATATAAACAAGGGAAGGTGAATGAGGGGCTCGTTATAAACATGAAAGAAGCCAACAGCCACAGAAACCAAGGGGCACAGGGGATTTTTTTTATTATTGATTTATTTATTTTGTGGTGTTGATCAATTTAGAATATTACTGAATATGTTATCGCTTAAATCTAATTGATTAGAAAAGCAGAAGAAAAAAAAGCAGAAGAAAAAAGAACCACTGCCGCCGATGGGATCCGAACCCACGACCTCCGCCGATGGGTTCGGATCCCATCGGCGGCAGTGGTTGTTTTTCTTCTGCTTTTCTAATCAATTAGATTTAAGCGATAACATATTCAGTAATATTCTAAATTGATCAACACCACAAAATAAATAAATCAATAATAAAAAAAATCCCCTGTGCCCCTTGGTTTCTGTGGCTGTTGGCTTCTTTCATGTTTATAACGAGCCCCTCATTCCCCTTCCCTTGTTTACTTAATTGCTTAGCGAGGGCCTCGGTTCTGGCAGCCTTGATGCCATAGGAAGCATAAGAGGGTTTTCACGCAGCTTCCACCCTCTCCGTTCGATGACGTTCTACGTCACACCTGCGGTAACTCAGGACGTTCTACGTCCGCCGCTTATGAACGTGGGTGGCGCTGATGAACACTCTCAAGGTTAGGTTACTTGTAAACATAAATACCCCCGAAAGCAGATTTGACAGCCGTCGCCGTAGCTCAGAGGTAGAGCACCGGACGCGTTATTCGGAGGTCGTGGGTTCGGATCCCATCGGCGGCAGTGGTTGTTTTTTCTTCTGCTTTTCTAATCAATTAGATTTAAGCGATAACATATTCAGTAATATTCTAAATTGATCAACACCACAAAATAAATAAATCAATAATAATAAAAAAATCCCCTGTGCCCCTTGGTTTCTGTGGCTGTTGGCTTCTTTCATATATATATATATATATATATATATATATATATATGTGTGTGTGTGTGTGTGTGTGTGTGTGTGTGTGTGTGTGTGTGTGTGTGTGTGTGTGTGTGTGTGTGTGTGTGTGAGAGAGAGAGAGAGAGAGGGAAAGTGCCGTACTGAACAGGGACCTCCTCACAAGGACTTGTGAACAAGCCATCCCGCGAACGCGAAACCAGCCTGTGTGTGGGGAATGCAACATCGTGTAGTGCGAATGACTCAGGCATTGAAGCTTATCAACGAAGTTGATGTAGATCTCGCCGGTCGTGTAGTAAGTGCTTCTGGTAAAACTCTCTCGGTCGCCGCCCTTGGGCCATGCGAAGTGCGCGGCCGGCTCCTTCGAGGGAGGCACTGCCGTCGAACCCGCTGGAATGGAGGCCTCTGGGATCGGGGCCAGCGCGCCGTCGCCGAAGGATTCGGGGCCGCCAAGGCCGGGGCGCGCGCGAATTGGTGCGTCGCCAAGGCGACTCAGTCGCCGCGGATGGGCCCGCGCGCACGCCTGCCGCATAAATGTATGAGAATTAGGCAAACCAGCTTATCGCAGTCAGCAGCGCTCAGACGCAATCTCCCAAGGTCGACGGGGCGGCGGGCGCCATCTTGGGAGATTCCGCTCCTGCCGCGCATATATATGTGCGCCGCGCTTATTTATCGTCGGCCCCGAGAGCGGCGTGCATTCCCGACCGGGGGAGCCTGGCGGCACGAAGAAAAACAGCGCCGCCACAGCCGCCGGAATGCCGCTCGACGCCGCGCTCGCAGCGCTGCGGGCTCGGCCGGCGACGCGCTGCATAATTGTCGGCCAGCAAGCGCGCGTCCCCCCCCGGCTTATATGCGTATATAAGCAGGGCATAACCGCCGCGGGACTCGCGCTTGCATGCTTCGCGGGTCTGTGTTTACGCCGTTGTATACTTTCCTTTGCGTCGTCTTCATTTTCACATTGCAGCGTTGCCTCTCGCTCATTTGGTCAGGTCACGCGAAATGACGGCGAACGGAGATGACTTCACCCCTCCTATAGCGTACATGGGGCTAAAGAGACAGCTAACAGTGGATATGACGCATGATTTCTTTTTTTTTATTACACGCAGTACACGGGCAGGAAATGTTTTCGAAACATACGCAAAGAGGGGATGGGGTGAAAAACCGTTTGTGCAAACTCCTGTTCTAAGTGCTGCTTTCTGCCGTTGCAGTGCACCGACCAGCCAGAGCGCAGAGAAGCGCGTGTTTGGCCGAGCACCTGCGTAGCGTAGCCTTTCTCTTGGCACCACTGACAATTAAATAACGACGACGGAAATTAAAAAAGAAAGCGCTCACGCGCGCGCCTTTTTTCATTTTTTTCATGGAGGTATTTGGTGCGAAGGGCAGCTGTTGGAGTTGGAACAACGAACGTGTTACGTCGAACATTCTTTCCGTGCGCTTGCTGTGCCCATTGCAGCAGCGAACAATGCGCGCTCAGACGTTGAAAACAACAGCACGACACGTGCGTAAGCCATGCTCCGAATAGCCGGGCAATGTGCGACATAGCCGCCCTTGCCGCTGTGCCAGAACATAGCATCTCTCCGAGAATGCCGACAATGTGTGTACTTGACTTGGTGTCTGACTTAGCGGCTACTGAGGCAAGCGCATAATGGCTGAGAATGCTGGGAGGGGAATATCGCTTTTCATCTGCTACACCCTGCATTGTCACGCTAGCAGGCTCATACGTATCGGCCGACGCCATTGGCTGGAGGGAGGGGGTACTTCCACGGGGAGGAAAAGCCGCTTCGCTCTTGAGTTGTATCCGACTGTAGTATTTATTCTCTTTGCTGGGTATACGACATACCCCACGTTCTGCGCCATGGAGGAAAGCTAATGTAAAAGGATGAAATCTGACGAGCTGCGCATTATTGATACCTGAATCTGGTACCAATCTCAACCTGACAAAGTATAATGTCTAGTTGAGGCGCAGTCGTAGTGGACACCTGAAATCTCATCAGGGTAGCCTTGTACGGGAGTTCTGGGGTGAAAAGTTCGGTGGAATAGCGACAGGTGGCGTTCGCAGGCGAGGCGGACTTAGAACGCGCAGCTACAAAAAGAAATTTAACGAAGAAGATGACACATGTGCAGTGTGTGGTAGATCTGTGGAAACAATTGAACACCTCATAATCAAATGTGATGGTATCCATCCGGATGTCGATGCAGGCACAGTCACTCTTCCTGAGGCCCTAGGGTTTAAAGATAACAATGGTCATGTAAATAAATCTGCAGTGGAAGTCAGCAAAAAGCGATTGGAGGATTGGTGGCTGAAAAGCAGAGGTGTGGCGTAAGGTTAGAATTGTAGGAAACCGTAGGCAAAGGTGATGGAGAATCTTAATGAGAATTGCCAACACAGTAAACAAAAAAAATAATAAAGAAAAGCTGAGCATGGTGGCAATTGCCACCACCCCGTTTCAAAGGGGGCGCTCCTATCCATCCATCCATCCATCCATCCATCCATCCATCCATCCATCCATCCATCCATCCATCCATCCATCCATCCATCCATCCATCCATCCATCCATCCATCCATCCATCCATCCATCCATCCATCCATCCATCCATCCATCCATCCATCGACTATTATGCATGGATAAACCATTAGTTGCTGTTTTTTTGTTTTAGAGCGCAGCTCTTTGGCGTCCGTTCCTGGGTTTCGCGTCGTCGGCGGCGTCGGCCTCGTAACCAGCTCCGCCCCCCTTTCATCCCCCCAGCGCTAGCAGCGACCGACTGATAACGACCGACTGATACCGCTGGATGCCGCTAGAGAGTCAAGATAACGTGACTGCATAGAACACCGTCGCCGCCATGCAGAAAGAGGAGGAAAGGGTCCCCCCCCCCCCCCCCCCCTGTTCTTGTGTGGCGGATAGGGTGCTCTTCAGTTGCCGATGCGCCGGTTATTTCACGTAGGCCCCGGCACGTCGACGAATACGTGACCACCTTCCCACGGCTAGACCTGGTTCTTAGCGCTGCGGCATCGGCGGCGTTGTCCCTGAAACCAACTCCGCAGCTGGGGTTGACTCACTATCGAAAAAGTGAAACAGCTTATTTGCTGCGCTCAAATTTCGCATTAGGAAGTAACGTAATCGTCGGTAATTTTTTTTTCTTTTTCACCAGATGCTACGCGGGTATTTCGGGTTCAAACTTTTAGCAAAAAGTCAGCGATTGAGACAACTGTGCTCCATCACGCTGAGCCTATCGCACTACCTGAAGGCCGTTGTACGATCGTTTTTGGACGGATCCGCCAGCGAGCGAACCGCTCGCTTTCGGCCTTCGCTCGGGCGTGGGGCGGAATTGGTGTTGTACGATCATTTTGGAGCTGGCGGACGAGGCGGATGGTTTAAAGCGTTCCGATTGGCGCGCCCGGGATTGCCGTCTGTCCAATAGCATGCTCCTGTTGGCAACCTAGACGGCGCGAAAACGTAGTCTTTTTTTGCTCCTCGGCGACCGGCACCTAGGCTGAACTTCGGCATAGCCATGGCGTGCCGAAGTTCAGCCGGCAACAGGACGAAGAACTTTGCACACGCAAAGGTGACGCCACGCGGCGAACCACGGAGATGCGAACCGGTTTCAAAGTGAATCGTCTCGTGGGTTGATGCCTTGATTCCCCGCTGTGCCCGCGCATTGAGCCGCTGCGAAAGAGCTTCCGTACTACTGGGGCACGTGATGGAAGGCGAAGAAACGGGCGCATGTACAGTATGGTAGCACTCGAAATTAAGGCAGGCTGTGACCTGTACATTTCCGCGTGAGCGAATTCGGAAGCACATATTTGCGGAATCTGTAACGCGTACCAATCCCACGGATGCCGGGATGGATGCGCGCAATGTCAAGACCGCATACTAGGGGTATTTAAAATGAAGAATGTCAAATTTTCAGAAAGGAATGCTGCGACGGTCATACAATGACAAAGGATAACAAATTAACTGACAAAAGAGATTATGACGTCTGCATTTATTGGGAGAAGCCCAAAAAACAACTAAGACAGGTGGAAAATGACATTATGGAGGAACATGTACCAGTGAACAGCCTCAAGAGGGAACAGTTATTGATGGATGAACTGAGGGGGCTAATTAGAAGCACTGTCCCCATAATGGGACAGAGGTGTGAAAAGGCCCAGGAAAGTACCTGAAGGCATTCCTGAGGTTATAATTGAAAATCAGGATTAATGATAGCCATCATGGGTGAACTGCTGACACTTACTGGGAATTCTTGTATGCAGTGCTGTACAGTTGGATACTAATTACCGCACATGCATTTGAGCATTGATCTTGCATAGTGATGGAAATGGGGCAATAGCTGCTGGGTGGTAACTGGCAAAGGCCAGCATTCTGAAGTAAGAAACAGTACGTGCAGCATGCACTCCATACATGCGTATACACAGTGGTTCCTGCACTCTGTCGTTTGTTGCCACAAAATTGTTGCATAGGGTTCTCTGTGCTGCTGAATGATAGCAGTGATGTCGGGTGAATATGACTGTTATTATTTTCAACTGGTAACCGTCTGTGCAATCAAACACATGCTTTTAGTGAGTTTCCATTGTTTGCAGAAGCAAACCTACATCCATCTTGAGTGGAGTACTTTAACACAGACGTTGGCTACCTACCTACAACATAACTGCAAGTAAAAAAATAATGGTACATTTCATGACAATTGTTTGCTGGATTTGAGGATGGTGACCTTGTGGAACACACATCAGACATCTGAACAAGATGAAATTGCTGTGACTGAAATTTTATGATTCTGGTTCACATACCGCGTACCTCATGTATAGTAGGATAAAACTTAAAAGAAACAGCAGTTGTTAGCACTCGGTCATGGCCCGAGGCATCCTGTATTACTCCACTAACCAATAACAGTAAATAAAATAAGTTGTTCGATGTTTGACTTTATTAATCTATCCAGATATCAGAATTCTAGAGCTTATCATTTTTTCTTGTAATAAGCTTCTTGTGGTAGTATACAATAAAAGTTTTAACAGCGGACTACTTTTTTTGGCGCGGAAGAATTCTGTGCGGCGGTCCAGATGGCAAAGCTTCACTGCAGACTTAAATTGAATCTGACTATAGTGTTCGGTGATAACATGTTCTGACAGCCAAAAACCAAAACTGAACATTGGTTGTTGACTGAGCTTAGATGCCAATTCAATGCAAACAAAAATATTTGTTGTAGGAATAGATACGCATAGTTAACATGAAACAAAAAGAGACAACCCGCAACAAACACCTCACTGATACTGCCAACTGTCCAAAGTGATATCACGAACAGTGTATGCTGGACTGTCCTACACAAGAGGGGACGTAGAGCAGATGCCTCTGTGTGCTCTTAGATAAAAGGGAATAGTACCAAGGCTTAGTCCATGCTACTGCTTCTGACGTCAAGGTGACCTTGACAAGATTGGTTGTTGCATCTGTAGAGAGGGCATCTGCTGCTGCTGATGTGGACTGCTTGTTCACAGCCTTTAACAATGCTCTGTCATAGCACGTTAAAGAACCCCAGGTGGTCGAAATTTCCGGAGCCCTCCACTACGGCGTCTCTCATAGCCTTAGTCGCTTTGGGACGTTAAACCCCATAAACCAAACCAAACCAGATCATTTTTGCCCAGCTTGGTTCTTCAGCTGTGGGAAATCCAGCATCACCTGTATATCATTCTTCTTGTGTCCCTGTTCACTCCTGCCGCACTTCAACTCTATCCACATCATAGAATGTGTGGTCAAATGACATCAAACACGCCACTGTCTCTCATTAAAGAAAAGGTGTATGTGTATGTGTGTATTATGTATGCATGAAAAAATCAGCATATTTTAGCATGTTACCATCAGATATGAATGCATCTATAATGAGGAAATTACATGTTCCCAACCTTTACTAATATGGAAGATCAGTGTTAACTGCAGGTGTTTACAATATCACATCACAGAAAAATGACGACGCAATAATACTGATTTCTTTTCTGATTTTTTTTCACACCATTACGAAAATTGAAATAGAAATACCACTCAGTGGCTTCAAAGCGGATATGGTGCGCATCACTGTACTAAAGTGCACGCTTTTGTTCTGCAGTGACAGTGGGCAGGCCGCTTCCTTTTACCAGTGCTTCCTGAGGTGACATTGCAGTGAACATTGTGCAAACCAGTATGCAGCATAGTAAACAAGTGTGGAAAGTTCTGTTGAGAGCCAATCAATGTTGACATGCACAGAAACAAGGTGGCGTATTGTGCGTATGACCACAAAGCATTCTTAACTGTCCCATGAATTTAAAACAAAGTGGTTGGAGTAAGTACACTGGCCTAGAGGTTAAGGAAATGCAAGAACCGATTTGGAAAGTTTACATAGCAAATATTGGCGGAGATCGTGGTGGAGCAGCGCAAAGGACGGGACACAAGAAACAAGGAAAGACGTACACAGGCGCTGACTATCAACTGAATTTTTATTGCGAAATACAGAGAATATATAGCGATATTTCGCAATAAAAATTCAGTTGATAGTCAGCGCCTGTGTACGTCTTTCCTTGTTTCTTGTGTCCCGTCCTTTGCGCTGCTCCACCACGATGCAACAGCACCAACTAGCCCAGCAACTTGCTCTTCTAAAAATTGGCGGAGACTAGGATATAATGCTTTGTATAGTCAAGGGAACGGGAACTGCTTCATATTTTGCAGTTACCTCAAGCAAACACAATCATATCAAGCAGAATGCGAAAAAGTTAATTTTCAGAAATAAGAGCTATGATGTCTCAGGACAGAATGAATTGAAAAATAAGCCATTGAAGTATGTGTGGGCCATAGATGCTTAAGTTCTCCAGTAAAGCTCTACAGCAATCTTGAAGGTACGTCCTTTCTGATCAGTAAAAAATAATATGAGAAATTTTAAGGGCAACTCTGATTCCCAAAGCAGCAAGCAAAAGAGAGAATCTGTATTTGTTAATCGATATCCGCACCACTTGTTATATATAGAATAATGTCGTACTAGTTACTAATTACCAATTTCTTAGCAAAATATCCTTATTCCACTGCCAGTCTGGGTTGCAAGGAAACGAATTAACTGAGCCATCAGTAGTCATAAGGAAGTTGGAAAAAAACCAAGTTGAAGTCAGGCCGAAGGATGATGAAGAAAAACAGAAAGGCAGTGATGACTTTTGTCTTTTATTGCTATCTCTTTGCTGCAATCTGATGATGAGAGCTTTTAAGCTGAACCAATTGCCCAGTTAATACTATCCTTAGTACATGTGACTATATACAAGTTACATGCATAAGCATACAGATGTATAATTCTCACTGAGCCACATCATGAAGTCAGTGTGTTGCTCAGCTGAGCAGAACAGACAAGCACAAAGAGAAGCCTGGTCAACAACAGGTGGGTGCACTAATGCATGTTTAGCTTTGCAGTCGGCGAATGTAGGTAGCTAAAGCTAGCTTGTGCAAAGTTAGCCCAAATGCTACTATTGTGTAAATCTGCCCCGATATAGTTTGAAATAAATTATGAACAAAGTTCTCAATGAACACGTTATGTATAAGAGAGCATTGTACTGGTTTGCCGAGGTGACCGAGTGACTGAGCACTATATCAGATCTATTTGTTTTCATATTTATCACACCTCAGTGGTCCTAAATGACATTACTTTAGTAGCGAGCTTTAAAATGGTGTGCCAGGTAGGAGCTCAGTGAGTTCGTAATTTATACCACGATTTCTGTAGTAACCACTTCGCAGGACAGTAAGATACACAGCCTTGTGGGATGCAAGACCGTTACAGCCTTCTGTGGCACGAACAAAAACGAATCTTGAAATTCAGTGGCATATGAGCTAAACGAGGCACAAGAGTGTTAGTGCACCTAGTGCACGAGAGACTACAAGTTGGGACTGATTAGTTGGGGACGTGTTGGTAAGGAGCAAAAAAAACCTGCATAAGATGAAGACATTCAAATATGCACTTTTGGTGCTGTCACACTGGACCTTCAAAAATGGCCCGAGAAAATAAAACAGGCGGCTCAGGACTGAACTAATTCAAGGATTCTAGTTAAGTTAGATTTGTGCCATGTGCCATTAGAATACCCAAGTTGATGACACACAGGGGAATTGAATGCAAGTAACTTGGAAGATGGTGATACTAACAACATGTCATGGTGTAAATATCCTAGGTTGTGGGTGGGTGTATGAGGATTATTAGGTATTTGAACCAGTATACAGTGAATATACCTTTATCGGAAGGCCTTATAAGTTGGCAAAATGTAATGCTGACAATAAAAAACAATATTACTGCATTCTTAGTAACATTAGCAAACAGGACAATCTAGGGCATGCTAATTGTTGTTTTGAACAACTGAAATGCTGGTATTGATTGCAATATGGCACACACCATATGGCTGTCATTGAAGGCATATGACAAAACACTGAAGGGACGGTAATAATGCAAGTAATGAAAAGCTGAGGCCCAAAGGAGTGCCTTGGCGGACGTCCGAGATTGCAGGAAAAGGCAAGATACATAAGAATTGGCAAGGGAAATCTGCCGAAGGCTGGCTGTTTAAGCTTGGATCCAGTTTAGAGCTATTGGATGCAAGTTAAAGCACGAGAAAACCAGCCTCACATAAATAGGGGAAATGCATGCTTTTTCAAAGCAAAGAACAAAAGCATCATAGGGGGATGTTGCAGTCAAGGTGCATGTCGTGAAGAACAAGAAAAAGTTGGCTATTGCAGAAATGTCTTCTAAAAGCTTGCCGATTTGAATCAAACAACTTAATGGGCCAAAACAATCTAGCAGGGTCAAGAGTATGAAATGTGTTTGGTGATTTGCAGCACATGCCAATAACACAAATAGGGCCATAGGTGCTGGGTGATGAAGGATTAAAAACAGAGGGGCCAGGCTATAATAAGGCAGGAAGCTATCTGTACAGCATGCACTAGATATGCCTATACAACCTACTTCCTCTCCCGTTGTTGCTTTCCGTAAATTTCACAGAACTTGATCATAGCGTACTGTGGGGTGCACCGGTGGCAAGTTGGCATGTCGAAACTGTGCTAAGGGACGACAACAGAGCAAGAATTGCTACGCTGTGCAGTGATGTTACCATCGTCTTTGTTCCTAGCGTAGCTTTACCAGCTCCACAGGGCTTATTTTGCAGTTTGCAGGTAGTCATGTCTGTAGCAAGCAGTCACAGGCAAATGAAGGTGGAAGCAGACAGACATATGCAAGTGCATCGACAAGATCTTCTCAAAGCTTCAAGAATGGCTTGTTAAACAAAGTGCTGCGGCTGACCCAGGAAGCACCGCTGAACAACCACTTAACACCAATAAGGCCGATTTCGCAAGCAGCTCTGCAACAATAGCATTGCGAACACATCCAGTTTCGTACCACTGATCCCCGGATCGAAAAGGACCATGAGCAAAATCAACAACAGACACTGTCATTGCCTATGAGGTGCTTCAAGACCACTGTATTTTTCTGATTGCAGTGGAAACCAACATCCCACTTAAACTGAATACTGCCAAGCATTTGTCAATATTGACTTTACACTGCTAAGCAAAAAGAGAAAAAAAGCAATGGCAAAGGTTTTCTCAATATTTTTTTCTTCTTTTTCATCAAGACTCGTTATGCTCAACTTGCTCTGTGGTCAGTTTTGATTGCATAAGCTGCTGCCACACTTTTTTTTTTCTGCGCTACATCAATTCAAATGCTCATGAAAACAGACTTATGAGTTGGCACATATTAGAGATTTGTACACTGTCAATCAGTCGTGATTCAAAAGCAGCAATGATTCTTGTTTCCATGTTACAACCTAAACCGAAAGCGGAAGTCTTCAGTCACCCATTCATCACGCCGATATGTTTATTGCAGGCAAATGTGCGCACAGCCGGCAGGAAATAAAAAGAAATGACGCTCCCGAAGTTACATTTGCACTGCACCGATGTTTTCACACAGGTTACACAGTTTCTCCGGCGAGTCGTAACCCGAGCACCCATCATCACAAAACGTACTGAATGGAGCACCAAAGCGCAGAGGATGGCGACATCGCTGTTGTCGCCGCAAAACAATCCTACGGCCGTGCAGCCAAGCTCGCGTCGCGTCACGTCGCACACACGGCAATTCTCAAGCACAGTGCCAACACGAATCGCGAACAAAATGGTAACGAATGCGTAGCCAGCAACAACGTCGTGTGCACGCTTCGGTCGCGATCACTGCAACCATCGCAACGAATGCGACTAGCTGCACAACGCCACGTTCATTTCAGCATTCCGAAAGCACGGCGTGCGTAGTGAGCTCTCGAAGGTGCACATTTCACTGCCTTGATGTAAAAGCACTGTCGCTGCTCGCCGCTGCTGCACGCGGAGTAGTTCGCAGTCGCTCTGAACACTCGTAATATCAACATGTGGCCAATATAGTATGCCTCGCGGCATAGATGCCACCACTACAGCCACGACCTATGCCTCGCTCCCCAGTTCAGTCGACGGACGGCCATCTTGCCCGGCAGGAGCGGATGCCTACGTCACGTAAAAAGCAGCCAATCGCTGCAATTCGGTCGCCGGGCGGTTCGCTCGTCCGCCCCAAAGTTGAAGTTCACCAACTTTCCTTTCGCCTGCCGAACGGGGCGAATGCCTATTGTCTGGTCGTTCGGTCCGCCAGTCCGCCTGCCTGACGGATCCGCTCAAAAGCGATCGTACAACGGCCTTTAAAGGTGAATACAGGGCGCTTCACAGCAGTGCAGCCGAGTGAAAACGGAAGCTACTGGAACCAACGAGTGGGTGCCAGATGTCGCACCGAAAAACCTGAGGCCAGCACGATTAATTGCGATGGCTTGCGATGTTTTCAAAAACCTCCATATTCTGACAGTTTTCGCGCAATTCATAATTAAATAAGATCGGCTGTGTTATCGGAGGCATTTCACTAAGATCACTGCTGCATCGGGGGCAGATTATGACTACAGCACTGATTTACCGCCAGCGCCCCGTGGCTATACGCGCATGTCGTTTTGTAAGGCTTACCAGTGAATATTATAACGTAACGCGAAATACGTTTAAGAGCACTCATTGAATGCATGGCGAAGCATTAAGGCTTCGGTACAAAACGGTAGCCGATCGATGCAAGTTGAATACCATAAACTCTGCTATATCTTCTGTCACTCAGTCGAGGTGAAATACGTTGAGATGGAAAAAAAAAATGTGGACCTTTTTCGCCTCCACTCTCAATCATGCGTGGTCTCATTCTTTCAGGTTGAGTTGAAATGATTTTACGCAGTGACGTACACCAGTAGATTGCACCCACCCCCCTCCCAACCAAACGCACTCTTATAGGGGCAAAGTTCGACGCCCCCGGGCTACCCCCAAGAAAGAAAGAAAGGAAGAAAGAAGGGAAGGAAGAAAGAAAGAAAGAAGGGAAGGAAGAAAGAAAGAAAGAAAGAAAGAAGGAAAGAAGGGAATAAATAATGAAAGAAAGAAGGAAAGGAAGAAAGAAAGAAAGAGAGAAATAAATAAATAAATAAATAAATAAATAAATAAATAAAGAAAGAAAGAAAGAAAGAAAGAAAGAAAGAAAGAAAGAAAGAAGGAAAGAAAGAAAGAGAGAGAGAAAAAAAGGAAAGAAAGAATGCTGCTTGATTTCACGGCTAGTGTTATGCCGCACTCCAATATACGTGATTACGGGGCACAAGAGCAGAGAATTGTCGGAAAAAGCACACTTGTCTGATCTTTAACTACTCGAGATGCAGGAAAAAGTGCATAAAAAAAAAGCAGTGGCATGTAATGAAAGAAACCGTTCAGCTGGGGCTGCAGGGCTTAATGAAATGATATCTCCCGTTGCATTCGATTCCCAGAGATCTGACGGCAGAAAAGCAAGAGCCCGACGCTCGGATATGGCGGCCCGCGCAGTGGAGTGAAGCTGCCCCTCTGCTGCTCTCGCCTGGATCCAGCTGCGGTGCCAAGGACGGACGACTAAACTGAGACAGTACCACGTATACGGCTGCATGTCGCGCAGTTTCTGGTCGTATGAAGTGAATGGAATGCACGCCCAATCTCGGGTGAAACTTCGCCAAGACGCGAGAAAGTATGCTTCGGTGAAGCGATACATGCACGGCGTGGCTCGATCGAGTCCTCCGGTCATGCGACACATTATATATATATACAGGGTGTGCGTGGGATCGAAATCTAAACAGGAGACGTGTGCCACGCAAACACACGAAGGCGCTTCGTATGCACTACGCTCAATCTGTCGACAGACCACTCGAGTGAGGAAAAATGCTCACTGTGGGTCAGATGGGATAAAGGTCGAAAGAGAAGAAAGAAGCGAGCGCCGTCATTTTGATAAGCCTGGCGTAGGCGAACAGAGCAGCCAGAGCGGTCATATCTGCGCCACGTTCTGGGAGAAAAGCTCTGTACGCAAGGCCGAGACCGTGGGTGCTGGCGCCGGCGTCCCGCGGGTGGGAACGCAGAGAAACCAAGATGGCCGCCTTCCCGTCTCCCCAGAAGGGAAGCAGCAGCATCAGCCGCCGCGACGACGACAGCAGCAGCAGCGGCAGCGCAGGCAGCAGCAACACGACCCATCGATGTGCTTCTGCGGACATTTTCTTTCCTCGCAGAGGCGGCGGCGCGCGCGCGTGCCGAAGGAAGGAGGGAGGAGGCCCGCCTCGGTGTTGTTGTTTGTGCGCGGCGGGGCTTCGCGCGTGCGCGGCCGCGCGCCTCCGCATGCAGCAGCAGGCGTGCACCCTCGGTGCGCAACCATCGATCGCATCGCCTGCGCGCATCCACGGGGATGCGAGATGCTTGCTGCTGGGGGGAGAAAGAACGCGCGGCCATGGCGGGGGCCGCGCGCGACACGCCCGCGTCTCGCTCGAGGCGCAACAAAACGCGGACAGTCAGCGCGACACGCGGGCTTACATGCCGCACGAGCACGTCGATGGTGTACGCGTATCACCATGCCACAGCGCGATAACGCCGCCGGTGTGTAAGTATCCCGCGGCTGCACAGAGACGCGGGAGGACCAGCAACGGCCGGCCAGTGCTGCACCGACGGCCCGCTTCTGCATCGTTGGGTCTCTCCCGAACCAGGCAGTGCCCGCTCTCGCACAATAATTCAGAGCTCCGCGGAGATAGCGCACGTATGCACGCAACGCAGAAAAGGCCTGTAAGAAACCTGGCACTGGAACTTGGGAGCTGCGGGGAGGAGGACACAGCTGCTCGGAAAAGCGGGTTATCCACCAACGCTGAAAAGAAAAGCAGAAAAAAAGGCCGCCGACACCCAGTTCTGAGTCTTCTGACATCTCTTCGGCCTTGTATCTGCGCGGCTCCGACGGTCGTGTACTCGATGGCTTTTTGCTCGCATTCTGCCGTGATGGCCTCGATCGCTAGGGCTCTTGTCGCCGGTGGCTTTGCGGGCGACTTAAAAGCTTCGCTGCTCTCGCTCGGATCTGAGGAATGCATACTGCAGCCCAGATAATGTGGCCATTGTTGAAGTCGAGGGTTCAGGACAGGAGTGCCGCTGGGCGAAGAGGTTCGAAGGGTGGCGAGAGGAGAATAGGTTTATTTACATCATTTTACAGGATGAGTGAAGAGAAGTGAGAGACCGAAGTGGGAGACTGAAGTGAAAGACGATTCTGCCGCATTCGTTGTCGACTTTTATACCCTTCTTCGTCCCCAAATTCCCTAGGTTGAGGACGCCCACGCCGGAGTGGGAGGGTCCTATAACTTTCACCTCTGCGCACAAACACAACACCGCACTTAGGGTCACGCCCCTGTCACGTGTTGATTCCGAAGGAAAGAACGCCGCCGTCGAGACGTTGAATGCGGTAGGTGGTGGCTTCTGGCCAGCTGAAAGCCCCGCGGGTCACCGACATCTGTGGTTCATCAACTGGTACCCGCCGCTCGAGGCCGGAACGAAGAGGTCATGAAAGGCCGGAAAGTGCTCCCTTGTCCTTGCCCACCAGCTCGTCGCGGCGCTTGGCACGCCAAAGAGCCACAGCCAACGAAGCCCTTTGTTCCCCCGGCATGCTCACAGCAATTGGGGAAGATAACACCAGTCTCCCCGCGGCGGCGGCGGCGACACTTGAAGAGACTTCGGAAAGGCGGTCTGTTTTTGCTAAAACTTCAACCCCTTCTTTATGGTTCTGTACTCCGACCGGGAAGAGCTCGGTAAATGGAATCAGCTGTCACCTGGGTCCCGTGTGTGGTCTATGACGGCAGGCTTGGGGCAACGGTCGCCGAGTAGAAAGCAGGTACTCTCGGCCACCCAGGAGACATATGTGTGCTGGCTGCTTCCGCCGCTGCTTAGCCTTCGCCGTACCTTGCTTAACGACGACCCACGTTTGGTGGTAATTTCTCCCAGATCCGCGTTCTTCGACCCTGACACCGCATCTGGCTTCCCGATGACACACGTCGGGAAGTAGTCTTTCCAGGCCCGTGTACTAGGACCTTAACACCATGCACCAGCCGCGAGCCACGGCGTACTGCCCTATCCAAACGTGCCTACTCCACTCGGTCCGCTCCTGGTCTGTGTGGCAGCACGGTCGAGGCAGCCCTGCCAACTGAACTGAATGAGAAGTAATGAGAAGAAAAGTTCTCTCCACTCATCCCCACATCTGGAAGAGGAGCCGCGCTGCAGAGTCTCAGATTTTCGAACAACCTGCAAAGAAATCAACCTTAATAGCAAATTTCAAAACATATACGCAGCTAAGTCAGTGTACGAATGCGATGGCGAGACCTCCAACATCGGAAAAATGCGTTGAACTGCGCCGGCACACAGAAGAATGCTGACAGACGAATGCGTGGCTTGATACGGAGATTTTGATAGCTTCTCTTTGCAGTAATCCGTGGACTTCTTATGCTCAGCGCCATGCTTTTTAAGCTGGTGGTATCGACACCGTACTCTCGTCACACTTTATTTAAGGGCGATTAAGCTGAGAACGAGCGCTAAGTTTCGCCGTCACGGATGAATTGGCAGCTTGCTGAAGCCATTCTGAAGCCTTCAGGATAGTTACTGGGGCCAAAGTGGCCCACAAGCCAGTGGCTTTGTCATATGTTTGCAGGTTTCGAACGTGTGTCTAGAACGTCTGGATCGCAAACGTGTCTGCTGCAGCCAGTTTTCGTTCGAGCAGTGAACTCATGAAACACGCTGCAATTTTATCTTCAGGAAAGAAAAATAACCGTTTCTGTCCTTCGGCGGCCTGCGTCAAGTAAGACGCCTGCGCGAGGTCGGCCAGAATCCACGCACCGGAGGCAGCGCACTGGTTTTTCGGGCCGCGTTCCGTTCACAATCGAGCGTCGTCTTGTTGCGCGGACGCTTCTTGAGACGCGCTGGCGGGGAGCTCCAGACCCCCTCGGTCCGCGTCCTCTTCCCGAGAAAGGGTTGCTCGGCGGGCGCCTCCCCCGGGAGCTCCGCGCCGGCGGGAAAACCGCCGGTGTCGTTGACCTCCCCGATGCGCACCTCGCCTGGGCCTCCTCGGAGGCGAACAGTCGTGACAATGACGCTCTCGGCGGGGAAGGAGCACGGCTCTCCTCCCTTGCGCAAGGTTTCTTTTTACCCTTGTGCGTTAATTTGGACCAGGTGCGCCGAGCAAAGCAGCGTCGGTAACCCGGGCGGCTGGGCTCGGAAGCAGGTAACCCTTTCTTCCTTCTCGTCCCGCAAGGGCCTTTCACTCGCACCATCCCCCGGCCCCACTCTTTCATTTAATTTTTTCTTCTTCCCCTTAAGTGCGGCTTACAAAGGGAGCCGAGAGAAGCTGGGCAGACACCCTCCCTCTTTTAACGACAACCGTGCAAGTGATTGTCCTATTGACGTTCCATCGCAGCACCGCCCTTTTCGTACATGCAGGTCTGCGCCGCTGTGCTCAAAGGGTTCGGGCGGGTTCCCATGGAACCGGAGGAGTCTTCCCGGCCGATGTTACGCATACAGTTCTTGGGGAAGAAAAAAAAATGAGGGACGAAGGGACGAGGAGCGTTTGATGTTACATCAGAGGCAACAACAACGCATACGTTCGTGCTGTTGGGGGTGTATACATTAAAGTCAACATTTGCCGCGCCAGCTGACGTGTAGTTGTTGCCGCGCTAGGACTTCTCTCTTGTATACCATCGGTGAATGTTTAGAAAAAGAAATCAGTAGTACAGCCTATCTTCAGAAAAAAAAACAACAAAAAAACGCATGACTGCGCAACAAAGCGTATTTTCTCAGCAGAAACTGCACGGCTGCCGTGCGAACACAACGAGTTGACCTCAGAATAGCGCTTCCTGCGCAAATGACAACGGAACTAACGAGTAAAGACAACTAAGGCTATGCCTCAGCCAGTGTTAGCCTGATTAGAACAGCGCACGATATCATGACAGGCTTGTGATAATCTACCACGGGAGGAAATTTAGTAATGATATCTTTGTGTAGCGCGCTAATGACGTGACTGCAAGCACCGTGCATACGCATTTCGTGGCAAACACTTTTTTTTCCTACGCAAAGCTACAAACTTCAATATTATACGACGGTTATTTGCGATGAGGACGAACTATTCCCATTGTTCTGTTACTTATCAGACAATTTGTACAATATTTGGCGAACAATAACGTACCACGTGTGCTATGTGTTCAGTGAATTATTTTCAACAATTCGTTTTTTCTGTGCGGCCTTGATCTGACCGTCATTAAAGTATTCTTTCTCAGCGTGAAAAGAGTATGAGATGTAATCATGTGACGTCACTGGCGCCATATTGTGGTACATCGCGCAGACTCAGCAGTGCATGCAATTTGCCAGGGAGTGCGGCGATAAGCCGATTATATATGCCTTCAGCCTTTCATTGTGCGACATGCATCGCAAAATGGCCAAAGTGACGTTGGTGCATACACCCTCTTCCCAGACGTCTCTGAGGTTGTTCTCCCAAGCAACCAAAACCGTCGACTGACAATGGTCGCGACAAAAGAGAGAAAAAGTTAGGGGCGGAAATACGATAGCATGCTTTTTTCATTCGGCAGTCAGTTCCAGTTCTGATCCTATTCCAATTCTGAATCCATTGTCTTTCACTCTCCGATATAATCCATTACTGACTCTCTTTAAAATCCGGCTACGCAACTAGGCAAAATGTGTCACATTCGCGAAGAGTCCTCATACCGCTACCGGCGCAGTGGTGCAGCGTTTAAGCGATGCACCACTGCACTGGCAGGTGGCTGTTTCAAACACAGCCAGCGATAGTTCTTGTGAGACCCAGGTTACTCCTCCCGAGCAATGTTAGAAGGTGTAGCTCCCGCAAACCTCATTTTTGCTCAGATGTTTCTCCGGGAGGCTGTATATTTTGCATGTTGGCCTGCTGTTGTCCGACTCATTTTCCTCATAGTCAATTTCATTCTTGCTGAGTCATTCTTCGTGCGGCATCTTCCTCCTCTCCTCTGCAGGTGGAGATGGGGAAGAAGTCAGGGGGATGGTTTACACGTGGAGGGCTAATGAATCTAGAGCTATATGCGCAGTTAACTTTTTTGAACGGAGCCCTTGCTGTATTGAGACTTGGTTTCATCTTGCATACCCGGTCATGTCCTCTTCTGTTGTAGAGAGACTTTCGAAATGTTCACAGACAACAGGCGTGACTAGGGGTCCTGTGTGTCTTCTGCTACCACTTGTTTTCCTTATTTTCCTTTACCTGCTGCTGTTTTGCTTAGCAAAGCAAAACATTTGCAGCCGCAGATTGATTTGCTTCCACCACGTAGGCGTATACTTGAATAACGAAGAGAAAATTACTTCTCTAGTTGCCGCTTACTGCTACTAAACAGTTGTTCACGAAATCACAAAAAGAACGCACTGTCGTCGAACTATAGAAAGTACCTTATTAGCCGCGACAGAAATCAAGACGTTGTGTTATGAAAAAAAAAACAAAACAAAACAAAACAAAAAACACAGGGACATCTAATTCTATTATTTGTTGGTAATGCGATAACATTGGAAGCTGTTGATGCCTTTAGCGGAAGTGGCTGGTGTGGCTCGTGAGACCCAGCTTACTAATCCCTAGCTCTTCCCGTGCACCACGTGCCACGGTTCGCAGGTGGAGCTTTCACACAGACGAACCTGGTTTGGTGGCATCACGTCACGTCCCGTCAGCGAATTGAATTTCTCCGCTCTGCTGACGTTACTGATGACATCACTGCCTACCAGCCAATCAGGATTTTTCTGGGCGACGCCGGATGGCGCCGGCTTTTTGCTCCGGTGAGACTTCCGTTCTTTCTCATAATAACCTGCAACGCTTTTTAGTTACAGTGACAATCTCAAATTACAAGCTTGAGTTGCTTTTTCGGGTTGTTGATACCCCCATATAGCGGCATATACCGAAAGTTTTAACATCGTACGTTGGCGAAAATGTGCGCATACCGTCATATGTTTGGTATGGCTATAAAAAGCATGAATTGCACTAAAAAGACAATAATACGACAGAAAGTACAAAAGAACTACGAAGCACGTCGATTAAAAGGTTCAGAATTAAAGTTTGCCAAGAAGCAACGTTTTAGCGGTCGGCCTTGGTCAGGATGCAGGCAAAATGAATAACTGAGCCATGGTGGCAGGTCGCGTAGCATTTTGGTTTGGTTTATGGGGGTTTAACGTCCCAAAGCAACTAGGGCTATGAGGGACGCCGTATAGTGAAGGGCTCCGGCAATTTAGACCACCTGGGGTTCTTTAACGTGCACTGACATCGCACAGTACATGGGCCTCTTTCGCCTCCGTCGAAATTCGGCCGCCGCGGCCGGGATCGAACCCGCTTCTATCGGGTCAGCAGCCGAGCGCCATAACCACTGAGCCACCGAGACGGCTCGCGTAGCATCTTCAGTAATTCCTTAAAGTATCATGTTTGTTGGAGCGAAAAGTACTATAATTGGTGGGAAAGAGCGTTGAGGACCTTAGCAAAAGACATAAGTTTAGCAGTGAGCAAATCGTTATTAAGCGCTATTCGTTCAATTCTCCGCTGTTAATGCCTAAGAAAACCTGTATAATCAAACATTATCATCTGTGCAGCGCTAAGAATCCGGTTGTACAAATGGTCTACAATATGTGGGGAATAATTGCACGAATTGTTTTCTCTAGAACGTTTGATCCCACTTAGTTGGAATTGCCCGCGAGACAAGGAGGTTCCAGCGCTTGTTTCCGCACTCGCTACTATTGTCAGTTACTACTCGAGGTTGAATCGGCGAATGCCGCTCAAAGCCAGTTGCGTTGAGCGATTGTCGTGAAGTCATTGTTCATCCACTGAAAGCGTGGTTAATCCTCTTAGACCTGAAATCCCCCGCGGTGTCACGCTAGCGGGTGCAAGGAGATTAACCACGACGTCGTCACAGACGGTCGACGACATTGGCTGGAGGTCCTCCTTTGAATGCCATTCGTCGCTTTGTTCTTGAGTTGTATCCGACCACAGTGTCACTGATACCTCCTGGTATAGAAATAGCTAGCGAGCGTGGCTGATCGGGCTCGGCGGTAATCCATGACAGCTATAGGAACACTACACAGCGCAACTTTAGACAAGGCCGAAGAAAAGACGGGACACCACCATGCTGACTTACGTGCTGTTTTCTTTGAAGTTTTAAAGGTTTCGAGTTTTTCGGTTTCACTTTTTAGCTTTTTTATTCGCTCTTTTGGCCTTCGTATGTCTTTTAATTTTCATCACATTTTTTACCCATTGAAAATTGAAAATTGGTTTTTGAGGAAAGGAAATGACGCAGTAACTGTCTCACGTATCTCGATGGACACCCGAGTCGCGCCGTAAGGGAAAGGATATAAGGGGGAATGAAAGAAGAAAGGAAGAAAGAGGTGCCGTAGTGGAGGCCTCCGAAATAATTTTAACGCCCATTCTGGCTCTCTTATTGCATCTTGTTTTTATGGTGCTGCCGTATCTGTTTTTTTTTTAAAGCCTTTTGAACGCATATATTGGCTCCTTCATTGCATTTCGTTTTTGCGAAGTTCTTGCATTGTTATTTTCTGTGTTTTCATGTCTCCATTGTTTTCCTTTGCTGCGTAGCAAACTCAGAAGTTGTTGACGTGCTTACACGCCCATTCTGCCTGTATGTGCTGTTCCTTCTTGCAATAACCAGTTGAAGATGAATAGCACGGTGGTGTTCCGTTTTTTCTTCGTCTTTGTCTCAAAGTTGAGCTCTGTTGTATTTCTAGATGTCATAAAATAATTGCATGTCTATTTCTACGTCAACGAGGCAAGCGTTTACTTTTACTTTACTGCGTCTCACACACCCGTCCCTGCATATCTTTATGTACTCCTAATGCTCGCTTCAGAGATTGCGCGGCATGGTCGAAAAATGAGGCTTTCAAAAACACAATCGTAGTAAGTTGGGCTAGTTCCACGGCGTGAGCTCATCTTGAGAAACAGCGCGAATGACGGAACAAGGGCTGAAAGTTAGAGGGTTGTAGTGCAGACCAGTGTTTTCTTCCTTGCTGCGGAAAAATTCCAAGTGACCATCAAAGATGCTGGCAGTTTCAGGGGCTGCTAGCTGCCCGCCTAGCCCGCCTCCCTATGGTGTTACTGATAAATGCGACGGTTAAGCGTTCAGCTGTATCGAAATTCGCCACAGCTTTTCTCTTCGGTTTCGCGGGGGTGCACTTTCTGATCCGCCGTTGCTTCATCTTCAGTGCACCGCGAACTCGCACTGATCTAGGGCATCACACTCGCCCGTCAGGACACTCTCACTGCTGACTCTTTCACTCCTCCACGGGCGTGAAACTTCGGATCCGCACTCTTCGATAGTCGCATGTACTCGCGTTCGCGGGGACGTTCGCGATGTTCTTGTTTCGAGTACTGCTTCAGGCGACCCACCTTCTTTACCACTGAAGAACAACGCGCTCGCGATCGAGCCACGCCCCACGTGATGCTGACATCATAGAAGCGCATGGTTTTGGATGACGTGAAACCACCGCACATCCGACTAACATTTATCGACTGCCCAACCTGGCTTCTCGACCATTGTATGAGGTGCATAGCGACGAGTCCCAACGGTTAGCGAATATAGCATAACGGAAAAGTCGCCGAAGGAAAGATCGCTGACACGCTGCCACTGCGAAGGCGATACTCCGGCTCCATCCCATTAGCTGCTTGGTCATTATTCTGGAGACTTTCTTTGACGCGCCTTCGTGGCCGCGCGGATTTCTGCTTGTACAACACGCACTGTTCGCACTGCGTCTCCACCGGGAGACTCAAAGACTTCATGGTCAACACATTTCACCCACCCAAACCAAGCGCGACAGGCCTGTCTTCTATACAACTTCAAACTCTTCGAGAGTAAGGAGCAGGCCTTCCCGTCTCCCTCTCACCTACTCTTCCGAGCGGACACTTGTCTTGTCCGACAAGCCCAGACCTACAGGCTTCCTGCCCCTCCTGCGCGATGCTCCCACTGCTCTGGCCTCCCGAGCACGACTCTCAATCTTTGTAAATGTCTTCTTTTACAGTCATCCCTCTCCATGCACCGCACCTCAAGTTGCTCTCATTTCCCTAGCCTTCCGTTCGTGCTGGCTCGCTCAACCGGAGTATTCTAGGCGCCATAACCGGAGGAAGCGGACCAGGGTGCCTGATGGCGGGCCCTTGTGGCCCATATTCACAGTCTTGCCATCCAATGGACCCACTTAGACGACCATAGGCACCTAAAGTTAGTTGCGTGTTTTCTTCTTTCAAATGACGCGTTAGAGATAACAATACACGAATAACAGCGTGGTATTCGCCTACGACCACTAAATAATCTACAACTGAATTTCTTCCGTCATGCTGTTTCGGTTTCGGCTTCATCAACCAAGCGAGGGCTGAGGCGTGTAGTTGACCTCTAAGTCACGTGAGGCACGAAAAAAACTGCAATAAACGCGGATATGTAGTTATAATTCACTACAGCACTTAAACTAGCCTGCTTCAAGAGCTGAAATGACAAAAACGACGTATCGGCAGTTATTTCGCTGCTTTTTTTTCACTTGACCTGATTAAAGACCAGCTACACGTCGCAGTCGTAGTTCGGTTGATGCAACTGCAACCGAAATAGCATCAAGAAAAAATTAAATTACAAATTATTTAGTGGTCGTAGCTGACTATCAAGGAGTTATCCATTTGTGTTAATGTCTAACGCATTGTTTGAAAGAATAAAACAAACAAGCAAAAATTTAGTGTCTATAATCATTTAATTCAGGGCTCCAGACTGGAGGCCCGACACTGGAGTAGTACCTCTACGGGCACAAAATAAAGGTTCAGTAAGAACAACGGTTTTCGCTGTAAAAACTGACAAAATACGACCCGCACACCAGCGCGCGTTTATTGACGGTTAGTTCATAAGCTAACGCGCTAATAAGCCAACGTTCATAAGTATAACGCGCTAATGCGCGGTTGATCGACTGCGTTGTAGACCACGTTGGATATGGAAGACGCAGTGTCGGAATTAGTGATTCTCATGCGCACTGTTACATATCTTCTGTAGCCCGTCAAACGGCCAGTTTCTCACACTGCGCAGACATCGGATAGGTACGCTTTAGTCACGAGGTATTCAGAGGATTGTGCTGTCTTTACTCCGATAATGCTGTGCAACTTCGGACGACGTGATAAACCTCCGCATCCCAACTGCCCGGAGATCTGTGTAGACACAGAACGCATCCTACTCTCATGCAACGCACTACCAATACCTCCCCTTATTTCCCGTACCCTCCCCCCTTCCTCCTTGGAGTTCTTGACTTCGTTTTGTCTCGGAAGATGTAAAACGGGCCACAGCGGAGCAAGCGCTCTTCACTGGGTTTTAGTGCTGGCCTCCAGTAAAGCTTCCTTCATCCTACTCCTCCTTGATTCGCTGCTGAGTCACCCGGGGGAAAAACTGCGACAGTGATCGAGGATCTAAACTCTCAAAGCCGGACGGGGGAATAAAAATGAATATGAAGAAAAGTAATGTTCACCAGTCTGGAAAGGGAAGAAGATTAGGCCGCGAAGAAGTGGTGAGGAAATGCATATCAGAGAAGTAGTGACCGCAGGTCCGGACCATGAGGGTGAAATAGACTGGGGTGGACTGCATTTGGCCGGCTCTCTGAGTTCATGAATCGCAGCTTACCAATATCTCTCAAGAAGGAAGTACGTTATATTTTTATCCTGCAAGTGCTCACATCATGCGCATCTTCATCAGCCCGGTTACGTCCACTGCAGGACAAAGGCCTCTCCCACATTTCTCCAATTAATCCTGTCCTGCGCCCGCTGCGACCACCTCATCCCCACAAACTTTCTAATCTCACCCGCCCGTCTAACCTTCTGAAGCCCCATGCTGCGCTTTCCTTCGTTTGGAATTCATTCCATTTGGCTTAACGGCCATCGGTTATCTTGCCTCGCATTATACGCCCTGTCCATACTTACTCATTCCTTCTTCTTGATTTCGACTAAGGTGTCATCAACGCGCCTTTATTCCCTGCGATACTCTTCTATATTCCTGTTTCTTAACGTTTCACCTATCATTTTTCATTCCATAGCTCGGTGCGTTGTCCTCAATTCAAGTTGAATCCCTTTCGCTAGCCTCCACGTGTCTGCCCCTCGGGTGAGTACCGGTAAGATACAGCTGTTATACACTTTCCTCTTGAGAATTACAACGTAAACTGTTATTCGTGATTTGAGAGAACCCGCTGCACTCCACTCAATTCTTTTTCTCCTAATTATTTCATTCTCGTGGTCCGAATCTGCGGTCACTACCAGCACTAAGTATACGTAACCCTTACCACTTCCAACGCTTCGCTGCCTATCGTAAACTGCTGTTCTCTTCCGAGATTTTGACATTACTTTAGTTTTAATCCAGTTCTCGACATACCTCCTCTAAATAGGCGGTGAATAGTACCGGGGAGACCATGGCTGCTCACTCTTTTGTATTTTGTTTCTTTCCTTTTGAAATACAATGGTCGCGGTGCGACTGCTATAGATATTTTCCATAACCTTTACATACGTCCCTCTTATACCGGGGTTACGAAATGCCTGCATAACTTCTAAAGTTTCGACCGAATCGAATCCTCTCTCGTAATCTAGTTATATTCTGCGTATTTCCCTGTCATCTAATTGATGCATTGAGTATGGTTGTCGAATTGCCTTACCAGAAACGAGCTTGTTCCTTTGGTTGACACCCCCGCCGCGGTGGCTCAGTGGTTATGGCGCTCGGCTGCTTGCCCCGAAAGACGCGTGTTGGACCTCGGCTGCGGCGGACGAATTTTGATGGAGGTGAAGTTCTAGAGGCCCGTGTACTGTGCGATGTCAGTGCACGTTAAAGAACCCCAGGAGGTCAAAATTTCCGGTGCCCTTCACTACGGCGTCCCTCATAGCCTGAGTCGCTTTGGGACGTTAAACCTCCATAAACCCAAACCTTTGGTTGACTGCTGTTCAAGGCTGACCTAATTCGATTAGGGATTACTTTAGTAAATACCTGGTAAAGAACCGGCAGGAAGCTAGTGGGTCTGTAATTTTCGATTCCTTGCAATCCACCTTCTTATGTAGCCGACGCTAGCCGAAATAATCAGGATGATAATGATGAAGTCAGTGGTGTGGAAGAATTGGACACCCCGCCGGTATCGAAATAGGAAGTGAAGAAAGCCTTATATGCAACGCAACGGAGGAAAGCAGCTGGTGAGGATTGGGTAACTGCAGATTTATTGAAGGACGGTGGAGGCACTGTGCTGGAAAGACTTGCCCCCTGTACACGCCGTACTTCACGACCTTGAGCGTACCAGAATCTTGGCAGTACTCATCGCTGGCATGAAGCACATACTACAAAAAACCTGTGGTCCTTCAGGGCAACAGAGTGGATTCGAAGAGGAGGCAAATAAGGGTCGCCAGAGAGTCAGTTGCGCAGATCAGATCAGGGAGTCTGCGGGGATAGGGTCACCGAAGCTGGCGCGCGACAGGCTCAGTCATGGTTAATTGGAGGTCAGTGAGAGAGGCTGCTACAGTGAACGGAGCAGGGCTGATGATAATTATGCGTTATCAGAATGTCAGCCCCTGTATTCATTTGAGGCATTATTCTTTTTCTAGCGAGCAGTCCCACAGAAGCCCATGTATAGTCTCTCAAAGCTATTCTTCTTCATCTACTGATGAAGTATACTTTACTTTTTTTTCCAAGTATATACCAGGAAATCCTAGGCCATGTATGGGCCCAGGAAATCTTTGTGCTCGAGGTGAAGGTTACGGACGTGATGGGCGCCGATGTCCACGAATGGAAATATTCACTGTAGTATTCTTGCATTAAATGTAGGCTATGGCTTAAAGGTATGTCGGACGGACCTAGTATATATATTTGTTTCGGTGTACAGTCGCAACGGAGAAAGATTAGCACAGTGACGTGACACCGGAGCGCCAGATAGCAACGCTTGGCGCTGCGGTTACAAGATTACAAGCACAGCTGAACATTCGTTGGTTTTGCTGCGCTCAAGACAGAAATGAGCGAAGAACACAGCGTCTTGCTGCCCGGAGTTAACTGCATCGTTTGGAGCCCCTGAAGCACGTAATTTTAATCCGAAAGTATTATTAGGCTCATCGGCACGAAAATTCGGTGTCGCTCAAAAAGTGGCGACGTTACAAAACTCGCCATTAGTCAACTGTGTGACGTCAGCAATGGTGGAAAAATATAAAATATGATAATAGTCACTACTATAGTACTTATAACTGCACCAACTACAAATTACTGTCATAAAATTATAATAAAATTGGAATAAAATTACAATGCTTTAGCATTCACGTGCACGTAAGTTCCTTAAGGTCCGCCGGTAATTTTTATTTCCTCGGTGGTATTAGGAGTCAGCACCGGCCGCTGATGCAATAGGCAGTGTTCGCGCCATGCTTGTTTCCGCCTGTCCCCTGTATGCCGTGGCGAGGAGCGCTCTTGGCCCACGTAACCTTGGGAAATTCTCTGCATCTTGAACTCCAATGTGCGCCATCTGCCCCTTCGATGACCAGGGCACAGCCACACGTATTGCTGGTGGGGGGATGCACGTCACATGTGCACTTCTGCCTACCCCTCGAATACATATGATGATGATTTTTTTATGGCGCAATGACATATGTGGCCAAATAACGCCACGGCACAAGACATTTTCGTGTACTCAAGGTGGGGTCAAAGATCCATTTCCCAATCATATCACCCCAGATTAGCCGTGCACCAGACGGAGGGAAAGCTTGTACCTGTTGTATCACCGATGGGCTATTGGCTGCACTGGGGATCGAACCCCGTACCTTCCGCACGCGGGGCGGATGTTCAAACTACTAGGCCACTGCTGTGGTAAGATATCAACGTTTTGCAGACACCCTGGATGCTCAAACTACACCGCTGTGGTCACCGCCGTGGTCTAGCGGTCAACCTCCCCGCCTTTCCTCCTCCCCTTCCTCCTTCTGCTCTTCCTTTGCAGACACCCCGGATGCTCAAACTACTATAGGCCACTGCTCTGGTAAGACACCTCAGCTTTGCAGACACTAAGATAAGTTTTCCATTTTAATCGAATGAATTTCTGAAGAAATTGATTGATTACGCTGTAAATCACTGATCCGATGTAATTCATTACGTTACTAATTACTAGACCAGAAAAGCAATGCATTACTTAAAAATTATTGAAGAACGAAATTAAATTACTGTCATATCTAAAGGAAGCGGCTCATGTCTGTATGTACCTATTTCGGCCGCCACAGCGTAATACAATGAGCCGTTCGCGCCCTCGGTCATCGTGAAACGCGAGGATAGCACACGCAGTGGCTTACCCAGAGCTCTGTTTAAAGCCGCGCCCTGTACGACGAACGATCAAACTCGACATCGCGGAAGAATGAGGGGAATGAAAAGTGTGCACTGCCCTCCTTATGAACGGTATTGCCTCGCTTGAAGAGTGCAACCCGGTCCAGCGCATGCACTTTCCCCGCTGTGCACTTTCCCGATTTTCATATTTTATTCAAGCGTCTAGTTTACATGGATTCTTTGCATTTCTTGACTGCCTCCATTCGTGAAACGCAGGGATGGCGAATTTCGGGTGTCGGGAACAATGCGCTTGTGAGTTCCGTTGTTTTCTCGATGGCTTTACTTCAGGGCCGACAGTTGTCTTATATTATTTTTTTTTTTCATGTGCAGCAAGCTTTATTCAGGTTATGCCAGTGAGTCGTGAGTGAGTGCATTCATGCGGCTCGAAGTATTGAGTCGAAAGGAAATGAGACGAAGGAAATTCTTCCTCTTGGCGCCTACAACGCGAATTGCCCCAAGCTTTGCCCACCGCTAATGGTTCTTGCTTTCTCGATAGCAACGGCTGCAGCATTTCCTGCTAGTTCTTCCTTCCAGTTGAGACGCCAACTGATTCTAAATAAAAACGCCAGTTCTGCAATGCATTAATTCAAGGAAACGAGGCTCCTCTCATCCGAAATGTAATGTGAAAGCTAGCTTATTTTTCGACGCTGGAAATTTCATGAAGTATTCATTTGTACCCCATATAACGGTGTAACAGAACTATACGTACTATCACAAAGGAAAGAAACGCGAACAGCGCGGCGCCTACGGGCGCCACCGTTCGAATTTTTTTTTTCTGACGCTTTTACTTGGGTGGTAACAAAAAGACTTTGGAGTCATCCTAGAATGCGTCACAGACAACTCTAGCATTTTTTTACTACCACCAAAGTAAAAGCGTGTTTCAAAAAAGTGCGAACAGTGGACCGCCTAGGCTCCCCTCTGTTCGCGGTTCTTTCCATCGTGGTAGTACATATTTCATATTAATTTGCACGAACCACATTGAAAGCACTGTGATTGTGAGAGTATAATATTCTTAGATACTGAACGTTGTATTGGTAACTGAGCTATTGATACCAAGAAAAGAAACTGGCAAACAATTCATTGCCGTAATTTTTTACTATAGTTCGCAGGACTCAGTTTAGTCTGCAAAAAAAAAAAAAAAATTACGGGCGATCAGTTGGACTGATGCAAAGTCCATGCTTCTTTCTCTCGCCAATCTATTCAGGTTCTGATTTTATTCCAATTATGGGCCCACTATCTTTCACTCCCCATTCCATTTCTGATTCCTTTCTAATTCCAACTACACAACCACGCAAAATGTGCCACACTGTTAGATAAGCGATGCACCACTGCACTGACAGGTGGCTGTTTCAAACACAGCCAGTGGTGTAGAAGAACTTCTTGGTGGGCGAGTTGGTGCATAGTTGATGCATTCCTTTCAAGCTTTCCACATCAGAGAAAAAGGCGATAATTGTATTAGTGATACCTCGGTCACCTTATATGATAGGGAAAGGAATTTTATCCGTGGCTTTCGCTGACCTTTGCAGGCCTGACTTGCTATCCCCGTCCCCCCACTCCTTTTTTCCCTCTCCCTATTCTGTTTTGCACGTGTGATTGCTGCATATATATTCTGTTGCGAAAGCAATAAATCTAGTTGATAGTTTGCGCTCTTTATGTCTTCTGCTCCTTCCTGTGTATGTTTATTCGTGTGCGCAACGCCATCCCAAGACAGCCAGTGGTGGGACTTGCGAGAGCCAGGTTGCTCTTCCCGAGCAGTGCGAGAAGGTGTAGCTCCGCAAGCTTAAGGAAGAGGAATCTGAAATCGTCTTTTTACCGCGGGAACTCGTCCTACACGTTACCAGCATTCTTAGAAAGCTCGATTTATTGCCCTGTGCGGCCGATTTCCCTAATTTAAATCCGGTTAACGTCCAGCTCCCGCGTTTCTTTTTTAATTCAAGTTGTTCGGTGTCAGAACGCCGGCTTCATGTCTCTGCAGATTTTTTATATTTTGTGTCATAATCAGGGAGGCGCTGCTCCCTTTGTGCCACGGCGATGGAAGTGGAGGCCGCTGTGCCTTCTGTGGATCCCGGTGGGTCGGCAACGGCCGCCCAGAGGAAGCGCCTGTACGCCACGAGTGACTCCACCAGCCAGGACACCGTTGTGTATGGTGATGACTACTCGGCTCCTCGAAGTGATGACTCCTCGACCGACGATGGGTTTATACCCGTCGTTAGTAAGAAGGCCAAGCGCAGACTGCGCAGACAAAATGAGTCGACGTCAACGACGTCCTCAAGTAAGGATACGATCATCAGGGCGCGAAGTGCCGAGGCACATACAGCCTTGTTCGTGCCATTGGAGTCTACGGACAACTTGAATCTACTAAACAGGCAAGCCATCTCTGTGTTTCTTGAGAGTCTCGTACCAGGAGGGATTCAAGACATTAGAATAAACCCCCACAAGAACATCATTGCCATTGATGTCATGAAGCGAAGCGAGCTAGACAGTTTGGCTGCCATCACCAAACTTGGCAATTTCAGTGTACGTCCTCTTATTCTAAAGGACAGCGGAACCACGGCTGGCGTAATTTACAACGTCGACATCGCCATCCCTGACGCCGACTTGCCCATCTTAATCAAGCCGGCAACCAACAGCATTTCCATAATGCAAGTTCAGCGCCTTGGAAGGTCGACATGCGTCAAGCTTACGTTCAAGGGTGACTGCATTCCATCATACGTGAAGGTTGGGCACTTTCGTCACCCAGTTCGTCCATTCATACCTAAGCCGCTACAGTGTAGGAAATGTATAAGGATTGGCCATGTGAGCGGCGTCTGTCACAACTCCATCGTGTGCCCAAGATGCTCTGAACCCCACAGCGGCGACAGTTGCTGCGCGACTGCCTTGAAGTGCGTCAACTGTCGTGGCCCTCATGACTCTTCCTCGAAGGACTGCCCTCGCCTAAAGACCGAGAGGGCGGTACTGAAGCAAATGGTGCGTGACCATTCCACCCACAGAGAAGCCGCTGCTAAGGTGCGACGACGTCGTTCGCGCCGCCGCCGAAGGTTATTGAAGGAAACAAATACCTTCGAAGAGAAGACCCCAAGCGGCACTGCAGTTTGTCCGCCTCCACCGACAACAAATCAGGAAAGCCCGGCGACCGGTGACTCACGACCTGCTGTCTCTGATACCACGTGGCCACCCAAGGGCGTCCGCAGAATTTTTTGCAGGGGGGGGGGCCCATTGGTTGTTGGCGCCGGAGGGGGGGGGGGGGGGGGGGTATATTCGTAGCAAAAAGGCACTATTTGCGGAGTAAATTTATTTATTTATATATAAATAAAAAAATAAGTAAAATACGCACATGAAAGAAAAATTACAAACAGCAAATTAAAGCGCGGCTAGGAGAGATACATTAAAGTTTATCAACGAAAAAACAATTAAAATTAATAAAAAATACAAAAAGATACTATCACTTCGTGGAGAAGTGCTCAGTCTTGCTGCATACGGGTTCTCGACTCACCCGGATTGATGACCAGCACACAGCACAATATGTTCACAAACACGCAACTACAGTCACTCAGTCAGTCTTCCTTGAACAGCAACTGTAGGCGCCTCGGATTTTTCTGGGCGAATTGTGTAATTACACGGGTGATAAATTCATTTCTGTGCTTCACTACACGCTCTCGGTGCATACTCATCATACACATTGAATGGAAAAACGGTTGAACGCGTACGTTGAAAACAACAGACAACTATATATACAACAAAAACTTCTTTACAAGATAAATGCACGCTCGCCGCTTCATACACCTCGCTCCATCTTGCTCGCGCATCCGCACAGTCGAGCAACCGCACACACACTGCTCGCCGCTCGTCGTTTTCTCGTCCGCTGTCTTGGTTGTTCTGACCTTCGTTGACAACCGGCCACTAAAAACACCGAAGCACAAACACAGAGGCGCGCACACGTGCAAGGGCTTACTTGCCGCAATATCCCCGAATGCGCACTTTGGGGGGTGAAAGGAACGCCGCGCGACTTCCGAGGGGAAGGAACACTCGCCACTCCGGTCGGAAAATTTGTTGTTGTGTTTTTATGGGGTTCAGAGCCCCAAAACGCATCAGGCTATGAGGGACGGAGTAGTACAGAGTTCCGGATAATGTCGACCACCTGGGTCTGGGTCTCTTTACCGTGCACTGACACGCACAGTACATGGGCGCTGTTGTGATTTGAGACCCAGCCAGAGGTTACAGGCGAGCCAGGCAGGCGCCATCGGTCTGCGTTGACCAAAGGCGCTGGTTTTCGGAGAAGACGCAAGAAACGCTGGTGTGGGGGCGCCTCTGGAGACTGCGTCGCCGTGAACAAAAGCAGCTAATCCCCTTTGCCGAAGATTCTGAAAGCGGCGCTTCTACCGAACTGCGCTCTCCCGTGGATCGGAGGAGACAGCGAGCGGCGGCTGCGGCGCCAACCCACCGCCCGCTTGACCCTGATCAGCCCGACAAAGCGGGGGTGGATACGGCTGATTTGTCCTTCCCTCCTGAAGAATTCATCGGTGGCCGGCGTACGAACGTATCCTGATTATAGCGAGCGACGAAGGCGAAAACAAGATGCTCTGTGCACTGTCTGCCTCCGTGCCGCTATCTCTCTAGAGATCAAAGAAACAGACACCGATCGTAAGAAGGCTCAAACACATGCTCGCCGATGCCGCTGTATGTCTGCAACAGGTCGCCTTTTAGTAGAGCTAACGATGGCGTGGTTTGAAAACGGCGGAACGACGCCCGCCCGGACGCGGCATTTCGCAGATGTGACCCAAAGCGTGGAAGCGGGGCTGCTTTTACCCTTTTGGCTGAGCGCACCACCGCCCCTGGCGTGCGGACATCACTCACGGTTCGAGTGAGTGATTTTCCAGGGGGGTGCAGCCGCCCCCCCTTGCCCCCCCCCCCCCCCCTCCGGACGCCCATGTGGCCACCACTACCAAAGCCTAGAGCGCGCACTGCGTCAAGTACGTTGCCGCACCGTATGTCTGCGTCACCTACGACTGATCTGGGCAAAAGGCATGATTCCGACCTTGGCCAAGATATGCAAGTGATTCCAATCCTCACGTCACTGATGAATGTCATGCGTGATCTGCTGTCCAGCTTACGCACGCCAGTAGCACACAACGCATTGCAAGTACTGGATGCGCTACAGCCAGTTCTTGCAGCTCTACAATAGAAGACACCATGGCTCCCCCGGAACTATCTTTTCCGAAGAAAGTCAAACGAGCTTTTATTTCTCAGTGGAATTCACGCGGGTTCCAGTCCCGGATTTCAGACACAACCGCTTCCCATTCTGGGGATCTGTGAACCGAATCTGCCCAACATTTTACGATTATCCCCGCCCTTTCACAGAGCCCAAGATCCTCGGCCCGTGGCCACAACAGCCGACTACCATCAAGGCTCATAAGACAATGTTTTGTCTTTCCGAGAGACTGCCTTGCTTGCTAGATTGTGACTTTGTCTCTCGTTCCTTCTCTCTTCTCTTCCCTTTTTATCCCCTCATTCCCTTCCCCAGTGCAGGGTAGCCAACCGGAAACCTTTCTGGTTAACATCCCTGCCTTTCCCCCTCTCTTCATCTCTCTCTCTCTCCCCGCAGACGGTGGGAAGAGTCGACCAACGCATGAAGTGCCTGTCAGGCAGTCGCGTGGCGACTTTGCTTTCGATTTTATTTTGTTTCTTTTAGGTTTCAGTGGATAAATAGACTACATAGCTACATAGCTGCAAATTAGGCCCGCGGAAATGAAAATACGCGTGGACTCTTTGCTGTCCCCGATCACTACCTATCACTCCGCCGATGGCAGAGCGACAAGCCGCCACGGGACTGGTTGAAAGGCTGGTCGACTTCTCTCACGTTCTGCGGGCAATTAAAAAAAATGCGGGAGCCTGACGTTAATCCGATTTAAATTAGGAAAATCGGCCGCACAAGGCAATAATTCGAAGTTTCTAAGAATGCTCGGAACGTGTAGATCGAGTTCCAGCAGTAAAAATACGAGTTCAGATTCCTCTTCAGTGCAGCTTTAATTTTTGCACAGATGAGGCTGTATATTTTGCACGTAGGCCTGCGCTGTTGCCCGAGTCATTTCCTTCCGAGTCATTTTCATTTTTGCGGAGTCATTATTAGTCCGTCATCTCCCTCCTCTCCCCTACAAGTGGAAAAGGGCGGGGGAGAGGGGAAGGTTGACAGGTGGAAGGTGGAGAGGCAAATCGCCTTGCACCCACTGCTTTCGCCGCCGGACGGGTAGAACTCGAGGTGACTTCGTTGCGACAAGCACTGTGGCGCTGCCATCTTCCTGGGCGTTTCCAATTGGCCTCAGCATTTATCCAATGCCTTCCCATGCGACAGTTTTTGTGTATGCATTGCAAGGACATATGTTGGTATTGTATGGTATGGTATGAGGGGGAGGGGGCTAACGTCTCGAAGCTGCACATGTACCATGATAGACTCCTTAATGGAGGGCGCTCGATTAATTTAGACTGCTTAGAACACCAGTTGCTGGGATTAAATCACACGACCTTGGGATCAGCAGGCGAACACCATAGTCGCTAAGCCGTCAACTGCCAATCAATGGATACAGTCCGGGCAGTTGCAACGATCCGGCAAACTGCTGAACCGCGCGAGAGGATTCCGCAAAATGTTCCGTCCCATTCAACCTCGCAGCCACTCATGGTTCGTACCCGTACCTTATTGTTATCAATATTATAAACATTAACAATATTGGACAGCGTTTTATTACCGCTATTATTTTTTGGTTCCCTTCCACGCTTTACGACTGGAAGGCGCCAACATAATGAGTAAACAGCGCTAAAGACGAGGACGAAGAGCAAACATTATGTCACCGTACCGACTAGGCCAGATGACTCTTCTATTGAAGGCGCCAAGTCTGGTAGTAGGCAGGCAATGTCATTTGCCATCTAAGGCGGCTCTAGTCAATAGTAAAGAGACACCAGAATGCATAGAGAAAAGAATCGTCATGAAATACGATCCCTGGAAAGCACTATCGAAGAGTCGGCAGTTGTGTTTTATGCTATTTTTGCTGTGTCTCTTTTCATGCGTGCCAGTTTCATGCGTGCCAGTTTCATGCTCCGTCCGTTCACTGCAATTTTAAAGCGACGGCTGTTAATGGCACGTTTCCTGGTTTGGCGACGTCGGCGCTGGCGTTGACATAAAATCGTGCCACGCCTGTTGGTTCGCATGCGGTGACGTAACTCATGACGTCACAGTAACGAGCCACGATCAGTGCTCCAAACACGTTGCCGTCGCCAGTGACAGCATGTTAACGTCGCTCATGACGTCATCGCAACGCGCTCTAGCAACTCGCCGTGCTAAGTGGTACGAACACTGCGACATCATGAGCGACTGCATAATAACATCATTCGCACTATAACTGAGAAAATAGAAACAATAATGAACAAACAATATTATATTCAATACCGCAAACAGCTATTGCTAATCCTCGCGTTGCAGTGTGGTTGTGCACGAATCAGTGTACAGCGGCCACCTACTGACCTTTACACAGACAATTCGTAGTCACCGGCCAGCTCAGAGCAGTCTTGAACACGTTAAAGAAAATAAGTAACTGATTAGAATTACTCCGTTTGAAATGTAACTGATTACAGTTGTCAAGTACAGCCCCAGAGAAATTTTTGTGCACGCGTATTTGTATCCACTGGTATCCCCCCCCTTTTTTCGAGATGTACCAACTCGCCCAGAGCAAGCTGTTTTGAGCCCCAGAGAAGTAACTGAACAATCACAGAAAAGTAATCGATTGCTATTGCGTTACTTCCCTTCCAACTTTTATTTCCATAACACAAATTTACTATGAACTACTGCTGCTTAGTTGATATTTTGATACACGCTGTTAAATTTCAGGGGGAGTTGTTTTTCGAAGTTTCCGTCGCTTATATTTCCCACATTTCCTTGTGAAGGGATCAGCAGCTACACTGGACACTCTCACACTGCATGCGCTGAGAGGAGGGTGGTATTATAACGCATGAAAACTTTGCGCACCGGTTCGTAGTTGCGCAGTGCTTCGATACCAGTGCCCGAGTCTTCTACGGAGCCCAGCGCTTCGTTGTTGTTCCGTGCGTTGTGTGGAAGCCTCCGAATTGGGGGCGTAGTGGGAGGAGTGACTTTAGTGGGAAGTCTAGTTACTGTGGGTGGTCACTGTGGGTAGAGCGCCATCTGACGAAACGTATGTTACTATGGAGAGGTCACCTGATATTTCTTGTAACGAGAACTGCTGTAGAAAACGACGGTGACCCTGTTGTGGTCTGCACAGGATCACGCGCGGCGGTGCTTCTCCAAAGCCGGTTCTTTGTCACTCTGTCGCGATAGAACATTCTCGCTAGCGCCGGTGTTCGGCTTCAGGTTGAGGTTTTCAAAGCTGTACCGTTGGTTACAACTTGTTTTTGGAAAAAAAAGTAGCTGATTACCATCAATCAGTTGCAGAAAAAAAGTAATTGAATTACCTGCTGAAACATTACCGTTTGAAAAAAAAAGTAATCGAGTAATTACAAAGTTGCAAGAAATGTAATTGATAACACGTAATCAGTTACTTGTAACGCACAGCTCGCTACAACGTTACTTGTAACGTGTTACGCACAACTGTGTCCCAGAGCGGCTGCGCCCAACTGCACATGCGGCATGCAGGCAGACGCATTCCACACAAGGGCACCCCCCGCGCAGATGTCTAGAGTCGGCGGCGCCGCCGGAGTTCCGAGTAGCCGCAGCGGGGAATAAATAAGGGGTGGCCCAATCGGGCAGCGCCATAGCCTATGGGTGCCGCACCCTTTTTCCAGGACTCCTTCCACACGCGTACTCCGCATTGTGCAGATAAAGAGGCTCTCCAGGCTCCTGCCTAACGGGCGCTGTATAGGCATACCTGCCCCGTGGCGTTAAATTGCAGCTTGCGCGGATGGCACATTGCCGCTGTGAGGATTACAGTGTGCTCATTTGCGCCAGGCTGCGTATCGAGGATGTGGGCGTTGTGCGTGTGTAAGGCTTGTCGATCGCGCATTTGTGTATAATGCGGGATGCGCTTATATGCGAGGCGTGTATAATACAAGGAGCGTTTTTCAGCGCCAGTTCCTTGGGGGCGCGGCGCACAGGAGCAGGCCTCTTCCCTGTTTCTCGCCTTCTCGGTTATACAAGCTCCGTGCAGAGAGCGCTCAAGGCAGAGTACGCTCACTGCAAGGACTCAACGAGCTGAACGTGGGTCGAATACAACATATTCTTATAGCAGCCTGATGCGAATACGTTAGAACACAAGTCGCTCGCCTACAAATCAAGCTGCAGGAATGAATGCGACTCTTCAGGCATTTATAATGGAGCAGAGAGACGACAGACTACATACCTGTAATTTTCAGGGTGACCCGTTGCGAAGTCTGTTCAGACTCCGCGAAGGCCGCAGAACTGCAGCTGAATGTACTGTCCACGGCCTTTTTCCTTCCTTCCTTCTCATTGGAAATTGAAAAAATAAAGAAATAAAGGAAGGTACTCGCCAAGGCCGCGCAAGAAGCAAGAAATACTTCTGGTTTCGCCTGCGACTTACTTTATTGAACCTCTAAGCCCGGCGAGTGGCTGATGCACAAACCTGCGCGCCTGTTACGGACTGTAGTAATTTTTGGAATAATTTGCCTTGCGAAAGGAGTACGTTGCAGTGCTCGCTTTTTTTTTTCTTTAGCTCCATTCTCACCTTCCATTGTCTTGATGTTGATCTGCAGTGCGAAAAAAATAGGGGGGTGGGGATATATGAGTGCGTGTGTACGTGTGTGTTTAACTTCCCGTCACAAAGGGCCAGTATGCCCTCGCCGACACCTGAGCACGCGAGCGCGGCGGGGACACATCGCCGTGCATGGGGGCACATGAATTCTGCTTAATGCGACCGGGTTCAAACAACACGGCCAAGGCTGGGGAGCCGCCTGTACTGGAAACCGCCGGCGATCCCACATTTCAAGCATGTCTCGTCTTGGTCCAGGGAGCGCGCGGCTCGCCTGGGCAGCCCCTTATCGCCGGGCTCGGAGGACTCTGTGGCAGACACCGTTCTGCGCATTCTGAGCAGGGCAAGAAATCTACATGCTCAGCCCATTGCCGTGCAGCTTTTATGTCGATGTCGATAGGTATGCAGACTCATGGTAAAGAGAAGGATGGGTTCGCGAAAAGTGCACGTGTACCCCCTCCCCCTTCTGCGTCACCTCGCTGAACTTCTTTCGAACAAGTTTTCCATCGCGTCTTTTATTTTTTTCTTATCTAAAGGGCTCCGAAAGAGAGACATTCTAAATGTACCTGCGTTTCGGAATACTCAAATGCCCCACGTGGTTCGAGATTACTTCGGCAGAGTTGGCATGCCTTGCCCTGCCAAGGTGGCTTTTCTTTTTCTTCTTCTTCTTCGTAAACGAGTTGCAAAAGCGGCAGGCAGGTGGTATGTGCAGCGACATATGCATGTGTTCGGCTGCAGGCTCTAAGGTAGACACCGCAGCCTGGGCCTGTCTCTCGTTAACAGATGATTACCGTCTGGCACTCCTAATAATAGTCTGGCGCTAATTTTTGTGTCTCGCTGCTTGACAGCGCCGATGAATCGTTATTTCGGGACGCCGAGCACCCTTTTTTTTTTTGTTAAATGCGTTGTTTTTATACTATGCTTTGCGGGCACCACGTAGCCAGCGGGACTCTCTGCGCGGCAGCGTCGTTTTACGTGCGTATGACACCTAACGTCACCGCCATAGTCAATCAGCAAAATTCGGCAGCTGCTCTTCATTGTCGAAGAACGCTCCGTGCGGATTTGTCGACAGAGAGAGACGTCGCCGCGCGTGCGTTCTTGTAAAGCCCGACAGACTTTCAGCAATCAATACGCGACCCACGTCGCAAACCGAGTTGACCCCAGAACAAACAGAAGAGACAAGAAACCAAGTGTGATGGCTGCCGGCATATTGAACGATGCTTGAAGTATCATTATCCGCAAAGCGCCACCGATGAAAGCGCGCACTGCTCTCCAGCTTTTGACAGGCGTGTATGTATGTACCGTATATATAGCGTCTCGGGGCAGGGCGTGGCATAAAGAGTGCGACGCCCTTTACTCCCAGATCGGCATTTTTTTTTTCATTATTTCGTTTCTTTATTTTTGTGATTCGCTTACGCGGCGCACGCTGCGCCTTCCAGTTGGAAGATTAATAAATGATAGGAAACATTAGCCCAAAATCGGCCGCCCCTCTCTTCCCCCCTCCCCACCCTGTCGCCGTCGAGGGGGTTTACTTTCTTGTTTTGGGGACCAATCTTTATCGCAAATAATTACAGTGTGCCGTGGCGAGAAGATGCGCCCCTCTCCTCGGCGTCCGCCAACGGGCCGTGCGGCACGGCGGCGGTCGGCGCGGTAGCGGACCGCCATCCATCACGGCTCGCAGACAAGCCAACGCGGCGCGTAATGGTTTTCGTAGTTGCATTATAGCGAGTCGGACGCTTTCTCTTCGCCCCCCTCCCCACTCCGCCGCCCTTTCCGCTTGTTTTATTTCTTCGCCCTCGTCTCTCGAGAGGCGAGTGTTGCCGCTTGATAATTCCACGGTCCTCTTCAGTTTTCTCGCAACTGAACGAGTGTCGGCTTTTCGGCGCCGGCGTGACGAGGCAGCCGGCTTCCGCGCAACGCCTGCGCGCGGCCCCGCCGCTCCCTCAGCCGTCCCGCGCTGCGGCGAGGAATAGGACAGAAAAGTGCTCGCTGCCGATGTTGAGAACGAAGAGAACAGAAAGATATCACGCCGCCCTCATTTAACGGCTTGTTGCTGAGCAGACATAAAGCCTAAATTCTAGAAGTCCGTCACCCATGCAGGAGGAAGACACCATGAGTCAGTTCTCAATTGCTTATAAAGACGTCTAAAACAACAGCAGCAAAATATCAAAAAGCGCCATTATAGTATATATAAAGAAGACAGTGTCAGGAATTAAACGCATCTAACCAGGACCACACAGGCGACGGTCACAGCGCCTGTCTGGCGGAGCGGCACTTGAGCCGGCAGAGCCGGCAGAGTGCCCGAGAGGCGCTTGCCTGCTACGAATAGAGAACCAAAGAGGAGTTTTCATTGAAGAGAATGACAGCAGCCTTCCTACAGGAGCAAAATCTACCTATTTTTTGAGAAGCCAGTGCCAGTTCGAAGGCCGTTATTTTCTCTTTCGCTTCATCTTTCTGCGAGGGTCATGTTTATTTGCGCTGCTATAGGTTGCGACGCGCAAAAGCTGTCACTGTAACGGCTTCTCCAAGCCTATATTGGCACACGCGCCCGCGCGCTCCCCAAGAATTCACCTTGCATCAGCTACTCATTTCTCATATCCCTTTTGTAATAAGCGTTATTAAAATTTTAAAGCCTTTAGGATACAGAGGGAAATCGCATGCTTGTCCAGCGCGCCATAGCTCTATCCGTTCCTTGCGTGCCCGCGGTTACGAACCTTGCAGCACGTTTGTGCGTTAACCGTGCACTCTAAATGGAAATTGGAGTAAAACGGGAGTAATCTGTCCTCTGGCGCACACCCTTGTATGCAAAATTGTGCGCTAGAGGACAGTTTATCCCCTTTTTACTCCCATATAAGGGTGTTCGTGTTAAGAGTGTACGATGATAGGAGTTGGACTGTCATGAACACTCTGGTTTTGCTGGAGCTAGATGTAGCAGTATGTGCTTCCTCGGCGCCGTATTTCTCTGTCGGCTTTTCGTTTTCTTTGTTCGTTGTCCCTTCATTAGCACCGTTGGTACAGTAGGCCTGTGCCCTTCACCCATCATTATACGGCGTATGCGCTAGGTTCTGCATGGTAACAAATTACACGGATCGTCGGCAGGGATCGGTTGCAAGTCGGCAAGTTAAAAGCACGCGGCGCCATCATCGCTTGATTTTAATTTGTCGCGGTAAGTCACTGTGTGCTTGTGTTGTGGAGATGTATGCGACAACGGTTCTGGAAGTGGTAAGTATTAACTGTCAGGAATGCGCTGCAAAGCCGGAAGGTATCACTAGCATCATTCTTGATTGGTTCAACCTGCACTGGACGATCTGATGCTGGAAAGCCGCAGTTAAATGTCAATAATTTACCATTGCGTCGCCGGTTTTCCCGTGACATGAAAGGTATTTTTAACCTAGGATGTGATTTTTTGCTCTGTGTGTGTTATCTTAAAAGTGAAAAAAAAAAGACAGGAAATTGGGAAATGAAATCGAAAAAAAAAAAAAAAAACCCCAGGAGCTCTACAAACGGTCCTCGACAATGATAAAAGCAAGAAGTCTATGGGCACGGGAACTGAAATTCACCATGAATTCCCCTCTAGCATCTGCCAGTCCGTTAGAAATCAAGCCATAATCGTCCCGTGTAAGCACGCAAGTGAACAATATTGCTTCCCTCCCTTGTTTGCGGAGCAGTGGAGGGCATGCGTGTCGGAATCCCCTCCGAGATTATGGCATGCGGGAACAGCGGAATGGACCCTTTTCCTTGAAATGTTGAAAATGCTGAAGATGTATAGGTAATAAGCAGGAAGGTACGAACTATATGTAATCGAAGTATACCTTGTATCTGAGCAGCTGAAATTGCGCTCGTTTGTCTGCGACTTTGCTGCTTCTTCGAGCAGCCGTGCGTAGTCAAATTTCGGTTATCGCCAGAACGCCTCATTAGGGTCCAAATGAATCCGGAGCCCTCCACTACTGCGCCTTTCATAGCCGATGTGTATTTAGCTTTCTGACGAAGATAGACATATTAAACCAATGTAAATCACCTAACTTTTTCGGTAATAACAATTCATCATTTTTAGTGCCCACACAGTCGCTATTTCTTAATTAATGCAGATAAAACATTGTTTTCTCTCTCGTTGAAAATTCTCGCGCCTTCGTTCGCCAGCCAAAGAAGGCTGGAAAACGGATCGTAAGACGCGAAAATTTAAAATATCGTCTCTGCTTCGGGGAGCGCAAAACCGCAAAAGTAGCATTACCCAAGAATCAAGAGAAAGGGTGGGGTGATAACGAGGCAGGCAGAGAATCCGCGAGGAGTGAAGCAGCTTGGCGGCGGCAGGGGCACGAGCTGAAACAGAGAAAGTTCGGGGCGGCTGTACAACAATGGAAGAAGGATCGCTACACCAAGAGGGGTCGGGAAAATGATTTCACACGGGTCAACAAGACAATACTTGGCGGAAAGAGAATGCAGGGGGAGGGAGAAAAAGATAGAAGACAAAATGGGGAGAACAAGACAGGAAGGGCGGCAAGAGGGGGGGGGGGGGGGTACGGGTGCTGAGGGCGAAAGCGAAGAGCGGTTCGTCCCGCGCCGGTTAGAACGAGGAGCGCGACTCCCTTTGACTGGTAGGAGCCGGCGGGCGAGAGAAACGAGTGGCCGCCATTAGACGCAACGTTGCGGAGGCGGTGGCGGCGGCAGCAGAAGAGTTTGGCCCTGGCCGAAAGAGGTCGGTGAACCCGCCCCGATGCGCATCCGGCGCGCGCCCGCTCTCTTCGCTGCTGGGTCGTCGCGGCGCGTGGGGGATTTCTCAAGGCGGCCTCGGCTCTCCCGCGGACGGCCTCTGACGAAGACGACGCACGCGTTCCCACACGGCAATAAATACGTCCTCGTACGACACAACCGACAGCGGTCGGGCGAATTGGCGGTCCATGACCGACAAGTGCGTCGCAGAGAGCGCGCGCCATACGAGCTGTGGAAGAATGGTTGGGAGGATCGAATATTTGCGAGCAGCGTTAACTTTAGGATACGGGGTGTGCGAGCTTGTGCTTGCGTCTACGGAAACTTGTTTGCATCTCAGAACTGCTATGGGCGTGTAGCTCCGCACCTCACTCTTAATCAGCGCTGTACTCGTGCTATGCTGTACCAAGGTGTTGTAAATTTCGTACTTGGATATACATTTTCCTGCACGCAAACGATTTTTTTTTTCTCTTTGCTCAGTATGGGTGCGAATTGAGACCGCACTTAATCAGTACAGAATCCATGCACTCTATGCGTCACATCTATACCTCATTCAGTTGGCGCTGCCTTTGCTGTGTCGTAAGCGGAATATCATCCACTGGCTCCGCCTGAGAAAGCTTATATGTCCTCTCACACATAATTACACAAAGGAAAGCTGACGGATGATCACTGCAACGGGAGAACGGGCAGTGCAGAGGATGGCACGAAGGAGAGGTCTGAAGTTTTTTCCGATTGAGGATGGTTTCTTGATCAGCGGTCTGTCGTCCGAGCGCGAGGACTGAGAACGCATGAGACCGACAGAGGGCACTTGCTGCGCGATTTTTTGACTGAACATTGTTGTTGTTGTTGCTGACCTCTGTAGACGTGGCACCTACGAACGGGGGGGGGGGGGGGGGGGGGGGGGCAGAGTCACGGTGGTGATTGACAAGGAAAATAAGATAGGCGATTGCGAGGAAAGAGTGGCATGAGGCGTAAATGTAGAATAGAGAATCGATAGAAAAATGGAAAAACTCGTTATATAAAATAAAAATAAAACAATTTTGAATAACAAGGAAAAAAGTGTTCCTGAATTTTTAGACATGTGGACGAATTTTGAAGAGAGTTAGCAGGGAACCTTCCAGTTGCATTAATGCAGTCGTGAGGGTATCCACGAATCCTACTTTACGCGAATGGTGAATGTACAGCGCAAGGCACAGAAACAGTGCAAGACACGCACGGGCGCTGTTTCTTCCACTGTTTCTATTTCTTGCCATGTGCCTTGTGCTCTATGTTCACCATGCAGAACCACCAACTAGCTCGTCAACGCGCTCTTGTTAACGCGAATAGCTTGGCACTCGCCGCGAACGAAAGAAAAGTTGGGAACGACAGAGGGAGCCCTAACCCCGAGAGAGGAACTCCGGAAAAGCCTTGCTCTGAAGTGCGAGCAACCGGAAAAAGAAGAGAAAATGTTCTATTGATTCAACTTCCCTGCAAGAGTCCCAGAGGTATGACGTTGCAAACCATATCTGCATAAATACAAACTTAGGCAGGAGATATTGCACCGAAAAACCGTCATTGACACTTCACACAGCCTTGATTTACATGACCGGACATTACAAGTGCTGAAAATCCGGTTTTGAGCAGGGGATCACGGAACCTGGCTTAGTTGTTGGCTAAGTTGGAACCGCTGGAAATAGGAAATCTTCATCAGAATGAAATGAGGGACGGGACATATTACAGGGGCACTGGAAACGAAGCGAAATAATGGGGCTGTGCATGAGATCTATGGTAGGCAACCCAAGAGATTACGTTACAAAGTACTGCTAGTTGGACAACATCTTTACTGTAAGAACAGTGAGAAAGAGTCTAGGACCCAACAACCTTGTAATGTTGTTTTATAGTTATGATTTAAAAATTATAGTAACGTTTAGAAGACTTTT
Organism: Amblyomma mixtum; assembly: GCF_055824585.1. Lineage (NCBI taxonomy): Eukaryota > Metazoa > Arthropoda > Arachnida > Ixodida > Ixodidae > Amblyomma > Amblyomma mixtum. Next base: position 115,885,311 of record NC_143014.1, read on the forward strand.
TAAAAATGATGCTTATTTGGAACGTTAAACTAATATTTTTGATACTGAATGAAATAATATGCGTCAATTTTTAGTGTTATAATAAAGTTTAAAATTTATCATCAGAAAATTGTTTACAGTCAGTGTTAAAGAAATGGTCCCGATATAAAATATAGCATTATTTGTTAATTTTTAACATAATGTAACGTTAGATGCTACATTTAACGTTAGAGCAACTAACCTAACGATTTTATAACAATATTGCAATGCTTGGTGTGATCTGGGTTTCTGCGTCCGCACCGAACAGTGCACCAAAGTAACAATACAGGCCTAGGCTCACTTGCATAACTGCAAAGACCAGCCTCGTATTTTTGTAAGCTTACACCGGTACGAGGTACGAGGATAGGCTGCCCATTTGTTATCCATGGTGAGTGTCGAGAAAGTAGGGCAAGTAGTAGACGAGAACGAAAATGAGTTCGATAGAGAATACATGGGCTACTGTGGACGATCGTATGGGAATGCATTTCTGCGGAAGTTACATCTGGCTTTCCGGACGTGCGTTTCCTACTTTTTTTTTGCCACTTCACTTTCGCTGCATATATATATATATATATATATATATATATATATATATATATATATATATATATATATATATATATATATATATATATATATATATATATATATATATATATATATATATATATATATATATATATATATAAGAAGGGGTGAAGATCGGATGGATCCGGTAGAACATAAACGTAATTTGGTTGACACACGGTAGAAAAACAACAACTTTATTCTAACGTTTCGACCAGGGTCTGGCCTTCGTCAGAGTCTGACGAAGGCCAGACCCTGGTCGAAACGTTAGAATAAAGTTGTTGTTTTTCTACCGTGTGTCAACCAAATTACGTTTATATATATATATATATATATATATATATATAGAAAGAAAGAAAGTATTTATTTAGCATAAAACATGAAATACAAACAGACAATTTATATATATATATATATATATATATATATATATATATATATATATATATATATATACGAACGTGTAATTGCGGAGTTGACGCCAATGAGGGAAGAGAAAAAGCGTACGTTGTTTGCCGCAGCCTGTCTCTGTGAAACCGAGCTATTCATATCGAGATTAGTTTACATAGCAGCGAAAGAAATTTTGCCAGGCAGCCGCCGCGGTGGCTCAGCGGTTATGGTGCTCGGCTGCTGACCCAAAAGACGCGGGTTCGATCCCGGCCGCGGCGGCTAGAATTTCTTTGGAGGAGAAATTCTGGAGGCCCGTGTACTGTGCGATGTCAGTGCACGTTAAAGAACCCCAGGCGGTCGAAATTTCCGGAGCCCTTCACTACGGCGTCTCTCATAGCCTCAGTCGCTTTGGGACGTTAAACCCCATAAACCAAACCAAACCAAACCAAATTTTGCCAGGCCTGTACATCGTTCTCCTCGGCGAGGCCAGTGGGTAACCAGCTATATACTGAAGATCTTTGTCCGCTGTTCGGCACTACATCAGCCGCCCAGCACCATAAAATCTTTCGACGACCTCAACGACCTGATCAGATAGGAACCCCTTCATCCGCGCCAGTTGCGTGGCATCACCCGGTAGCTCTTTGCTCTCGGGAGACCGAACGGGGTACGCGTCGACACCTCCTTAACGGAGCACCGGGGCAATCATCTTATCTCCGGATCTTGAAGGACAAAGTTGCGCTCATTGCAGGAAGAAAAATAAAATAAGAACATAACAAACAAAGCGCTGTGCACAGGGAAGGGGGTGCGAGATGCAAATTTCGGTGGCGCTAAGCTTATCGAATGTCAGTGTGTCCTTCTTCAGCGGGAGGCCGTTGGGACAGGTTGAATGATCGCGCGCGCGGCTCTGGACCAAGGCCGCGGCGGCGTCGTCGGCCCGCACATCTGCCTCCGAGGAGCGCGTTCACCCCGCCCGCAGGAGCTGCGCGTCCCCCCCTCCCGATAACGGTACAGGGCCGGCATCTCGGCCCCCTCTCCCCCGGCGTCGTCGCGCGGGCCCCCGCGCTGGGGCCCCGAGCAGCGCGCGCGCCCGGTGTCAACGCACCCGATCCCACCCTGCCGCAAATCGGAGAAGCCAAGCATGAATTCGACCTGGACCGGTTCTCCCCCCCCTGCTGCTGCTTCTTCTCTCTTTGTCTCAGCGTCTTCTCCGCCGCGGCCCAGACGGTTGCGTCACGCCGCGCTCATCTGTCTTCTACTTTTAGGGAGTCCCTGGAGCATTTTTCGCTTTTGCGCTCCCGCTGTTTGCTTTCGGCGCCAGCCTTTCGATCTTGCTCCGTCCATCGCATCCCTGCAGCTGCGTGCGTGCACCACTGCGGCGCCTTTGCGCTCGACCTGAAAACGAGGACGACGCGAGTCGCTCCTCCGTATAACAGCCACGCAGCGTCTCCACTTACGACGCGTTTGGTGTGTAAACATTGGCCTCATTTTAAGACCTGGCGTTGCGATTTTTTGACTCCCCCCGAAACCAATTTACTGGAAATAATCGATGCCTGCTACTCGAAGACGAATTGGTTTAGCATATTAACTATGGCGCCTAAACCTTGCGCCAGACACGACGATCACCTACCGCGCCAATTTAATCTGGTCTGTTATGCACTGTACTGTGCAGTGGAATCAATATGTCATACGTACCTGCTGAGGACATAAGCAAACGGAGCACGCTACTCATACAATCGCGCCTTCCCTAATGGACATGAAGAAACATTTGTTATACATGAGAAAAGCGCATTAGCGTTCACTATCAGCCTGCGAATTCCATACCTGCCAGTTTCAATTAGCCAACGTATGAAAAATAGTACAATGCAATAGCTTGTTCCGTTTATGTTTGTCAGCACCTGTACAGCGTGTCTGGCACAAATTTATAATTTGAACCCATTTCTCCTGTCTTCTCACAATTCTTAATGTTCTGGCAGCATACTACAACAATTAAAAAAAAAAACAGAATCCGCATGTGTCTATTAAATGTGAGAAAGGTCCGAGCCCGGCATTTTCTCGCTCAGCATGCGCGGAGAAGGATAAGGGCTGGTCGGCCCTTATCCAGTCCCTTATCAATGACATGCCCATAGGGCTCTCAAGAAGGCACGAAACCCAGCACATGCCCGAAGTATTCTACACTGGCCGCTGCTGTGGACGTGTGCAGAGACAAAGGCCTCAAGGATGAGGCCAGTAATGGACTCACGGCCACAAGGGAGGGAGACCTCTGTAGGTAGATGACGGAGAACAGCAGGAGCAGCAGCCTACTCAGGTTCATGCACGACAGTAGCCTTCACAACTACGTGCAGGTAGTCCCAACATATGTCAAGTGACAAATCTACGAATTAAAAAAAGAAAGAAACGGTAATGTTTGGTGACGTCAGGAACGCAGGGCTGCTCGCAGAAATCTCCTCAACTGAGGGGTCAAGAAATGAGAATCTTTAATACCATTTTTTCTGTGAAGCAAGACGCCTGACAGGTGAGAAATGTAGCACAAAAGATTAAGAGGCTGGGCATAATTCCGCAGTAGAAGTTATGTTAAAATGCGTGTGCAGCCAAATTGCTCCAAGAGTTGCCTTTTCACTGCTTTAGTTTAACTACGCAAAGTCGTTTGTATGGTCGTTCTAAATGCGTGAGTACGATGACCCCATGCTAGAGCCACGCACTGAGAAAACAAAAATAAGCCAATTATTCTCTTAGGCGATGGATATGAACAGCTCCACACACCGGAAAGTGAGAATCCGGCCGCCAGTACGAGGCACTCGCCCAGAGGAGTATGCAACGGTAACGGCTACAGCTTTTCGGGGCACGTTTGGGGAGACGAGCAGATCGACACTCCGAGCGGCATCAGCTGTAACAGGGACGTACGAAGCGCTGTGCGGCGAGAGCCAAGGCCGCACTTTTCGCCCTCGCTCCCCACCGCATTTAGATGTGGCCTCGAAGCGAACGCGTGACACCCAACACGGGCAGTTCACTTCGCAACATGCCTCTCACAGAGGCGTTCGTCGAGCGAGGCTGCGCACTGAGCTACACGTATACTACATGAACTGCCAGAGCGGTACTCTGCAATACATGTAGCGCTGGCTTCACGACCATTTCTACGAAGGTAGCACGACGGCTGTCCGAGGTCATTCCTAAGCACAAAGTGGCAACAGCCCCCTCATCAACTCAACCTCAAAGTCCTCAGCAACAATTTTAAGGCACGTCAGAGAACCGCAGACGGTGGAATTTATTCTGCAACCTTCCACTGCTGCGCCTCTTATAGCGGCTTTGGGACGTTAAATACTGTATTGTGTTCCATTCCTCTCGAGATACATGGGTTGCTATGTGCTGGTTTCTAGACACGTACCGTTTAGTGCTTCAAGAAAGGAGCGCAGTTTTGCCTTGTTTAAAGGTTATCTGCTAGGAACGAATTATCAGCTGCACGCTCAAATTAATGCAGCTGAACGGGCCATATGTGCGGTGTTGTTTCTAGAAACTGATTCTTTCTCGACAGTTCAAGGCTTCTAGTTACCGGGATAATTTTTACTCGTGACGACGCTCTGTACGCATCACACGTCCAGTTAAACATTACCATAAATAGCATGCAACTCTTGTGGCCCTCGATGCGAGCGTCGCAAAGCTGATTGCGATGTAGTATTATTAAGCCGAAACTTTAGCATCCTTGCGCTGCTATTCGTCTTGGCCTAATTAAGACATTCAGAAATCAGCCTAATTTGCTACTTTAATGCAAGAGGTAATCGAACTTTTCTTAACATATCTACCAGTCTTTTACATTTGTGTAATGTCGGCGCCAGTAACGACGAAGTAACGACCAACTAGCCTAAACCAAAGTACTTCAAGAACGACGAAGTGCTGGAAGTTAGCTTATCACAGCTTATCGCTTCACCACAGCGCTCGAAAAACCAACACAGACGTAGAGAAAGACACTAAAAATTTCGCGGCCCTGTCTTTCTGCCCGTCCGTGTTCGTTTTCTTTTTGTGTCATGTGGTGAAGCGAAGCATGTGGAACCAACCAGCACTGCGAATCGTCTTGAGTTATATGATCCAACGTTTGTGTTGCCTGGGCATTACGTGGGGGCTAAAAAGGCGAACGTCGGCGACTGGGAACAATGTGGCTAGCAAGGGCACGAACACTGTCCCCGGAAAGCTCGGGTTTCGTTCAGCGGCAGAAAGGAGCGTCGGCAGATGCGTGGGCGAACGAGCGCCGATTCGTTCGTTCGCATGCTTCGTCTCGGGGCGAACGGAGCAAGCTTCTCGGGGAGTTCTCCTCCTGAGATATCTTGCGCATGTCGTGCAGAGCGAGCAGGCGCGGAGCGACGAAGCGCGCGTGAAATGCAATGCCACCTAGGGGGGCCGAATTAGTCAGCGGCACGTCTCCTTTGCAGGGCAACACATGTGGGAGGATCGCGCGACCAGCGCAGAGCGCGCGCTCGCACACACAAGGCGCCGTGCTGATGGACCAGGGCGCGCCCGCGCTCTGGCACATGTGCGGGCAGCAGCCTTCCTTCCCCATCGCGTGGCCGCTCCGCGAGGGGCCTCTGTCTCACGGCGGGGCCCCGTTCGCGGCGGCTATTCCTGGCTTTGCGCTCTCTTAACTGCTGCTGGGGGTCTCCTTCTCAGCCGCGCAGCACTGCGCCGCTTGCGCGGAGAAACGGCTCCGCAGTCCCGACCGTTTGCTCGGCGTCACGAGTAAAATGCGTGCGCCGTAAACAAAAAGAAAGATGGAGTCAGAAGTGAAGCAGTCGCAACTGTGTGCGCGCGCGCGTTCGTTCCTGAAACGCATGCTTGCTCGGAGTTAAGTGGGTCTGCGCCCGCGGCACGGTATTGAGAGTGCCTCGAGATGCACGGGTCGAGAGAATCTGCGGGGGAATAAAAAGCGCAAACCGACGACACAGACGTAGTGAGAGGACGGGACGAGCGCTATCCGTTTCCACCGAGATGACAGGCCGCGAGAGAGCGTTCCAGGTTCAACGCCGCAAGACCGAACAGCCGCAGAATGCATTGCTCATGCCGCTGTAACACTGATTCACAAATGTCGCACAAGTTCATTCCCAAACCACTTGCACCGAGAAACTTGCTCAAGAAAGAAGGAATAAACATTCCAGGTAGCATGCGGTCACGCGGTTAAACGTTGCAGTGGGGAAGTAACGGCGTAATTATTTGGGGGCTACAAGAAATTGGAGTGTCTACTGCTGCATTTTTTCTGAAATGCCAGTTTTGCGTTCATCACTAGCGTTCTTATCCAGCCGGGCACCACAGACAAGCGATTGTCGATGCCGCACAGGTCATTTCATGTCCAACATTCTCGGACAAAAATTTTTAATATGGAAAATTGCAAGGTACTGTTACGGAAATATTGTAGCAAAATCTGTGTAGCAAAATCTTTCTTTCGTAGTGTTTCCATCTCTCGCATCGCGCAGTTAAGGCTGCCATAGAAAACCAATGGGGAACGCTTTTGACGGTAGCAAAAAGAATTAATAGCAAAAAAAAAAAAAACAGAAAGCCTGTCGACGAGGTATTTGCGTATATATTGATTGTTATAGTGATTTTATCTCGTGGTTTCATGGGGGTTTAACGTCCCTAAGCAACTCAAGGCTGTGAGGAACGCCGTAGTGAAGGGCTCCAGAAATTTCGACCACCTGGGGTTCTTTAACGTGCACTGACATCGCACAGTACACGGGCCTCTAGCACTTCGCCTCTGTCGAAATTCGACCGCCGCGGCCGGGATCGAACACGCGTCTTTCAAGTCAGCAGGCGAGCTGCATAACCACTGAGCCACCATTCGGCGGCTTGATTGTTATAGTGAAATCTTACAATATATAAAAAAAATGCGTTCATAAACACTCTCTTGTTCAAAAATGCTTTTGTCCAGAATTGTTGGATGTTGAGGGTGGTTGTATGAGTTAAAAAAAATTGCTCAGCCTCCACCTGTGCGAACCGCGGTCTGAGAGGTACACTGAGGATCATTCCGTCCAACTTTTGTTCTTTGTGAAAAATTACTCTGCGACTCGTGTTTGTCCGGCAGCAAAAGACGCATTTGTTGCAGAGAAAACAAGGATTAAAAAGTTTGCCTCTGCTCGATTGAACTTCGTGACATCAAGAGCGAGAATTCCGTCATCATCCTTTGGAAATGAATAGCGGCACGTAGGCTAGCATCAAGGATACGTGCCCAAAAAAAGAAGGAAGAAAACCGCCTTGACGCACCCAAGTTTGCTTTCGAAAACCGCCGGTAGTGGCGACCCCTGCATTTAATTTTTTTTTGTACCTTTCTTAGTTTATAAAAGCTACGTTTTCGGCCAAGGTAGCGCCTTTGTCATTAAAACGCAGCGAGCTTCTTGTGCGCTGCACGGCTTTCCGACCGTTCCAGCCACGCACGCAATGATCTGCAAACTACCGATGTCAAGCAAGTGTGCGCAGTTCCAGATATTTGCACTTCTTTGTCAGGCCCAATCATCGTGTTTCAATAGCCTTGGTGCGCAAAACTGAGTCTGGAGCTATTTTCCGCCGTGCGAAGTGCTTATAGGGTGGAGTTACGGAATTTCTGCGGAGGGGTACTATATCGGCACACAAAAATCTGCTGCAACAGACCGTTCATTGTAGACATCGAAGCTTTAGCCGAGCTGAGCGTGGGCTCATTTTCATGCTCCGCGACATATGGACATATGCAAACAGATGAGCTCATTTCCTGAATGTCGTTGACTCCTTACATCTTCATGAATCATGACGTTTTTCCATTGCACTCAGTATTGCGACGAGCGTTTGAAACATGCATAAAACACCGAGAAATACAGTGAAGCAGTGTAAGTTAGATCTCATACTCTAATCGTTGAAACTGTCATGTAATTAGATGAGTATGAGAGCAATACGTACCAGCATCATCATCGTAATAGTTATCATTATCAACAACAAGAACAAGAAACTACCTCACGTCATGAGTGTTTTTACGCCTTTACGCATGTGGTGATACGCTTGAGCTCCTATTCACAGTGGAGCTCTAGCATTTCCAGCGCAAAAGGAAGGTACGGCATGGTATGGTTGGTTGGTTTGGTTGGTTTATGGGGTTTAACGTCCCAAAGCGACTAAGGCTTTGAGAGACGCCGTAGTGGAGGGCTCCGGAAATTTCGACCACCTGGGGTTCTTTAACGTGCACTGGGCATGGTATGGTTTGTATGGAAAGGTATGGCCTGGTATGGTATGGTATGGTATGGTATGGTATGGTATGGTATGGTATGGTATGGTATGGTATGGTATGGTATGGTATGGTATGGTATGGTATGGTATGGTATGGAAGGGTACGGTTTGTATGGAAGGGTATGGTATGGCATGGCATGGTATGGAAGGGTATGGCATGGTATGAAAGGGTATGATATGGCACAGTATGGTATCGCATGGCATGGTATGGAAAGGTATGGTGTTGTATGTCATGTTATGGCATGACATTTTCATTTATTTATTTATCAGTACTGTCAGCCTTTTCCACAGGCTCGAACAGGAGAGAGCACACGAGAATGCATGGGCCATTTTAGCACCAACTTATCGTGACAAGCAAGGATACACAACACGGACAACTATGGTGTGGTACGTGGGGTTCAAGGCGCAGAAGCTGCACGTGGGCTATGAGAGGCGCCGTAGCGGACGGCTCCGAATTAATTTTGGACACTTGCAGTTATTCAGCGTGCAATGACGTAGCAGAGCGTGCGGGCATCGGCCTCATCGAAATGCGCCCATCACGACCAGGATTCAGTCTCACGACCTCGGGTCCACCAGCTGCCGAACTCGATAGGCACAGAGCCACGGCGGTGGGTAACAGCGCAAAACTGCATGCACACAGAACAGAGGTAACATATACCTATGAGAGACGAACGTTCGTGTTCTCTCCATCCTTTGCCCTGTTCGTTACAAATGGATCCCGGCTAGCCTTGTCTATCAAATAAATATCTTGGAAATAGCTTCATAAACAACGTCTATACGTCTGAAGAAAATATTGCAGGCAATATGAGATAAAATGCAGTTTGTAAGGCTGAAAACAAAACCCGAGGAAGCTATCATCTTTCCAAACCTTTTGTGCTATTTTTTTGCTCACACGCTCTTCCAACAGTACTTTCACGGACCGAAAAGGGGAGAAAATGAAGAAAGACGAAAAAATGTACCTTAAAAAGTGTGAAATAAAACAACAAAGTTGCAGATACAACCGCGAAACGCTGGATGGTGCTGCTGCTGCAGGAGGGCAGCCCCACCGACTGAGCTTGCGATTGCGCCTCTATCCTGCTCTTCTTCTTGCGTGAGCTCCCATATAAGTTGTTGTTGTTGCTTTAGTGACATGGCCAGATAAGTTCATCGCACGCCACTTGTTCTTATTCTTCATCTTCCTCTTCCTTCAAGCCCACCTGAATAACGGGGGGAACCTTTGAAAGGCAAAGGTGGTCTTTACTGTTGCTCAGGTAAGCCCTGCAGTGCGGGCGTAAAAGTGTGCTCGAGAAAGCCTGGCGTGGAAGTTCCTAGAGCGCGTTTCTGCATTGCAGCAGACATGTTCTCGTATTGCAGCTGCGGAAGTGTGCTCATATCTTCCCTACTATGCATTTATTTATTTGTTTGTTGGTTCGTTCGTTTACTTATTTATTTATTTTGGCATCGGGGCCGTCCAAAAGTCAGAAAGTCGAAGTATAAATGCCTGTAGCGCGGGAGGTAGGGATTTTCCTACAGCTAGGGTGGAAGTCTCACGCTTCGTCTGAATGCAGTGCAATCGCAGCAGCGGCAGCAGCAGCCGCGGCATGCAGGGACCGAACGGAGGGTTGCCGAGAAAGGCCGCGGGTGGGCGTGCCGGGGGTGGCCGCGGTGCCGAAGAAGAATTCGCGTATACGGAGGGGGGAAAGGAAATCTCGGTCATATTGCGGCACCGATGCTTCTTGAAGCGCATCGTGGCAGTTGCCGCAGCCTCTCCGTTTCGCTCGGCACGATTCGGCTTTCCCGACGTTCCCCCCGCCCGGCTCACCGCAAGTGATATTTACGGGGCAAACAGAAAAGGCAGGTGCCGCGCGCCCTCATCGTCTCTTCCTGCATCTGTACGAAGGGTCGGAGCATACTCAGATTCACGCGCACCCCGCGACAGCTCGCGTTCGGCGACTTTTTATACACCGGCGGCGGAGAAGATGCACGTCGCGGTGGCGAGTGCGACGCAACAGGTGGTCGGTTAGCGCACGGGGCTGGCAGATAATGCCGCGGCGGCGTCTTGGGGGCGAAAGTTCGGGAGCCCCGGTTGCATCAGGGACGCCGGCCGGTGAGCGCGCCTCTCGCGCTGACACACCCGCCGGGATCCCCATCTGTCGCCGGCTGACGTCGGGTCCGGTTCGGCAGCGGCGTCCACCTGAGCAGAGCAGAGCCGCCCACGGAAAAATGAAGTTGAACGGTCTTTCTCCACAAAGAGAAGATGAAAGGGAAGAAAAAAAGGAGGCACATTCACGCCGGGCGCGTATGCGCTGAGAACAGATCGGACCAAGGGCGTAAATCAAACGCCGCGCCAGAGGCGCGCACGCCCACCTACCGGACATCCTGTGCCAGGATGGCGCAGGCGGCATCTCTGCGTACCAACTTTTTTAATGCGCGAGGGGGGTGGTTGAGGGGGGTGCCTGCTGCCATGGGCCGAGGAATTTTACTTGCCGCGGGTTTATTTAATGCCCTCTCGGCAGCCACCACCTTTATCTATGCGCATATATGGCGAAGAGAACGATCCGAAGCTTCGTGAATGACGGCGCTCGCGGCTTCCTTTTTGTATCCACGCAGGCCCATTTCGCCTGCTGCGTACACGTTCCGGGGGAGGCTGATGGGGTGCTCAACCCGCTACACCCATCGTCAGCGTCTCTTGCGGGGGGATAGTACACACGCGTAATTCATGCTGGGTTCGAGCAGTGCAAACACAGCCCGACCTTCTACGCGGACTTTCTCGACTCGCTGAGGCCGTTTTCTTTTGTTGCGCTTGCGAAGCACATGCACGGAGAGAGCAAGCGAGCCTCGACCGGACGAGAGTGAAGGAGGGCCCACTTTGCGTAGCGAAGAAGGGAACACGTATTTGAGGGCAAGATTTGTGGACGCCCTGAGATGCGGTCTGATGCGCATAAATGGACAGCATCGAGCACACTACCGTCAGACAACGACAGAGAGACTGCGGTTCAACGAAAGAGTTGCGCGGTGATAGCACAGTCTCACAGATATACTGCATCGGCAACCATTAAAGAATAAGTCAAGTTTTCAGTTTTTACTGTTTTATTTCAACAATGATTCTTCGCCGTGTCCACGAAAGAAATGGCAGATACTGAGCACTGTCCGCAGTTTTGTTCATTTTGTGCAAAAAAAAAAAACGATTCGAAATAAAAGAAAAAAATACGGCGATCTGTAAGGCACGGCAGTCACAATCTAAAAAAAATCTGATGGGCGGTCACACTCGAAAAAGTGAGCCACACGGAAGGAGTGAACCGGCCCATTTGCTCTTTCAAAAAGATGTGCACTATTTTACAGCAGCTACTTTAGAAGTACAAGTTGCCACAGGAGTTATGCGCCGTGTTCACTCCCATTTCGACAGGGAGTACAAACGTTGCGCATTCCCCTGTGGCCAAAATGACTTCGAGGATGGTTCTGTACCGAGAAGAGTTGCACATGGTCTCTTTTCACCTGCGTCTCTAAAGCAATTCTTCAATCGCTGATTTTGCTCCATGTCAATAAAGATACTTTTTTTTTTTTTTGTAGCGAAAGCTACACTAGGCTAGTCAGCGGCGCATTTCGGGCGATGATCGCAGGCTAGTACTGCGCATGCGCTGTGTACCATGGCAACCAGTTGCCATGGCTGTTAAGTAACTATGGCGACCATGGCAACCGGTTGCCATAGCTGTTAGGCGCCGAGCATGTTATGCTCGGCGCCTAACATGTCATGCTCGGCGCCTAACGTATACCTTTCGCTATTTGTATCCTGACCTAGCTGAGCTAAGCCACAGCAATTTTTTTGCGTGCGGATGAAAGAAAGTGATATACCCGAGCAAACGTACTTCCTAAGTACGTACCGTTCAGAGAAGGCGTGCTTTTGCGTGCGTAAGTTTGAACAGAAGTGTCTTCCAGATGCTTGTTGCTAAACAGATATTATGCATAGCATATAGAAGCCTCACTGGAGCTAAAAGCCAGCGGCGACCGTCCGGCGTCGTCCAGAAAAATCCTGATTCGCTGGTGGGCAGTGACGTCATTAGATAAATCCGATTGGCTTGATGGATTTGACGTCACCAGACAGGCAGTGACGTCACCAGACCAGGTTTGCCTGTGTGAAGTCTCCACCTGCCACAACACCTCAACAACAGCAGTTCTAGGGGCAAAATGTACAGATTCCCGAAGAAATATCTGTGCAAAAATGCGGCTGCTCTTTGTCGCATTGTTCGGGAAGAGCAGCCTGGATCTCGCAAGCCCCATCGGTGGCTGGGATAGAAACAGCCACCTGCCAGTGCAGTGGCGCATTGCTTACCGCTGCGCCATTGCGCTGGTAGTAGTGGTACATGAGGAGTCGCCGCGACCTAACAATGTGACACATTTTGCATTGTTGCGTAGTTGGAATTGGGATAGAATCAAAGATGGAATGGGGAGTGAAAGATAGCGGACTCATAAATTGGAATACAAGCAGAACTGGAATAGATTGACGAGTACAGAAGAATGGTATCGCATTTCCTTCGCATCAGTCCAATTGATCGCTTCTGAATTGTCTAAGTTTTGTATCGGGGGAGTGCTTCAACGCTTGTCAGTGCATGTTAAAGAACTCCAGGTGGTTTAAATTGTTCCGGAGCACTCCATTAGGGTGTCCCTCACAGCCCATGAGTCGCTTTGGAACGTTAAACCCACCATACCATACCATATCATACCATACCATATGGTCATCAAACATTGCAAAATCAGTTGCCGAGGTTATTGAATAAATTGAATAAAGAAAATGTACAATTACAAATATATCCATTTAAAGATATTACAACATACTACATGTCCAAATGATCATGCCTGATTGTCACTGACAATCCGCAATTACACTTCTTTTTCTGTTTCTTAATACTTGAGTTTGTTTCTACACCCATATCCTTTTCAACTGAATAATTTCTCCTTACACTAAGTGACCATGTTTACCTACCGGATTTTTATTTTTATTGTATTGTATCCATGCTATTTCCTCCTGTCGAGTGAACTGTAATCTTAACTATCTTTTCTTGCCTTACTAGGCTACAACCGCCTGTGCATTTTGTTCTTATTAGTTCATAGAATTGATCTGTCATTGTTTCATGCCTGAAGCCACGGTAATTTTATGTTCTATCCATCATGTTGTATGTTCTATTCTATGTTCTTTCTATTAATTTATGCCGTATATCACAAAATTTTATGTTGTGTTCTGTATAGAAAATGGAATTTATTTATCAGGGTGTACTGTGAGCTGTACTGTGTATAGCATCTTTTTTTTTTTGCATATAAGCATTGCGACTGTACTGCTGCCAAGTGCATGGGGGCCTGCGGCTCTGTCAAGCTGTCGTTTGTGACAGCTTTTACTGCCGGCCTCCAGTGTCGACCGTGTACCCTACGACATAAATAAAGAGATGATTATTATTATTATTATTATTATTATTATTATTATTATTATTATTATTATTATTATTACTACTACTATTATTATTATTATTATACCATACCATACCATACCATACCAGCCCACCGTGGTGGCTCAGTGGTTACGGCGCTCGGCTGCTGACCCGAAAGGTGCGGGTTCGATCCCAGCCGCGGCGGCCGAATTTCGATGGAGGCGAAATTCTAGAGTCCCGTGTACTGTACGATGTCAGTGCACGTTAAAGATCCCCAGGTGGTCGAAATTATCCGGAGCACTTCACTACGGCGTCTCTCATAGCCTGAGTTGCTTTGGGTCTTTAAACCCCAGTATACCATACCATACCATACCATACCATACCATACCATACCATACCATACCATACCATACCATACCATACCATACCATACCATACCACTTTTATAGTGCATAGCTAAACTTCATTGAAAGGCACCGAGAGAGAGAGAGAGTAATACAATTTCAGTTAAAAAATCTTTATCGCATACATGGCTCGAGGCCGCAGACGAGTGGAGTGGTTCACGTACGAAGCTCCACAGCGCGTCCAGTGTCTCGCTATGTCTCCCGCGCGGTCGAATCTAGTCTTCATAGGTTCGTATCCAGGACGAACGGTTCTGCTTACGGCTATTCTCCAGGCCTGGGTAGTCCCACACGAGGTGACGTATCGTCAGGGTACCGTAACTTTATTTATTTTATGAGGGGAGGCAGTTCGAAAGCGAGCATTATTTTTTGTCGTGTCTTGCGGACGATTTGGACACTGATTGCTGGTCTGAACATCCTTCTATGGAAGATACCACGGCAACCTTCGCCAATACTGGCAGCAAGCTCTGTTAACATATAATGTTCCTTTCAGCTTGACCAAAAGCGGCCGCCGCATCAAAGGGCGGGAAACTGAGCGTTCCTTGCAGCTTAACCACGACAACCTATAGTCCGCACCGCAGACATGAAATATCCAGGACCGTATCGTCCGGTATACCTCTCGTTGGTGCCTCAATTGGCAACTAAGCATCGTTTCCTTTGCCGGTCTGGCCTCAAATCGTACGACATTTTTGTGCGAATCAGTTCTAGACGCAGTATCAGTTTCTCACATGGATGCACACATCAGAAAGTTCATTCATTTTACGTTGCTCTAAAAGGAGCTCACCTGGCTGCGAGTTGGCTTGCCGGGTGGGGTGCCGGTTCTCAGTTTTTGTTGCGAAAGCAACACTACGCGAGTCGCCGAGCCATTTCGCGGAGCTGACGAAAGGCCATACTGCGCATGAGCGAGGAGCAGTGACGTCACACGACGTACAGATGGCGCGCCGCCGGCGTCGCTGCGCGGGTGACTCAAGAGGTGCCGCCGCCGCGCTCGCCAGTTGCGCATGCGCAGTAGCGACGCATAGCTAGCGTGCCGGGGCCGCCGCCACTGCCGCGCGCTCTCCATCGGCTCTCTCTCTCTCTCTCCTCGTTGCTTTTGCAGTCCTCCAGGTTTAAACAGAGCTAAACCACTGCCAAATTTTTATTTATTTTTGTTGTTTTTTTGTCATTGCCAAATCTCGATGTACTCCGCCAGGTGAGTAACGCCGTAAATCTGTAATCTGTAATAATTACAAATATCGCCGTCGAAAAGAAAAAAGCAAAGAGAGAGGCTTTCCTCGTGTATACGCACAGCGGCTTGCCATTCGACTTGGGCTCAATTACTCCGCTCTTGCTTTGCTATTTCATTCAACCAGATAGCTCAATAAGTAGATGAGGTCAAAGGATAAACATTCAGGGCTCAAGGCATTATTGAGGTCAACAGAGAAAGAAACGAGAATGAATTTACGCAGTGCGAGGAACTGAGGGTGCGGATTGAGGTCACCGCGCGTACTGTGGATCCTGTAAAACCATGTTTTCGCGCTCACGACACGCTCGAGGGCATAACTCGATATTTCGAGATCATTTCACGTCTTACTGATCAGCAGGAACTGGACTGTGAGGCGATATTCTCTGTAATTAAATGCAGAGCCAAAGAAGTATGCGGGGAGAGAAAAATTACGATCAAGAGGTAATTAAATGTAATCGCTAATTACGTTTTTTATGAACGTAATCAAATTACACTGAGACGCGCGCAAGCTCTAATTAGTTGCCGAACATTGCGAGTATACTTTCTAGAAATAGCGAGACAATTGCTGTTCAAAGAAATCGTTTAGACAAATTTTGCGGCCGCTACAGGCATAGCCGGCTACTGCTTTTAGGTCAGGAGGAACAGTGTCTGTGCTGTAGACGCAATCTCTAAGCCTACACGAAAAGTCTTTCAAACTTGACGCAACTTCCACACCTCCTTCCAGAGTGCACATTAAACTTGTCCGCATTCTTGGACAAAATTTGAGTATTAAAAAATTGAAGTTATAAAAAGTTGTAAATGGTTGGAAATTGCTTGGTAACTGGTTTTTGGTCCAGTATTTGCTGTTTTCGCCAGGTTCTGATTGACCAGCAATTGTAAAATTCAGGTAATATGGGAAATATAACACTGCATGATTTTGCCGATACCTTAGCGACATTTAATCGTTTTCTAGGATAGGTGGAGAAAAAACGTACATGTCGAAGCTCGTGGAACCAAAAATAGAGAAAAAACTACGCGTCGTATATTCCTACTACCGGACTACAGTGCTGTTTCAAACGTCGCGCTTAGTGGCCCGATGAATGCTGAAGGCGACTGGCAGCAGCTGTGTTTTTTTTTTTTTTTTAGCGCGAAGAGATGCATGCCCGGGACGTAGTCCGGGTGACTGCCACCTGAAAACGGTCCCCTTCGCTCAGTCTACGGTCACACCCACATGGAATGTCGCGTCCAGACTTCTCATAATGAGAGCCCGACAGAACGCGAACAAGCTGCAGACGTTCATTCTTGCGCTGTTCGCCGCGCGAATGAAGAGCAAACATGCGGATTAAGAGGCGCAAACTAGCATATTGTCGCGAGTGGAAGAAAAAGACGAGGAGTGTTTGCCGCACGCCGACGACGACGTTGCTGCTGGTGGACCTCCCTGTTTTTCTCTGTGCTCCCTGTCTTCACCCGTTCACGCCGCCGGCCTGTACGTCAAGCCGTGACATTTGGTGGAGGTGCTGGGTGACGCATCTCATGCAGCGCACCCCGCCTCGTAGTTCGAGCCCCGTCCTAAGTCCTGGCCGTCGAGTTTTCTTGGAGGAGCCCTCGGCGGAAACTGAGACTCGCGCTAGCCGACGCCAGCAAGGCCAAGCGCCGGAATTCGGACTCTTGCCCGAGGGATCGCGGACATCTAGGACAGCCAACGTCACCATGGCGTCCCAGTCACAACAAACCGACCCCGCGATTGCATCGAGGATCGTCTACGTGCCTCTCACTCCAAGATCTGTCGTGCTGTTCCGTGGCGATGGCCTTGACGATGTTGAAGACTGGGTCCAAAACTATGAAAGAGTAGCGCGACATAACGGGCGGACTCTAGACCAATGCCTGCAAAACCTGTACTTCTCCCTGGAAGCCACAGCGAAGTATTGGTTTGAGAACCATGAGGCTTCGTTAACATCATGGGAGACGTGCAAGAGCGAACTGGTACGCACGTTCGCGAACCAGCACCGGCGACAGCAAGCTGAAGAGCTGCTCCACGCTCGCATCCAGGGACCTACCGAAAGCGTCAGGAGCTTCGTCGAAGACGTGCTGCGTCTGAGTGCCCGCGCCGACCCGCGGGCTACTGAGGAGTAAAAGGTACGGGCCTTGATGAGGGGTGTCCGGAATGACATCTTTGGAGGCCTCATCCGCAATCCTCCGACCACAGTGGCAGGATTCGTCGCCGAAGCTACCAACATCGAGCAGGCATTGGCGACAAGAACCAGTCACTTTCAGAGACTGAGCGCCCTTCCTGTCGTCTCAAGTCTTGCCTCGTCTGACCTGGGCGGAGTTGGTCTCGCCGATGTTCGAGAAATAATTCGCGACGTCATCTGCGAGGAGCTGAAAAAGCTCTTCCCTACTCCTGAGCAGCCCGCCTCTGTCTCCATCGCGTCGGCCGTTCGCGAAGAACTGCGACACGCGCTGGCGCCAGAAGACGCCCCAATTGTAGCTGCAGCCGACCCACCAGCTCTGAGCTACGCCGCCGCAGTTCGTCGTCCTCCTCCCGCCCATCGCCAGGACCAGAGCGCTCCCGATTCCGGCCTTCGATGCCGTGAGTTCCTGCACTCGTCTGATGCACGCCTGGGACCGCCGAGACGCAGGAAGACCGACATCTGGAGGACTGCGGACCGGCGCCCACTGTGTTTTCACTGCGGTGAGCCTGATCACATGTATCTCTCCTGTCCATACCGCGAACTCGGCCTAAGGGGTTTTCACCGGGCCGATCCGTGCCCCCGCTACGGTGAGCAGCCCCGCGACATACAAGACTACCTTCGACGTTATCCATCACCGGTTACAGCTGCTCCTCGCACCTCTCGGTCGCCGCCACCTCGCCGCCCACCATCCCGTTCTCGCGGGTCTCGCCGTGAGAGCCTTTCGCCACTTCGGGAAAACTGAGTACGGCGACGCCTGGAGGTGGCGTTGTCGGAGTCGCACGAAGCAAAGAACCTCCGTCTACGTTAGTGTGTCCCAGCTCGACCGATGGTATCCTTGGAAACGCAAACCGTTTTGTAACCTCTAGCAATGTGAACATTCTGATCGACGGGCTCGACGTAACGGCGCTTGTGGACACCGGCGCTGATTACTCGGTCTTCAGCGGCAGTTTCTCTCGGCGTCTTCGCAAGGTTACCACCCAGTGGGACGGACCGCCCATACGTACCACGGGCGGCCACATCGTAAACCCTGTTGGCAAGTGCACTGCGCGTGTCGAAATCCACGGTGAGACGTGCCCCGCCACTTTTGTGATATTGGAGAATTGCTCTAAAGATGTTATTCTGGGCATGGACTTTCTCCGTGAATATGGCGCCGTAATCGACATAGGGCAGAACAGGTTGACCCTCCGCGCACGTTCTTCATCGCCAGTACCGCTCCGGGCCACAGGCTTGCGATGAAAGTTGATGCCGACCATGTCCACTTGCCGCCGTTGTCGACAGTTTTCCTGCCGGTCCGAGCCGATACAACAGCATGTGGAGAAGGCGTTCTGGAAGGCAGTGTCCAGATGTTACTTACGCGCGGCATTGGCGTTGCGCGAGGGGTCGCAAATGTTCAACGAGGGCGAGCCAACATCTTCGTGACCAACTTCAGGAACGAGCCGCAGCACCTGACGAAAGGGTCAGTAATAGCCCAAATGGAAGAACTTAGCGACGTTCGTGAAGCAGTTGCGCTGCCTAAGGAGGCGGCCCCGCCCGGGTCACGAGACCCTACAACGTTGCCCCTGGATATCGATCCCAAACTTGAGCCTTCCCAAACACGCGAACTGCTCTCCCTTTTGAATCGGTACAACGACTGTTTCGCGACGACATCCCGAGTTCGACAGACGCCAGTCGCCAAGCATCGAATTATTGTCGACACCGCAACGCACCCGATTCGCCAACCGCCGTATCGCGTTTCCTTGAAGGAAAGGGAAACCATCCAGGAGCAAGTGCGCGAAATGATACGCGACGACGTCATCCAGCCATCCAACAGTCCGTGGTCCGCACCTGTAGTGCTGGTCAAGAAAAAAGACGGGACCCTTCGATTTTGCGTTGACTACCGGCGACTAAATAAGGTGACCAAGAAGGACGTGTATCCACTCCCACGCATCGACGACACCCTCGACCGTCTTCGTCATGCCCGCTATTTTTCGTCCATCGACTTGAAGAGTGGATACTGGCAAATTGAAGTGGATGAGCGCGACCGCAAGAAGACCGCATTTATAACCCCGGATGGCCTCTACGATTTTAAAGTGATGCCGTTTGGCCTGTGTACAGCGCCCGCGACATTTCAACGAGTCATGGATACTGTGCTAGCCGGTCTGAAGTGGCAGACATGTCTCGTGTATCTGGATGACGTTGTCATCTTCTCAAGCACTTTCAGAGACCATCTGGTGCGTCTTGAAGCAGTTCTTCAAGCTCTTCTGAACGCCGGACTTACGCTCAAGCCTTCGAAGTGCCGCTTCGCATACAGTGAACTGAAGTTCCTTGGTCATATCGTCAGCCAAGTGGGTGTGAAGCCAGATCCCGAGAAAACGGCTGCCGTTGCATCCTTCCCTCCACCGTCGGACAAGAAGACCGTCAGAAGCTTTCTCGGTCTTTGCGCATACTTCAGGCGTTTCGTTCGAAACTTTGCCCAGATCGCGGCGCCACTTTACCGCCTTACGAAGGATAGCGTTGCCTTTGAGTGGAACGAGGAGCAACAATCAGCATTCCGCCAATTAAAACACGCCCTTGCAACATCCCCCATACTAGGCCATTTTGATCAAGACGCCGACACTGAACTCCACACGGACGCCAGCAACAAAGGACTAGGAGCAGTGCTTGTGCAATTCCAGGATGGCGCTGAGAGGGTTATTGCGTATGCCAGCCGAGCTCTTTCGCAGGCGGAGGGCAATTACTCGACAACTGAAAAAGAGTGCCTCGCTGTCATCTGGGCCATCACCAAATTCCGGCCCTATCTGTACGGTCGCCCTTTTCGTGTCGTCACCGACCACCATTCGCCGTGCTGGCTCGACAATATTAAGGATCCCGCAGGCCGCCTTGCTCGGTGGAGCCTTCGGCTACAGGAGTACGACGTCACTATCACCTACAAGTCCGGCCGCAAACATCATGATGCTGACTGCTTGTCTCGAGCCCCTGTGGAGCCGGCACCGGGAGGCGAAAATGACGAAGAGGACGGCTTTCTTGGGGCATTGGACACGGCAGATATGGCTGCTCGGCAACGCAGTGATCCTCAGATTGGTCAGCTGATGGCGCACTTGGAAGGCCACGAAGCTGCGGTGCCTCGCGTTTTCCAGCGCATGCTGCAGACGTTCAAGATAATGCACGGCGTATTGTACAAGCAGAACTTCGACAGCAGCCCGAGGTCGTGGCTCCTTGTTGTGCCGGAGGACCTGCGCTCCGAGGTCGCCCAAGCTTGCCACGACGATCCTACAGCTGGTCACCTTGGCTACAGCCGGACGCTTTCACGTATTCGAGAACGGTACTACTGGCCGACACTTCCTAAGTACGTGCGTCACTACGTAAGAACTTGTCGAGAGTGTCAAAGGCGCAAAACACCACCCATACGACCAGCTGGTCTTCTCCAACCACTCGAACCACCGCTTGTTCCGCACCGTCGGAATGGATTTTCTCGGTCCATTTCCGACGTCGCAGTCGGGCAACAGGTACATTATTATAGCGACGGACTACCTAACGCGATACGCGGAGTCCCGAGCACTTCCGTCTGCGACAGCTGTTGAGGCAGCCAAATTTTTTATGGAGTGCATTGTGCTCCGTCACGGTGCCCCTGCCGTTTTGATCACTGACCAGGGTGCCGCGTTTCTGGCCAAGCTTACACAGGAGATCCTCCGTCTCAGCTGTACCAGCCACCGCCGAACTACTGCGTACCATCCGCAAACGAATGGGCTGACGGAGCGGCTGAACAAGACCATGGCCGACATGATCGCCATGTACGTGGATGTCGCCCATCGCAGTTGGGACTCGGTACTGCCCTACGTTACATTCGCTTATAATACCGCTGTCCAGGAGACGACCGGTATGACCCCTTTCCAGCTGGTCCACGGCAGAAAGGTCACCACGATGCTTGACGCTATGCTACCGCACGAGCCGCCTGCCGACGTAGACGATGGTGCCCGAATAGTATGCGAGCGCGCGGAAGAAGCTCGGCAACTCGCTAGACTCCGCATTCAACACCAACAGCATGCCGACGCTCGTCGGTACGATCTCCGTCGACGCGACGTACATTTTTACCCTGGAGACAAGGTCTGGGTGTGGACGCCAGTACGCCGTCGAGGTCTCTCCGACAAACTCATAAAGCGGTACTTTGGCCCGTATACAGTTCTTCGCCGCATCGGTGAACTTAACTACGAGGTGCTGCCCGAAGGAACACGACCGTCATCACGTCGTTCACCCCGCCCTGAAATTGTGCACGTAGTGCGGCTTAAGCCGTATTACGCGCGATGATCGTCTGCCCCGAATTGATTTTCCCACCTCCTTCAACACTGGCCAGCAGGAGTTTCTGTGCGCGTGTGCGGTTTTCCGCCCTGTGCCTTTGTTTTCGTGCTGGCATCGGGACGATGCTTCTTTATAGGGGGAGGTAGTGTCGCGAGTGGAAGAAAAAGACGAGGAGTGTTTGCCGCGCGCCGACGACGACGTTGCTGCTGGTGGACCTCCCTGTCTTCACCCGTTCTCGCCGCCGGCCTGTACGTCAAGCCGTGACAATATTTCGATGCAGAAATGCAATATTAGCCGCGCAGCCGATCCGTCGCCGAACTTTTCCCGCTCCACGGCCGCTGCGCATCGCTTTGGTCCATATCTAAATCCGGTAAACTTGCGGAAACTTGTGCCGCTGCCTTTCTTCAGCCTTGCGGTTCAACCACCCGCACCACAACTCGCCGGAATATTGCAAAATGCGTCAAAAACGCTCAAGCGTAGCGTACCCAAGGCACACGCTAGCGGCTTTTGCCTACACAACGAAAGTCACTGCTGACTCCAGCGCCGCCGCATCTCCGTGACGTCACGGCCACCTCCTTCACCCCGCGACGTCACGGAGATGCGGTGGCGCTGATGTCAGTAGCGACTTTCGCGTGGTAGGCAAAACAGGTTCCGCCTGCACGTGCCTACCGCAGCTGCCGCAGCTACCGGCGGCTGCATCGTGGCTACGTACTGCAGAAGTAGCATGTACTGACCAGCTGTGTCGTTGTTTATCCACGTAGTATCATAAAATGGAAAATTAAATTAGCCTTAATAGGTTTCTCGCATATAAATACCGCATTAGGAAATGGGCCGCGGTAGTAAAAGCGCGAAGTCTGGGTGTTGACAGGCGCTGCCAGTCAACGTACTTCATAGCAGGGAAATTTTTGCGCTCATTCAAATGAACAACAGCATGGTACGCTTAAAACTGCGCAAGGAAAAAAAAAAAGCATGTAGCTGCGCACGTACTTATCACCCAGCGCTGGTGTGCACGGGCGCCGGCAAGGTCATTCACCATCAACGTGTGCGTTATTTTGTTGATAGCACATCATGTTTTAACGTGTGTAGAAGTTATACGAAAATATAATGGCGTGTTTTAGGGCATTTAATATATTCTTGAAACTATTTCTTAACATGACCGACATGATCATTTGATTCTAGTAGAAAGCAGTCTGGTAAGTTGTAAGATCGAGTTCCCGCGTCAAAAAGACGAGTTCAGATTCTTCTTCACTGCACCTTTAAGAAGCAAACACTCTGGGAATTATTTAACATGCTTCGTATTTATGAGGCGGCGAACAACTCAGTCGATTGATGCATATCTGTTTCCGGTGCAGCCTCGTTAGAGCGGCCCACGAAAAGAAATTGCGTACGAGCCTGCGATTTTAACGGGCCTTTTAAGCACGAAGCGCTGCTGTTCTACGGCTGCTGGCACGAGACCAAACAAAAAAAAATGCGCGCGTGCTGTTAGTCCAGGGTTGTGGAATTTCAGGCAATGCACGCTTTCTTGCGGAGTGCACGTTCTGCAACAAGGCGCAGAATTCGAAAAAAATAAAAAAACATTTGGGTCTTAATGCCCATCTTATGTCAGGCCCCGACCAGGCAGTGACCAAACAACATCAACGGGCCATATTCTCTACCCAATCGCCGCGCTGAGTCACCTGGAGAAGCCTCCAAGTGTGGTTCGCAAGTGGCCGAACGAGTTCCTCTGCGCCCCAAACTTTTGTCCATCTGCGTCGTGTTTCTGCAGCTGGCTAGGGGTCGAGATGTGAAAGCCAGCCTAACCCCGAGTGCTCTGGAACAGAACAGAGAGAGGCATCCTCAACAAAAGTGCATCCCTAAAAGATCTACGCAGATAATTGGGCTCAGTGCTTATACACTAGAAACAACGAAGGTGGTAGGTCTCTGACCAGTCGGGAGACCTACCCCACCACCACCACCACCACCACCACCACCTACTCGGCCGGGGCCTCATCACTACATGGATTAGAGCCTGTCAAGGCTGACCAAAACGGGCTGGGGTACCATCCCCGTAAAATCAATGTGTTAGAAGAGCTGCCTCATGGCGCATCTCTTACTTGCCTTCTAGGCATATGGAACTAATAGTCGCTATTAATTGGCCGATAACAACTTGGAGACTACCATTCCGATGTGCTTCGGGGAAGAGTGGCTCGTGCAACCCCCTCCTCCTGAGAATCCCAACTGTAATAGCCTTCCTCTCCTGTCCTTGTTTTCCACCCTCTCACAAAAAGAAAGTAACAAAGAGAAAGGGAAATTCGAAAAAAGAAAATTCCTAAACAACCCTCAAACAACGCGTTATAAAAAGAAAGTGGCAGGTAGCAGTATGCCACCTCGGATATAACGAACCTAAGTGTGCCACCTCGAATATAACGAACTTTAGTGGGTTAACCTCGGTTACATCGAACCTAGGCTTATGCTACCTCGGATATAACGAATGTTTGGCTGCTAACGCATTCAAATAATCCACAGACGATCACCCAGGAGTGTTTTTTTTTCTTTTCTGCTATGCAAAGTTCTTTTTACGTGTGTCATTGTTTCCTCTTTTAAGTGAATTAAGCGCGTTATGCTTAGTAGCACGGGCGGTACGTTTTTTAGCATTTTATGTTAGACGAGCCATAGTATCAGCCGTCCATTGCAGGAGTAGCTCGCGACGGGCACATGAATGCCAAACAATCAAAACCGTACCGAGAGATCCCGTATACACAGCCAGCATTGATTTGTGCGCATTGTCAGTCAATCTGTACATAACAGCGTGTTCCGTAGTGAAGTTGCAACTTTTCATCTGTTCATTCCTCCAACCACTGCAGTATCAGAATATTTCAGGGGTTCTCAACTCGAAATTTGCAGGATATTTCGAGTAGCACACCATCGGCGCCACAACGGGAAGTAATTCAAAAAGAGGCAGCTAAACGGGCAAGAATTAGAAGTCGCTGCCTGATTAGTGCGCGCTGGTTCTGTGAAAGACCACCAAAGAAAGAAAAGTTAGTGTTTCTGTAAACCATACGCATTGTTCCTCGTTACCTTTGAAATTTGATTCTACGAAGCCTGGTTTCACATGAAATTCTCAATTCTACATGCAAAAATGCATAGCCCCATCGTGATACATTGAAAAAATTGCGTATATATACACATGATTTCACGACATTTATTCAACCATCGAACTCGACGAACAAAGGTTTCCGAAGAAAATAGGCTGGAAATGTGCTGAAAACCCATAAAATATAGTAAAGAGATTAGCGTAGTACGCATTACAGCACAAGAAAGCTACAAATTCCAAACGCATCCTTAAATCGCGGACACAATGCGTACGATGAAAGAGTTTGGGCACGAGGGCGAGGAGTCCCAGTTCTTGGGCGAGTTTCATGAGGCTCCAGCGATGGCAACAACAGAGAAGACGTGGGCGCAAGAGGTGAACCCTGACGGCGAGGACATTTTGAAGATCATTGGCAGTGAACAAAAGCCAAGTCACGATAAAGACGCCACTAAAGATCCCGTGTCGGAGATACCGATGTGATAGGTACGTAAGGCGCCGTTAGGCGGTTTGCCGGCTCCTGCTAGGGAAGTGAGGAAGCAGAGTGTGCTTGCACTGAGTAAGAAATACTAAATGACTCTGTCGAGAAGCAGAATTCTAGGTGAAATATCTGACGATTGTAGTATAAGGAGATGAAACATACATACATACATACATACATACATACATACATACATACATACATACATACATACATACATACATACATACATACATACATACATACATACATACATACATACATACATACATACATACATACATACATACATACATACATACATACATACATACATACATACATACATACATACATACATACATACATACATACATACATACATACGGTGGCTCAGTGGCTATGGTGCTCGGCTGCTGGCCCGAAAGACGCGGGTTCGATCCCGGCCGCGGCGGTTGAATTTCTTTGGAGGAGAAATTCGAGGCCCGTGTACTGTACGATGTCAGTGCACGTTAAAGAACCCCAGGTGGTCGAAATTTCCGGAGCCCTCCACTACGGCGTCTCTCATAGCCTTAGTCGCTTTGGGACGTTAAACCCCACAAACCAACCATACATACATACATACATACATACATACATACATACATACATACATACATACATACATACATACATACATACATACATACATACATACATACATGCATGCATGCATTTATTTATTTATTACCTCAAAGGCCCCGGTTGTGGGCATTACATGAGGGATGGGCGGATTGCATGCATATTATATAAAGATTACAGAGTACATAAAGATAACAGGATACATAAAGATTGCTGATTACATAAGGATGGCCTCAATCTTTTTCTTGAAGTCGATGCAGTTGACGATGAGTATGGCTTCCGGCGGCAGATCGTTCCAGTCCCGAGATGATATGACAAAAAAGAACGGAAATGAGATGTAGTTCTTGCAGCGGGTTGGTATACGGTCTTGATGTGGTTGTTGCGGCTAGAAGGACGATGAGCTGTTGATATGATAGATGATCCTAAAGGTGAATGATAGAACTTGTGGAATAGGCATAGTCGAGATATTTTTCTTCTAGTTTCAAGGTTAGGCAAGGATGCTCTGGATTTTAAAGAGGACACGCTAGTATAGTAAGAGTAGTCACAATAAATAAAACGGATAGCGCGGTTTTGAACTTTTTCAAGGATTGTAGAAAGGTTATGTATGTGTGTACATACATACATACGTACAGGGTCGTCCACTTTTAGTTAGAATGCGCTAGCGCATGGCCGTGCTCTTTGGAGGGTCACTGCGTCCGAAACGGCTGCGCATCGAAGCGAAGCGGCAGATGACGCGAGGCACCACGTCCAGGTACACCTTCTCCTACGCCACTTTGCTGCGATGAGCGACTGTGTCGCACACGGTGGCCCTCTGAAGAGTGCGGCCATGCGCTAGCGGGTTCGTTCTAAGAGTGGACGACCCTGTACATACATGGTGACTCGTGGGCCATGAGTATTGAGGCCACTGGCCCTGCATCTCCACGTCACTGTAGTCAGTGCTGTGGCACGGTCCTCTGTGACATAAACCTTGCGCAGTGCCCAAAATGTGCAGCCCTCGAATTATCGCACGTCGGGCCTATTGTCACCTGTGGAAAAAGCCGGTCGCAGTGTTAAAGACCGCAGAGCGACGGCTTGCATAGGCGAGCGAACGTCTGGGCGTCCGCTGAAGAGCATTCCACTTCAGCTTCCTGGCATCGTGATTACGCGGACTTGCGGTCAGGGCAAAACGAAGATGGTGAAGGATGCATCGCGTCACTTTGTGCATGCGTGGAACGAACGTCTGACGTCAGTAGACATCCGGCGTAGTTTCGAAATGCCAATGACTTCCGTAGATGCAGTGAAATCCGTCAGTGCAACTTTTACTCTCGTCACCCCGACGATGTATGCCTCTTTCGCAGGAATTCTCCTGTATACAGCTCACACGTGAACTCCGCGATCTGACTGTTGGTGAGCAAACCCTTATCAGCATCCCTCGCGTCTCGTGTCAGCTTTGTCTCGTTTTGTCTTCAGCGCTTTCCATTAGCCGAACTCATGTCCCCTCATTGAACTCCGCTTCTCCCTCTTGCAGGCGTGCCTTTCGTCGCGAGTAGTCCGACTGCGTCACAAAGGTCTTCAACGAGCGACCATTCACAACCGTGGGTTGGTCCTTCGTACTCGGGTTCCGAACAACGAGACTGTTCGCCGGAGGTTTCCCCGCGTGTGGTCGACGTATGGCCGGCCCCATCGGCAAGGCGCCGGGTGAATGGGGCTAGTGAATGCGACCGTCCGCTACTGCAATGTCTGGGCGCCCGCGGGGGGCCAGAGCGGCTGGGCCTGTCGCGGGCGGGGCCGGACGCCCGGCGGCGATGTCCGCCGCGGGAGCGACAACAAAGGGCTCCTTTCCCACGGCCGGCCCAGTGGCTCGGGTCACCCCGAAGGGCGGCCGGGCAGGCGTCGCCGACGCGCCGTCGCCGGGGCGACCTGCGGCCGCGCAGAAATCACGCGCGGCCTAACCCGCCTCCGTCCTGGGAGAGCACCGTCTCGAGGTAGCCTCCCCCCTCCCACCACTGCGGGCTGGCCCTTCCACTGCCCCGGGGCCTCAGGATTTCCGGTGGGACAGATGTGGATAAGGGCGTCGCTATCGTGGGATAATCTGGCCGGTCTCGGGCAGCAGCAGAGCGCTGCTAAAGGAACTCACGTTGGAGGCATAAAACAGCCAGTACAGAGGGCGAGGGCGCCTCGGCAATCGAAAGAGTATCGCCGGAATATTAATTCGCATCGGGGCCATCGACCCGCGCATAACTGGAGGAAATGAAAACTGGATTCTCCCGAAGAGGGGGGAGATAGTCGCGAACAGCACTAAGAGAAGCCAAGCAAGCAGCTGCGTGGCGTCGAAAACAGGCCCACCTGCCTTCTGAACTGCAGTAACGCGAAGGGAAAAAATAAGGCGATGGCCAACGGCCATCTTTTCTTTTTATTTTTTTTTCATTGAAATTGTAAGTGCGCCTTTTGGCGCAGAATTCACCGTTCTCTCGCTTGTTTACAAGATTGTAGACTGTAACAGCGGTCGTACTGCCTTTTTTGAGGCGTTATCGCCACATGTTGAAGCATGAAAATGTGGTACTGATCGGAATGTGGTCCGAAAGCCGGCATCAGGGGTTATACTAACGCTTTTTCTATTATTTATATATATTTAACTTTTGAGCTCATTGCGCGAACTAGGTAATGACGACTTCATTGGTGCAAGCAACTATACCGCAGAGGCAGTCGCTTATGAGAACTTCAATTGAGGTTATCAGAGCTACACTTGTCAAGGAATGGCCACGCATGAAAACAGCAAATTATGCACCATACGTGACTTGAGGTGGACTCATTTCTGAAATTTTGCTGCCGATCCTCTTCTGCTATCGAGAAGAAAGCCAGCATCTAAAAAGTGATACTCGCATTTTTACTTTTCCTGACACCCCGTGCCCTTCCGGCACTGAAAATGAGTTATATCACGAATATTTGATGCTGTTTGTGCTTTTAAGATAGTAATGCACGACTACGTTAACCATGTTAAGCAGTTCTTGCGCTTTGCAACGAAAATTTCGCAAAATTACTTCCTCAATATGTGTGAATTTGTCTGTGCGAATAAGCTGCCACAGATGAAACTTTGTGTGTTGTTTCTGTCTTTGATAAAATCCTGAAGCGCGGTTTGCGTATTGTTGAAAAAATAGTACGTCTATGCTATCGCGATGTATCTGCACAGCGAGCGAAGGGATAAAGTGAGTCCTTAACCAGGAATGAAAAAAATTTAGGGGCGATCAATTCGAATCGACGCGACGAAAATGCGGTTAGCATTCTTCTTTCGCTTGCGAATGTACTCCAGTTCTAATTATATTCCAATTCTGAGTCGTCCTTCACTCCCCAATGTATTCCAATTCTGATTCTAATCCAGTTCCGATTACGCAACTACGTAAAGTGTACCACATTGATAGATCTCGCCAACACCTCATACCACTACTGGCGCAGTGCCGCAGCAGTTAGGCGGTGGGTTAGGCGATGAGGCGACGAGGTGAATTTTTCAAACACAGTCACCGATGGGGCTTGTGAGACCCGGGTTGCTCGTCCCGAGCAATGCGAGAAGGAAAAGTTCCTGCAAGCTTCATTTTTGCAGGCATAGTTCTTCAGAAGGCTGTCTGTTTTGTTTTGTATGTAGGCCTGCTGTTGGCCGAGCCATTTTCTTCGCAGTCATTTTCATTTTTGCCGAATCATTCTCAGTCCGACATGTCCAACCTCTCCCCTACAATAGGAGAAGGGGGTGGTTGAGAGGTGGCAAGTGGAGAGAGACAAACAACCCTAAGCACCACCTGGCAGATGGAGGCTTCACAAAGGCGCCGACGCTGCCGGACAGTTTTCGACTTCATAGCACTCTACTGCATTAAATACAAAAGGCTGAACCTGCGACAAGAGCGCTGGCTGTTTTCGGCCGAGGCTTAAAAAAGACTGTGACGTAAAGAGCAGCTTCATGTGGCCTGAAAACGCAAGCAGCTGACACGCACTGTTCCACGAAAGGTACGCAGGCACCCATCACTACCACGGCTGCGTCTGGAGCAGCCTTGGGAATACCGACGTCACCGATAGGAGAGAACGACCCGTTGTTTCGGCGTGGCCTGCATTTTTATTCGCGCGAGTTTCACTCCACAGGCGTTTTCCAGTTGCTGTATTCGCAGATGGTGCAGAGCGGAGAGTCCATATTAAGAGTGGAATATTTTGTCTTTACACTCATTTCCCATAGCTCTGTAGCGAGAGAAAAAAATGACTAAAAATTTCATGTCCTGTCTTTTGCTGGTTTGTACTTACTTCCGCTCATTATTCACTTTATTAAATGCATATCAACGACTGGCTGAGGAGGCGGGGCGTTTTCAGAGTAGCTACACTATTAGAGGCAACACAGTACGCTCCAGAACTGAATGAAAAATACCGAATCAGGGATGTCTCGGCTAACTGAGCCTTATGGATATAAGGGCCAACGTTGCGGCTCGAAACTGTCTTTTCCACCGCTACATGGCCTGCCTCAGTGGACATTTTTGAGGCTCTAGATACGCTCCTTTGCACGTCATGATCATCTGGATCTTTTGGCCTTTCGAGAAAATTTTCACTCATTGAGCACTTTCACTAAAATAACGGGTTGTATCCCTACCGTTCCTTCATCTTCATCTTGATAGCTTGTGCTTTGGCACTTTCGTTACTGGGAGGCGATGGCTGCGGGCTTAGCAGCATATTAATACAATCTTACAAACCTGGCCTACTACGACTGCTTTAAGTTAATAAAGTTTGCCAAGACGAATGAACGGACTTGCTGACAGTTCGTCGGGAACGGAGCACCGCAGAAAAGACACGGGCGAAGGAAAGAACACTACGACACGAGCGCTGCAGGTATTCTTTTTCGTTCCCATGTCTTTTCTGTGCTGTTCCATTCCCGATGACGCTAATCAAACCTAACATCAGATAAATTCATCTAATCAAACAAATTATCTTATCTTGATGGTGCCTAATGTCATTCATGCAGGTACATGAAAGAAGCCAACAGCCATAGAAACCAAGGGGCACAGGGGATTTTTTTTTAATTTATTTATTTTGTGGTGTTGATCAATTTAGAATATTACTGAATATGTTATCGGTTAAAGCTAATTGGTTAGAAAAGCAGAAGAAAAAACAACCACATGCCGCCGGTGGGATCCGAACCCACGATCTCCGAATTACGCGTCCGGTGCTCTACCTTACTCTTATTTATACTAATGGCAACCTGATGATCAGTCTCGAAAGTGTGTCTTCCTTTGCGATTGGGGTGGTATATATGAAAGCAGGTCAGAGTACCAAACATGGAAAAAGCTAATCGCAGGCATCATAGATGCTTAAACCTATGATATTTTTGTTTGCGGGACACTGAGCGGGCAGACAAACAAAATGTATTCGAGCTGTGTTGCTTTGACCGTCAGCTGCCAGTCAGTCCTCTGTTTCTTTGCTTGTTTAGCGCCAAGCGCGTAAACTCACAACCAAGGTGTAAGCGATGCTGGTAAAAAAAATGCACCAGGTAGCGCGACACCACAAAGTGTCTCGTGCCGTTGAATTGAAGCATGTTTGACACGCGTCTCACCAATTCGTCAGTAACGACGTCCGATGGGTCGTCATGCACAGCAGCCTCAGCGTAGCGCCGCATCAGACGACATGGCGAGGCACATGCAGTATAGGAAGCCAGCGGGCTCATGTAGACCTTCGCGGCAGAGCCCATT
Organism: Amblyomma mixtum; assembly: GCF_055824585.1. Classification (NCBI taxonomy): domain Eukaryota; kingdom Metazoa; phylum Arthropoda; class Arachnida; order Ixodida; family Ixodidae; genus Amblyomma; species Amblyomma mixtum. The sequence goes on from NC_143014.1 coordinate 115,916,828, forward strand.
TTATGCGCAGCTCTTAGCCGACGACCTGCGCGAGATGGTGTTACAAGAGCTGCGGGGTCGCTGTACCGAACAGAACCGGCCCCGCCTCTCTGTTACTGATGAGGTATTGATGTTCATTCAGTAGGCGCGACCTTGTTCCATACTTGCATCGGATGCAGCGTGTGCTGTATGCACCGGTAAAATGTCAGCAAGCCGAAGTCAGTTTAAGGAGTGTTTAGGTACCCCAAGGAGAGCCAACGATCTCATTGCTAGAGACAGTCCTGGTGTTCTTGGCGCTGCTTAAGTTCGCGGGCAACACAGCGAGAATGCAACCGACCCAAAGTATCTTGATATATAAAACTATGTTAAAGAAACAACAACACTTGGTTCCGTGAACTGGGGAATCATGTTGCCGACACTACTGTACATTTTGTTTACTGCAGTGGCTATGGGAGAGGCTGTCAACATCGCTGACAAGGGTCAAGGTCAGTCTTGTTTCTGTGATCAATGCTAGGGATGTAACGTCGAACTGTGACTATGGCGACAAGCACATCATGCCACAAAGGTAAAGGTTTAACCGCGGGAGCATCTCTTTCTTATTTGCTCATTAGGGAAGACGTTTGCTGTACAATGTCAAAGCCCACAAATCGCTTGCGCAGTATCGATGAAATGGTCGTCACGGTGCCGATGTAATCGGTCGCCGCCGCTTCCCCCCCCCCCACAAAAAAAAAACAAAACAAAAAAAAACCCGGGAAATTGCAACTGTTTGCATGTGCCATCCAGCACCTCGCTAACGATCACACCAGACAAACTACCTGGAGGGACGAACACGTCGAGTAAGGAGAAGTCGCCACTCAGATGCAGTCTAAGTCTATGAATTTCCGCGATAGTAGTACGTACATGCAGACACCTGTAATTCTCCGGTCCCGTTGTGGGTGTAGAGGCACCGACACATTACACTGGTGCCGTGACCACCAGTAGTGCAAAAGCGCTTGTGGGCTTTGACATTACACAGAGGACGTGCTCCCAAATGAGGAAATAAGAAAGAGATGTACCCGCGGTTAAACCTCTACCTTCGTAACATGATGTGCTTGTCGCCGTGATCACGGTTTGTCGTTGCATCCTCGTCAAGAATCAAAGGAATAAGAGTGACCTTGGCTTTTGTCAGTGATGTTGGCAGGAGCTGCCATAGCCACTGCAGTAAACAATATGTGCAGGAGCGTCGGCACCATGCCTCCCCAAATTACTGAACTAAGATTTTTTTTAAACATCGTTTTATATATCAAAATCCCTAGGACCAGTTGCATCCTCACTCTGTTCTCGAAGTTGTACTTCATGCTCTATGACGCATGACGAATTTAAGCAGCGCCAAGAATATCAAGAGTTTCGTAGCCTGTTGGTACCCGAGACAGACATATCACTCATACTTGATATTTTTTCCGTGCACCTGAAGTCTTCACTAAGTATGTATTCAGAGCACTAAGGATTATACCTTATATGAGGCAAAATTCTATTTTTCCCAAAGTTAACGTATCATGATTCGACAGCGTATTGACAACTGTCCTTTCTTTGCTGCAGCGTCTTGCAGCGGCGCATGGCCGATCTTGGAAGCGGTGCCGAAGGTCGCGCTCATGGCTGGCCGCGGCGGAGGGAAGATACACTATCGATTAAGAGTCAGGCATTGTCACGCGCTCGTAATTTCCTGACGGGAGAGACTGCCGACGGTCTCTGAGTGTCCGGTTTCGGAATCAGGTGGGAAGAAGGGAGAATTGATAAACGAATATCTCAAGGACTTATTGCACTGTGACAAGTTCTATAGACTGAGTTGGTCTCTAATAAATAGAGATTTCAAAACAGCGACCACAATATGTATGGAGAAATTCGGAATAAAGATAGTTAGCAAATTTGCCCCAATTAGCCGGATAGCTGTGACCTTTGTATTTCGTGTCTGCCAAGCCCAGCTTACACATGACCGTATGAAGGATACCTTTTCCGGGGGAGGGGGATGAGGGGTAACGCGTGCCAAACGAGAGCACTGATAGGCGGCTGAGATGGGGGAGCTTTATTTCTGATGGGTCCCCCTGGATGCGTGCCGGGTGCACGGGGTGAAGGCGGCATTCGCCTGACCACCATCGCATTTTTTAGTAGAGCTCTAAGAAATTGAAAAGCCGTTTCCGACGGAAGATAATTAGGCAAAGTGAGCAGTTGGGAATACAGTTGTTTTATTTCTCAATGTAAACAGCGTGACAATGCTATACATTCACCCATAAACTCTCATTACGGTGTATACCTTTGATGATTGCTTTTAATTTTCGGATATTTCGCGAGCTTATTTTTCGTCTGTGTGATTTGTACGTAAAGGCGGGAGCTAGTCGCATACCCGGCTCTTAACAGCTCCTTCGGTGCATTATAGCCATAGCTGCTTATGTGCCATAAAACCCAACACAGCACATAACCGTTCCTTCAAAGGAGAGACAGCTCCTAAAAAGCACCGACTGGCAAAAACGAGAAGCACACCAATTTTTAATAAAGCCTGTAGTCCATGGAAGCTCCAAATTCGTGCCCTACAGGAAGCATTCTTTTCCATCTTCAGCTCCAATAAAAACTGCTACCACTTCTGCAAATGGAGCAAGCCGCGTACTTTCATTAAAGGCCTCTTACAGTCTTCACACTGCATCCCACGGTTCGGCAAAAAAGCGCGCAACGAGCGCTGTGCCATCAGCACAATGAATACCACACGGTGAGAGTGCAGGAGATGATATTAGATAAAATCTAGAGAGGTTGGCCTCGCCACACTACTTCCCGCACACAAAAAAGAAAAAAAAAAAACACTGCGCAAAGCGTATGCCAAAACCCGCTTACCCTGGGCCAACATTATACGCATACAAAGCCTTGTGAGTCGTGTGTACCGGAGGAATCCAGAAGAGCATTCGTGATGGGTAAGAGCAAGGCGCCGAGTGCGTGGGCAACAGGAGCGGAAGTTCAGCTTACAGCCTAATTAGGCAATTTTCAGCTTGCGCAGTACAAGAAAGAAAGAGCAAAGCGCTCCACTCTGCGTGGTCTCAGTCTTGCAGCAAGGGGTGCCCGGAAGAGTTCCTTGCGGGACACAAGCCATGTCTATGACGGGGAGGAAAAAGAAAGACTTGGCGCAAGTAGCCTCCAGGGATCCCGCGCCCTCCTCGACGGAACTGGTGAGTCGCGTGTATACGAAAAGGGTATACGGACGCAGCCCAGTCAGCCTGATCCAGATTCACGTGTTTCTCTGGGCCCCGAAGTGGCGGCGCGTGGTCGTGCCTGAAACAGAGACGCCGAATGAAGTCGAGGAGGGGCTGTATAGCAGCTACACGCCGTTGCACTGGCAGCAGGAAAACTCGGTATCGGCCTCGTTATCTGCAGGCCTGCCTGCAAACCTGCGCAGCTCCTTGCGGACTGGCGAGCCTCGCGGCTCCCGCTGAACGATTCCCACGCTCCCGCATCACGCGTGCCTCGGCGAGCGCCGTCGCTGAAACACCTTGGCTTCGTCGCCCGCATGCTGCAGCGGCTGGGAGGCACCAGGGCGACGGACGGACCTCGGCCGTGCGAACTGGCCGGGAAGGACGGAAGGACCCGTTCCCGATACAGCGAGACGACGCCGCGGCGACCGACGATTTGTTGGGAGACCCTTATCACAGCTCGTGCATCCGGCTGCGAGTGGTCCTCTCGGAATACATATACATGGTTCCTGGCGTGTACTTGACTGGAAACGTACTTTTTTTTTATACACTGAATAATCACTCCACTACTTCAGCTTCTTGCCGTCGTCGGCAGCTGAGGACTTGCATTCGCGAAATTGAGTCTTGTAGGAGTTTCGATAGAAACGACGAACAGTGCTATTTTGAGGATCCTGGTAGTTTGATCGCCATTGATTGCGCAGGGCCATATGGGTCCCTCTTGGTTGGAACGGATGGGAGAGGGGGTGAGGGGGGGGGGGGGGGGCAAGACCGCTTTTAGCTGAAACGTGTATTTCTCGTCCGTTCCTGCGAATGCGGTGTGAAAACGTCCGGAAGAGCCTGATTATTGTTACGCGGTTGCGTGCCGAGGGTGACTGCAACCTCGTCAACATTGACTGAAGTCCCACCGAACGAGCGCGACCATCTCTTACATGATGCGCGTCCCCAAGTCCGCACAGTAGACGGATCATGCGCCGAAGCGGAAGGTAGTATGAATCTCTCACTTGCTCATTGCATGTGTGAAAACAATCAGTAACGGGTGGTGACTTTCCCCGGAACTGCGCAATAAGGAGGTTTCATACGTCGCACCAGTCGCGCCCCATCTTCCGCGGCGCGCAGGCCAGAAGGAAGGACCCTTGCGTTCCTCGCGTTGCCCCCATTTCGCACTCCTTTGGGGTGCCTTGAAACGCGGGATGCGCGGCGCCCCCGTCTTCCCCGCAGCCGCCGGGTGCAGGGTGCGCCGCTCCGCCAGGCGCCGCTCCCTGGGATGCGCCGCCGCTGTACGTTGCACAGGCCGGCATATAACAGCCTAATGGGACCTTCTCGGGCCGGATAATGCATAATAAGCGCCTCGCGAGTGGATCCCCGCAGCTTAAACGCCGCACCAGCATCGAGCAGCGCCGGCGTACCTCGCAGACCCTCCTCGCAACAAAAGCTTCGCGTCACTAAGTAGGAAAAAAAAAGGGGGGGGGGGGGGGGGTGGCTCGGCAGAAGAACAAAAGCAGAGGCAGTGCAGAGAGGAAAGCAAGAAGCCGAGGGCGGGCATGCGGATAGGTGACGTTGTCTCTCCCGCAGGATTTTCTTTTGTACGGGCGACGCGTCCAGCGCTGCGGCGTCTTCCGGCCCGCGGGTTGAGCGCGGAGCGACCGCGGCTTCCCTCGCTCCGGCGGAGGAAGAGGGGGAGCGTGCGTGCGGGGACGCCGCGAGGACGCTCTCTCGCTACACGGAGTGAAACCAAAGCAAAGATCGCCAAGCCAGGCTATGATTTACAATAAAGGGCCAGCAGCATAATTAAAGCGCCGCGGCGAAACTCTTCGCCGCCGCTCGTTTATGGAGTGGCGAACTGGCCCGTCCGGCAGCGCTGACCTCTGGGCGAGCCCTGTCTTGCTGCTTTTATCTCCCCCTCCCGCGCTCCTATTATGTTTTATTCCTCCCGGCCCGAACGGCCATGTTGCGCTTCTTTTTCTTGTTGTCGTCAGCCGCACGTTGCGGCCGCGGTTGTTGCTCGGAGGCGCCGCTCCCAGCGGCGGCTAAACTGTTTCACTCGGGGCCGCGCGCGCTGCCCAAAGCAGCGGGCCAGCGGACGTGGGGGCGCGTATGCACGCAGAGAGAGGGGGAGGGGGGGAGAGGAAAGCACAAACCAAAGTGAGCGGCCAGCTGATTTACGGCCCGGCAATGAACCTTGCCGCTCGGACCTTGTGCGCCGCTGAGCAGGGGCTCGATGTCGTCGTTTGGACCGGTTTCGGAATTGCGTCCCGCGCCGCCCTTTCCCGCTGCGGCTCTGCTTGGCTGCCGGTCGCAGCTCTCTGGGCCCTGGCCAGGTCGTCCACCTCGAGAGTTAACCAAGATTTATCGGGCGTTACACGCGGCTGCGCCCGTGATAAAGCGACCCAGAGGGAAGGGGGGTGAGCCGCCCCAAGACGCGCCGGGCTTGCGCGTCGGATTCTTGGAGCTTCTTGAGTGCGCGCCGACCGCTGCGCTACGGCGATACACTTCGTTCGGCGTCCGCAAACTTTCAGGGCTGTGGGCATTTCTGCGCGGAACAACGAGCATCAGCGACCGTGCTTGAGGTGGCGGCTCAACTTCGCGAAAGTGCAGAACACTGACGACTCAGGTATACTGAACGGATGCTGCGGAGGGTATACCATGTGAGATCGTGGGGCACCAGGGTACGTGAACTAGATGCTTGTGGCTGTACCAGGGTGCAATGGTTGTTTGTGTAATGCGTGACTGAGCGTTGGTCCAAACACGTTCTTGAAGTGCACAGCAGTTCCTCCGAGTGCGAAGAATCCTGCGGCTTTCTATTAGCATTCATTCCTCGCGTTAGGGCGGTCCAAGTGGTACCTTTGCTTGGAGGAGAGCGCTCCTCGAGTTTTATCTGAAACGGTGACGGCAACTTAGCATGCAATCGGCGAATTCGCGGCCGCTGGCGAATGAAATGAGACGTGCTCAAAGGCTATACTCCGAGCTGCTTGGGCTGCCACGCTCAGCGTTTCAAATGGGTTGCCAGGAGGAGCCCCAAGATAAGGATGAGAAGGCACGAAAACCGGTATGCGAATTCAACCGTTCCACCGACGATCAGACAGTGCATGAAGCGGGTTCACACGTCCGTGCGCTAGGGATGCATCACCACTCAACAAAGGTAGTATACGGAGAAGCGCTCCGATACCGATTGGGGTTCAGGACCTGTCATGCCGCTCTACAATTGGAGGGAGCTGCGCGAAGGCCACTGCGCTTTTACCTCTTTAGTGGCGCGAGTTCATTAGGCAACTTTGGCGAAGCGCATGCTGGTTACAAGTTTCTGCGGACAGACCACGTACGGGTCACTGTCGTCTTCAGTTCTGAGATGCAATATGAAGCTTCGAAGTTGCGAATTAAATAATTTTTTTTTGTGTTCATTTTCATTCCGTGTCCTCGCTATTTTCTGCAAGCGTTCATGAAAACGAGGAGGTCTTCGTAACATACGACGAAAAAGCCACATTACTTTGGTTAAAAAGAAAAGTACACAAAAGTATTCCTCATGTATTGCCTATCTGCTAGTTGTATACGGACTATGCAACAGGAATAGCAGTCGTTGCGGCAGTCATTTCTAGAAATATTCGAACCTTAAACGAAATTTTCTTCTGCTGTGACACACGCAGTTGGGATTCATCCGAGCCCATAAACTGTGCTTTGAGCGAGATTAATATTATCGCGAATCTGAACCGCTGACTTCGAGTGAAATCTCAGGTTGAGCCCAGATAAATACAAGCGGAATGCAATTTAAATACACTCCAATGAATGCGAGCGAAACCATGAGCCAATGTACTGCCACGGGCTAAAATAACTCCGCGAGTTTTGCGATGGCTTGGGAAAAATGGGAGGTTACACGACGACGCCGTGTGTCCGACTGACAGAAGGTCCAGCTTTCTTAGACATCACATTTAATTGTTAGGAAGGTATGGAATATTGTAAGATACTGTTATGAACATACCGATGGGAATGATCTAACCTTCCGATGCATGGCAAAATCTCACTTTTAAAGTTTGTCCTGCGGTCGGACCGAGCAGTGAAGACTGCCAACAAAAACGATTAGGGTGCGTTTTAGACAATAAATAGCAGAAAATTGCGAGCGTCCCGAGGAGAGATCTGCGGATATATTGATTGTTATGGTCGAATCTTACGATATGCAAAAAAATGCATTAATAAACGAATTCCGCTTGAAAAATATGCGCTTGTCCAGAATTTGTGCGTATGGTTTGTTAGTGCCACAGTACATTATTGAAGCTGCGCTTGTAATGATCGCAGTTTATCTTCTCCAAAGCTTCATCATCAGAAAGCAGCGTTGGCATAACTATGCACGCTGGCACGGTTTCTTTCGCTCTGCCTCTCTTTATGGCTTTTGCACGCTTTTACGCTCTGCGTCCCGCCGAACTGAATAAAAATTGAAACGGCCTGCGTTCGCAGAAGCTCTCAGCTGCCTTAAACGCGTGTAGCCGTTCAGATTTGTTCGTGCAGCTAGATTCTATTAATTTCCTTGTACGGGCTGAATCTATGCATTATACGCATGGACGTAAGGTATAAACTAGGTTTTAGAGAGCGATGGATCTCAACAAGGTGGCACGGAGGGCTGCCTTATCTATATATCCAGTTGTATTGGTATACTTGGTGATTTCTTCGATTTGTTTCGCGGCTGTGCGATTATTACTCAGCGTGTAGGCTTACAGGCGAGGTGACTGCCATGACGACTGACCTCTGAGTTAGCCAATCAGTAGCAAATTAAGTAAGACTTTCTGCAAAAACAATGTTAATAATAAAGCACAAGACGTAACAAGAGCCGAAACTTTATAATAAGATCGCGCACTGAGCGATCATTGTTCATTCCATTTCCTAACGATGGTACCCAATGAACAACAGAGTCTGCGTTGTAATCAGTAGAAACTGGGCGCTCTTGAATTACAGTTACTCCAACGGATCAACCACTGCTTTCGAGTATGACGTTTATTTTGTCCTCAATGACTGACATTTTGTTAAAAAAAAAAAAAAAATTGGACGCTTTCGTCTAGTTTTTTTTTTTTCTTTCTTCTTGGAAACTCTCGGAACATATTCCAAATATCCATGCTGTCTTCGGACGAGTTTAAAACTGGCGGATTAAAATAAAGTTGCTGGATGGTGACAAAATGGCTTTGAAAAGAAACGGCAATGACCGATCACCTGTATTATTGCATGCGGGAAAATGGAGAGCCACTCTTCCAATGGGCAGGTGGCTGGGTGGCACCGGCGGAACAGCCAACTGGTAGTGCGAGCCGCTTGCACTTGTTTACCTTGCCAGCGCATGCTAAATATGAGAACAACGACGTTGCGACCACTGGCCATCCACCAGCAACAACAGCGAAGCTTACCAAACCGCACCTTCTGACTTGACATTTAAAACTGAAAACAACAGGGAGGGACGAGCGCGACTGCATCGGCAAAGATCGCTTCAGGCTGCGCTGGGCTACGGTGAAGTGTGCGCCGAGGCGAGAAGCGCAAAAAAATAGCTTGGTGGGGGAGGGCGGGCGGAAAACAAGTTCCGTGGCGACGCGATCTGGCGACTATACTTTATTATAAATAATCTTCCCACCATCGAGGGACCGAAATTCCGCTCAATTAACTACAGTCGATGAGGAAGTATGTTGCTCAAAACCAACGCGGAAATTGTCTGCTTGCTTCTACGGCCGCCCTGACACGACGGAACGAAAACCACCTCTCCCTCTTTCTTTGGAAGTGCCGGGGGCTGTAACAGAGGCCCGAAAGATCGCGCTTGTATGGGAGGTGCACACGAGTGAGGGGCATTTAGCCTAACGCTGTTTTGGTCGGGCAAAGGATACGTCAGCCTCTCTATCGCTTCTCAGCGCCGGTTCAGCGAAGACCCTCGCTCAAAAATTGCAACTGACTTGACCACCCGATTTGTGCGCAACGGACCCTCCGCGATCGTTGATGCGAGCGCATATGGATCATGCGTATATGCTGATATGTAAGCTGTAACAGTTGCACAGCTGATTGGTCTTCAGTATTTGAAGTAATAAATTAGTTTGATTTGTCACGCTATGGCGGTGCCTTCAACCTCGTGTGCACGAACTGCTGGGCGAGTTGGTTTTGTATGATGGACGTGAAACAGCGCAACGGCACACGACCTCGTTTCTTGAATGGTATATATACGTCTTAGTCATTGTTGTCTTACGGGTGCATGAGTGGGCTCATCATTATGTGTATCGATCATTATCATTTTTTTGGTTACCTGACGTGCATTTATGCACGCAGCGCGCCAAATAAGTGACAGTTAGTTCAGCGCTGCGTTGTGTCCGTTTCTTACCTTCACTCTTCCTAGGCCGTGTGCCGTTCACGTCCACCCTTCAAACTCTTGTTTGGCGTATAAGATTAGCTGCTTATGCACCATAAAACCGAACACAACAGCAGCTATGCCGGTACCGGATTCGAGTGCAGACGGACTCTTTGCTCCCCATGCAGTGTATATCGATCCCTACCTGTCGTACTGAGCCATGGTGTTTACGGGCCGCGGTACGTACACATGAGCATCCATGCACCTTCCTGCTTTGCGATTCTGTGTACATACGCTGACATTCTGTCACGTTCAACAGCTACTATCGTTTAATTCCTAACATTCCTCTAATCATGGCCAGCCTGTTTTACCTCGCTGGCGTCGCCGCCACCTCACCGCTTTCTTTCCACTGACGACCTCGAAACTATTTCCCCTTCTGGGAATTTCGGTTGTTGTTGAATGCAGCACGTTCGTACCGGACAGAAGGAGGAGAAATTTGATCAGCAATCAAAAATTTTGACTGCGAGAAATAGAGAGTGAGAAAAGAAATAGTGCAAAAAAAAGAAAGAAAAATCGCGTATACTTTGCGGTCTCCTCATGCAGAGCCAAGGAGTGCCGAAATACCTGCACTGCCGATGCCGCTAACCCCATAGAAACACACCTGTACTACCATTATATATACCAGGTCTTTCAGGGAAGCCCGCCACTAATTTTTAAAAAGAGGCTTTTTGAGTTACGAAGACGGCTTCGGCGGCAGAATAATACCAGTGGCGGCGGATATCAATAATCTGCTTAGCCGGTTAGCTAATTTCTGATAAATGATTTTTTAACTATCACCGGCAAGTGGTTGGAATTAGAGATTTGCAGCCGGTCGTTAGTAATATATCCATATCAATATTTAGAATTTATAAAACGCGATTACCCTCGGCGCTATGGTCTAACAAATTTTCGCTACATCGTGCCAAAATACATGGGCTTTCGAAAAGCATGCAAGCAAAGCAACCCCTCCAGTGCAGGTAACGAGTCGACAGAGCCTAATTTTGTCGAGCCACAGCGCCGAGGGTAATCACGTTTTCGACATTCTAAGAACTGATATGTCTAATTACAAACGACCGGCTACAAATCTCTAATTGCAACCAGGCGTCTAAGCGTGATAGTTAAAAAGTTAATGATCAGAAATTAGTTAAGCAGCTATAACTAGGCAACCTTATTCGCCTGTTTTCTGATGTCCGCCGACGCTGGTAGCATTCTGTCGCAGAAGCAGGCATCACAACTCAAAAAGGAATTTTAAAAGATTAGTGCCGAGCTTCCTTGAACAATATATATATATATCAAAAATTATTTCTTGGCAGCTCTTTGATTAATATAAGATAAAGTCACCAGAAATTGAAAAAGATAACAAGCTTCAATTCACGACGTTTCGGCTGGAGCACCAGGCTGGTCCTGTAGCACCAGGCTGTGTGTGTGTGTGTGTGCGCGCGCGCGCGCCTGTGCGCGTGTGCGTGTGCGTGTGTGTGCGTGCGTGTGTGCGCGTGCGTGTGTGTGCGTGCGTGCGCGTGTGTGTGCGTGTGTGCGCGTGTGTGTGCGTGTGTGTGCGTGTGTGTGCGTGCGTGCGTGTGTGCGTGCGTGTGTGCGCGTGTGTGCGTGCGTGCGTGTGCGTGCGTGCGTGCGTGTGTGCGTGCGTGTGTGCGTGCGTGTGTGCGTGTGTGCGTGCGTGCGTGTGCGCGTGCGTGCGTGCGTGCGTGCGTGTGTGTGTGTGTGTGTGTGTGCGCGCGTGCGTGCGTAAACTTGTGTGTGTGTGTAAACTTCGAAAACATAGCGCAAAAAGGACACGGACGACATAGAAGTGGACAGGACAGGCGCTAACTTGCAACTTTATTTTCGAAAAGCCACCACGTCTAATATATAGGAGCCGATCACCACCATCAAGCGATGAGCATGCGCAAAGAAGAGCACAATCAAGATTACAGCGCTATGTAAAACATAGCGCTTTTTGCGCTATGTTTTCGAAGAACTGTTACCAACTAGCCCAAACCAAGCTACTGTTATATGTATAAACGGTTGCGCGCGTTTCTTGCAGCGTAGGACAGTACTTTTGCTACGCTGTGCTCTCTTTATCGCGACTTTCACACAATCTGATGGCCCCTAGCGTGGGATCTAAACCACGCACCGGCCTCACGGAGTACCTGGGTCTTGCTAAACCACGCAGCCTGAAGCTGCTCGCGCGAGGTCGCTGCATGCTATACGGCAGCCGCTGTGCCGGACGACGAGGGCGTGCGCGCCGCTTTCCTTTCTCGCCACGCGGCCGCCCAGGAGCGGCGCATGGGGTGCCCTGCGCGCTCCGCAAACACGGCGAAAGTCCCGGTCCAGTGCGTTCGGCCATGGCGGAGGCTGCCACCGTAAAGGTTGATACACTACGCTCGGAAGGCTTGCCTGAGACGAGGGCGCGGGAAAGCGTTTAGTCGGGCGCCACTCCTTCGTCCGTATGGGTTTCCGAGGCGATGAGTTAATGTCCGGATAGTCACCTGCCGACCTGCCTCTTCTCATTCAGTGTCACTTAAGACGCGCGCTCCGTGGAAACACGGAGTTCGCACAGATTGTCGAGCTGTAATGAGAAGACCCCGTGATTGGCCGGCGTCCGGTAGTGAGTAACGTTGTGTATCACGATTGGCTAGCCAGCCAATCACAAATCGTTTTACATGCGAGATCTACGCTGTATCATTCGCACAGTGATTCTGCAAGATCCCATGTAGCAGGGAAACAGACAACACCGGGAGAGGATATTACATGATGCCGAATGCACTCCGTCTACTATAGAGAAAACGCAGGCGTTAATGCCACTCCGTCTCTCGCCACTTCAGGCTGTCTCTTACGGCCGATTCACACGACGGTCCGTTTGCCCGCGGCCCGCGTACTACGTGTTCATGCTTCAGCACATTGAGAGGCGCGCTGACCAGGCCGCGGGCCGACAGCGCGCCTCTCAATGTGCTAAGCATGAACACGTGATGCGCGGGCCGCGGGCGAACGGACCGTCGTGTGAATCAGCCTTTAATAGTTCAACTACAGCGTACTATAGAGCCCAACTGCGGCTTCCACTGCTAACCTTGGTGGTAAGCCGGGCATCCTTTTGGTCGCCCAACTTCACCTTCCTTCTCCGGCCCAATGCTCTTATATGCACTGTACCGTCTGTGTGGTTCATCTCAGCAACGACGTTGGTGCGTGCACACACGCTCACAGGTTGTTACAGTTGTGCTGTCCTTATATAAAATGCTAAGATACAGCTGTAACCCCTCAGGAGTCTTTATGCTACGGGCAACTCTATCCACTGTGGCTTAAAGAATCCCTAAGCCGCCGCAGGACGGCTTTTTTTTTTTGTCTTTGTTGGCACTTCGTTGCACGAAATGAAGAGCGAAAAACAAACAAACAAGCCAACAAAAGCACGCCAAACCCTTGCACCGTTGCCTCGACGCCGGCGCTCGAATGCTGCTCTGCGCTCGCAAACAGGAGCGATCATCCTGAGAGCCGACTGCGCGAGCGCCTTGTGCACGAGCGTGAAGAGCGGTGGGGCCGAGATCTGGTTTTTGCTTCGAGCAACGCGCCGCGATAGCGTGGCGCCGGCAGCGCGCTCAACCGCGCGTTAGCCGTGCGCGAACGCGGGAAATTGCTTCTCCCCCGCCTATGGGTCGTTGGCGGCCTTCCCCATCGTGCACACGCTTTCCAAATTACGCCACAGGAGATATGGTATATACACACGGCTATACCGTGTAAGCAACACGCGCGAGTAGGATACCGGTTTAAGAAAAACAAAAGATAAAAGAAAGACGCACGTTAAAGGAATGAGCCAGTGCTCGCCGATAACATCTCAATTGTTGAGTAAGAAGCGGCAAGAATACGGACTGACAGGCGCGCGTTCTGGTAGCGGCAGGGGGGCGGAGGGGGGGGGGGGGGGGGGGGGAGGGGGGGGGGAGCGCGCCCGGCCCCACAACAGCGCGGTGGAGGAACTGACGCGGCCGCGAGAGGCGCAGCGCCCAACGGCTACTTCGCGGAACGACGACACACGCGCCGCGATGAAAACAAAATGGGTGGCCGACTCGCGCCGAGGTCACGTTGCGGTTTGGAGAAACGGTGATTCCTCCGGTGTAAACGTTATAATGGGGCAGCCTTGCGAAAGCGCCGGGTTGTGGCGGAGCTAGCGGCCGCGTAGCGCATGAGCGCGAGCTCTCGGCGCCAGCAGAATGACGCTTTGGCACGCCACCGATCCGGAGCGCACCACCTTCCAGCGAGCGAAGTCGAGGCGCGAGCCGGCGGCCGGTCAGCACCATCTCTACACAGCCTTCTCCGGTCCGCACGACGGCACGCCGGCTGTTGGTACAGGCATGACCCTTGGTGCGCTGAGGCGTCCACTGACCTTGAACGGTTTTAGATATGCGCGCTATGATGGGAAGGTTTTATATACCGTCAGAACCCACGGACTCTACATGCCATCGTTCGCAGCTCCTCCTCTTGTTGCTCCTGCAATACGTCGCGCTAGGCACTTGCTCGCTTCTACGTAATCAGCGTGATGTAACCGCTTGTTCAGATGGAATATAAAAAAAAAAAACTTCAATTAAAAACTGCCTAATTGAGGTAATACAAGATTCTATTTAGAAACTGCAAGGCAAAATACAATCTAGAGCCAAGAAACACTACAGAAAAAGTGGCGACATCACGTGAACTCGTCGTGATGCTTTCCCGGACGTTGTGTAAAGGTTTCCTTGAAATGAAATTACACGAAAGGAAGCAGCGGGTATGGGGGCGGGTTTAGTTATAAGCTCCGAGAATCCAGTGCAATAGGCAGGGAAAGCCTCATGGGCGCAGCGCGCAAGAAAACTTGTTTGAAGGCAAGGCTGTCCGCCCTTACACGTTACTGAAAGAAAAGTCACAAAAAAACTTTGAAAAGTAAGTAAGCGCCAAAAACTGCCACTTTAAACCAAAATTACGCGAAATAAAGAACCTATCCTTGTGATTATTTTTTGCGCTATTGTATTTCTTGACAGTTCACTCGTTCTGAACATCGTCCCGCGCAGACTGGCGTAATTGAAACAGGGTCCTCGTGGTAACTAAGCGAAAGAACCTCCCGCGGGCCAGCGCAGCAAAAAAATGAAGCTAGAAGTGGTTCCCGTTCAAGTGGGCGGGCCTCTGACCATGCACGGCGCTCGGAAAGTGATTCTCCGCAGGGCGGGACGCAGAGCCGCTCCGAATTCAGAAGATCGAGCGCCGCCTCTTCCCTCCTACTCTTGCCTTATACACCTCCAAAAAACGAGAGAAAAAAAAAAAGGACAGCGTGTGCTAGGGATTCTTCTCCACAAGGAAAAGAACATATGCTGCGGTGACCGCCTTCACAGTCAAGCCACGATGGGTCTGATGTGATTGAAGCCAGAATAACTGCGGAATACATGTCACGTGAAAAACAAACAAACAAGACAATCACTAATGACAGAATGAAGGCGTCAGCAGGAAAAGACAGCCGAAAGAGTCATCTTTCTCTCTCCTAGTTTTTTCCTGAAAAGAAAAAAGAACACGGCGTAACTGTACAATGCAATTACACAGTGGTTACCATGCGGCTTCTTTTTGGGCAAGAGAGGTAACTTTTTTCCGCTGAAAGAAAAATGTCTTTTTTTTTTGTTATACATCCTTCTAATGTTATACTTACACCTGACTTTAATACACATATTTACAAGCAAGGCGGCGATTCGGTTTACTTCGGTATAAATACTGTAGGTTTTAACGCACAGAAACAGCTCATGGGACGCAGACGAAGACCACAAGACAAGCGCGCCCTTTCTATTGTCTCTTGATGCTGCGCTCTGCCTGATGCGAGCACGATTTCTCAACGCACTGCACCGAGCTAGCACATGCTAAACTCCGTTGCCTCAAGGAAGTGTTCATTCCCCCACGTTCTTTAACGTCGTAATGGCTGGCCTTCCCGATTCGTTGAAAAAAATTTTGCATTTGGATTACTGGCTACCAACACAAGCGATTAGCCCTGATAGCTCGACAGGCTCTACTATTGGTGCAAGCTTACCTTCAAGGTGTGGTATTGTCTCTATCAGTGGAAAATCCGGCTTCATTCTGTTTCCAGGTGTAGGAAGACGTCAAGCGTGGTTGCGGATAGACCTTGGTCACTCTTGCATCCGTCAATTAAATCACACGCGTTTTCTGGGCGTCACTATTGACTCCCGTCTACAGTGGCGAAAAGCTGTCGAAGCGATTGTTTCTTCTCTACGTTCGCGTCTCAATGTGATTCGTAGAATTGCTAGTGAGCAATGGGGAAACCGCCCTTCTTCAATTGTCAAACTTCATGAAGCGCTAGTGGTCAGTCGCATAATGTATCAATTACCTTTAATTTCCCCCTCGGCCTCACAGCTTGAAAGTCTCGAAGTTTTCCATAGAAAGGGCCTAAGAAGAGCCATTGGAGTTCCTCAGGCGGCTTCGAGCAAGGCAGTACTTCATGAGTCACTATCGAAACCTCTTAACCTTGTCGCTTCACAGAGACTATACTACTGCACCTTGGCCGCCTGGGAGAGACGGTAGCTGGGCAATACCTTCTCCAGCAGCTCTGCAAGATATATGAGTCGAAGGCCTACTTGGCAGTTAATACTCTTAGTTCTTTAGGCCTTAATGTTCCAAGGCAAAGGAAACTGTTGAAACCACCGTGGTCTTTTCCGACCGTCGACTGTAAGGGCACAATTCCCCATGTGAGCGAAAAGCACAGCTCTCCTTTGGCAGCAACGCGTTCGCCCGTACTTGAACATTTGTAAAAAGAGTATGTCCGCCAGCTTCAAATTTTCACGGATGGTTATGTGGACAAGGTCAAACAAGCTAGCGCAGCGGCTTTTTACATTCCTTCTTTGGCCGGAAGTGGTCTGTACGCATTTCTGCTGGCGTATCCTCCACAACGGCCGAAACTGTTGCTATTGAGGCGGCTTTACGGAAGTTAGGGTCTTGTCCGGCTCAACCTGTTGTCATCCTAACTGATTCAAAATCTGCCCTTCAGAGGTTAGAGCGCGGGTTCCCTACTGACACCTTGTCTATAAGCTCTCTACGCTTGGTAGAGAATATGCACAACAGAGGCTTTATATCTCCAATGGGTGCCCTCTCACATAGGAGTCAGAGGCAGTGAGGTGGCAGACAGTCTCGACCATAAAGCACTGTCACAAAATTCATCAAAACAAGTCCCTCCAGATGCAAAACATTTCTTCAGAAAAAAGGTGCTCGATTATTTCAATACTCTGTGGAGTGCGCCCCACAAGCCATGTGTGACCAAGGGTTTGAGAAGATCCCAGGCCACTCTACCACATCAAATTCCGACGGGCTCTGCTCGTACTCCAGCCTGGATGCATAAGACGGGCATGACATCGTCTCCGCTATGTTCTGTATGTGGTTTGTGCGGGGATATAGAACATTATATTATGTACTGCCCAGAGTACAACGCGGAAAGGTATGTTATGTTCGCTTCCTTCAAGATGACAGGAGCCCTTCACAGTAGAGTTCAGGACATTCTCTACCCGAGTGGAAACCAGACGTGCAGAAGAGAGGCTCCACGCCTTCTTTTAACATTCCTGCAGGACACTGATCTTGACTCTATATGGTGACAGCAGGGACCGTCTGTGGTGTTCTGTGATTTAAGTGTCTTCTGGAGTGGTCTATGTTATTCTGTGAATGAGTGTGTGCATGGATGGTGGCTCTGAAATGAACTGTGTTCTACTGTGACTGAATATGTGTATAGATGGTGACTTCTGGAGTGGATAATGTGCTGTGAGTGAATGTGTGCGTAGATGGTGACTGCGGGAGTGGCCTATGTTCTTTTTTAAGCGACTGTGTGCATAGCGGAGCAGATCTGACCGGTTTTAGGACATTATTAACATATAAGTGACGCTACGGTGGAGCAATTGCGGGCAGAATCAGCAAGCCGAATTCCACCTGTAGCATACAACAATTCAATTCAACTCAACTCAAATCCGTTTCACTAACTTCGACTGGGGCCACGGAACCACTTCACCACATTCTGTCCATTCTTAACATCATCATAAGCAGCACAGATCGGACTGTGAATGGCCGCTGGTGGTCCGTCTCTTGCGTGCATGGAGAGAGCTCATCATGGATTGCACCCCGAATTTGGCGGGAGTCTGGATCAGTGCAGATATTCGTAAAGTGTGCTGCTCGGCCATGCGCCCTGTAAGCCGGAGGGAAGATGGAAACTGAAGGTTCGAAGTACAACGTAGTGTTCCCACCTTTGTAATAGCTTCGTAACTCACCGGGTGGAGCACAGTGTATTCTTACTATCCGGGCACGCCTCATAGGTTGCAAAACGAGATCGGAGAAGACTGCTGTCAACCGAAATGCACGCCTTTTTTGAAATGCCCGTACTACTGCCTCTGCGAGGCCGAGGACCATGCACTTCTTTGGCAGGGCTACACCGCGCATGTCTCGTGTTCTGCAAAAGTGCCACCAGCGCGATGAAACTCACTGTCGTGTGGCGTGAGGTTCGGCAGCCATGAACTGCAATTCCGTCTGTCGCGTTTAAACATCTCGCGCCCTCAACCATATCGGCGATATAATCGTTTCGTATATCGCGGTCTTTGCTCCGAATAAATATTGAATATTTGAAAATGACAATCGTAAGAGAGTGGTATATTTTTATGTTTGAAATAATATTAGTTAACTAGGTATGCGTATTTTGTTGAGCGGAAATACTGAAATTGTGAGCAGTACAATCTCTACATTTTTAATCTCGGTTACAATTAGACTTTTTGGTACCACTTAAGTAACAGTTGAAACATCTGTTCCACATATTTTACCTGGAACAACACTCATTTCAGCTTCTCTAGCGGAACACAAAGTTTTGCAGCCTCCTCGCTTTTTAAGTGTAACACTGATATTGCTGGAACAACCAGTTCGTCGTTTTTTATCGAAACGGTTATGCGGAACGCGACTCCACTTACTTCATGACGAGTTCCAGAAATAACTAGGTCACCACTGCTCGCGAGAGGAAAAGGAGGCGAACGCAGTGGGGGGGGACTATTTTTCTTCTTCCAAGGGCACGTGACCATGTGAAGGCGTGAAATCTGGAAGCTAATGGCCTGAAGATCGTTCGAATATGAAGCCTCTCCTCAGCGTGGCCAGTGAAGAAAGGCGGGTTTACACGTTGTTTCTCACACGTGCTCTCCATGTAATTAAGGCCTTCTGCCTGTCCATTGCGGTGTGGAGGAAAGAGACGGCAGCGTTGGATGAAAGAGCTCTCCGTGCGTATTCGCAAGCGGTGTGGTTCTGGTTTTCGGCGAGAAACTTCTCATAAGGCACCGGAGAAACGAAGACCACATTTGGCCTAAGTGCTGTGCCAAAGGGTACACAAGGGCTGAATGTGCTGAAATGAGTGCACTGGCAGCTCCAAGAGGTGACGGGTGTGCATGATTACAGTGTGCATCCATGTAGTTCGCGTAGGCTTTGTTACTCTGTCCACAACGAGCGCTGCGAATTCTGAGCCTTTGATGAACTACAGGAGCATGTGGTGTGTTGCTGCGTGGGAATGGTTACCTATGCGCTTCACTGAGGTCACTGTGCATCTTTCTCTTTCTTCAACGAATGGATAGTTCGGATAGACACGCATCTCGTCTGTGCGACTTTCAGGTGAGATACGATATTAATTTCTATCAGTTTATGCCGAAGGCCGCTCTTAACTGCATGCTATGGAAACAGAGGAGGGTGTTCTCCTGAGCTGTAGATGAGCGTTACGCGCAACTGGAGTGTACTTCGCCGAAAAGTGATCGCCATTGGCTTGAAAATGACGCGCGCTGCGATGGAGGTGCTGTTTTGTGTTTTTTAGAGTTCCTACATTCATTCTTGTAAGGTCTGTCGGATTGGAACGAACATTTAAATAATTAAAACTGTATATGCCGCAGAGATGCAGCGCAGGAGAGACAGGACACAGTGAAAGACACGGACGAGCGCTGGGCCGATCGACGAGCGCGGATATGCTGACGGGTTTCTGGAATGAGAGACGTAATTCACGCACGAAAATTTGCTTCGAGGGCCAACTTTGATAGAAATGTCTTCGGCCTTTGGGCAGTGCTTTATCATGTTCTAGAAAGAAAGAAAAATGCTATAATAGCACCGTTTTACGGAGAATGATTGTTGCTAACTGACGATAGGAAAGCTGTGCTGTAGCTGTGTCTCGGTTCTTGCCATTCCAAGCGTGCAACTCCTCGTGGTGGTTCGCTTTTTGTACACGTGTGTTCGTCAAACTTTCAAAGTGACGCAGTTGTAGCGTGCATCATTTGAAATTTGTTACCGGTATTTTTACTGTGGTAGTGATCCGTGTCATCGTCAAAGCAGTTTTGCGTCTATAAAAAAATATTTATTTCTTTCCAGTGAAAACAATTTGATTATTCCTAGTTATTCCTAGTTTTTATTCCTAGTGCACCATAAAGAGGTGCACTCGAGTTATGAACGAATGTTGACAGGAAGCTTTTATTGCCATAATTGTTATATTTAACACGAATAACGTGACTATAATTTTTTACTGTGTTTTGTAAGCCTTTTTGTCCTCGAAGAATGGCGTGCCGGGAAAACAAGTACCTTCAGTAAAGCTGTAATATTGAATACATATTCCACAGTGCTCTGTACGCACTGAAACTTTTCCAGCCTGTAATGTATAAAGAGTGCAATAAAAAACTGAATGCAAATATATGTTTCATTTAGCTGGCTGTTCCTGTTCAACTAAGAAGGGCGAGTAATTGGTCTCTGGAGTCTAAATAAAAAGATAGGTTTATTCCTGCACCCTTTAAATGTAATGAGCGATTGCCATTGTTGGTTTAAGTGAGGAATTTCTCATATGCAGACGTGAACCCAAATTCTGTCCGCTCACATAATTTAAATTAGAAAAGCGGCGTTGCATGCATGAGATACCACCGCAGATACTGCCTTAAACTTTACATAACTGAGTGTTGATAAACCTAGACTCAGAGCTGGCTATTCTGCGAGAAATCGGCACCTCATGACTAGCCGAGTTCCTTTGCTCCACGGAGGATATTTTTGTCAACGGTTACATCTCCAAGCGACGCTGTTTAACAGGCACCCGGTACTCTGCTAGTGGATCCGTATCATGTCGCGTTATTGCGATATTCTGGATGCTGATACTCGAACGCGCGCACGGGCGCAAAAACGGGGAGTTTTTTTTTTTTTAATAGGTAAATCCAGACACCGCATTGAAGTGAAGTTCAGCTGTAATTGTAAGTTCGCCAATAGATCTTTCCCTTGAAAACTACCAAAATTAAATGGGCCATATAATTAGCATTTTAAAGCTTACAACATATGAGCTTCCAATGCGTTGCTACCGATAAAAAAAAAAAAATGTGTTGCGGTCCAACTACTGCTGAACCTGGTTAGAGAGCGAAAGCTATGGCGTATCGGGCAACTAGACGCGGCTTGGCGTCTGTAACGTTGAGTGCGTTCCGGACACTGGATAGGCTGCGCGCCCACCCTGCCACCCTGGCAGGTGGCAGTTAATGGTTGATCGCGAGAGTTTGCTCACCCAATGAACGCTGCGGCCTATTGCATCAGTGCCGCGTGTCTGCCACAACGTTGTCAACGCTAACGCATGCAGGCCACATCTCTCTCTCATCACCTCATGTGCCTATAAGGGCGATTCAGGCGTCCACTGACCAACGGAGCCAGTTATGCGCACTTCCTTTCCTTAACATGATCGGAGTGTAAAACGTCGTCAGCGCCAACGCCACTGAAGACCATGAACGCCGACGGCCTACATGGCTTCCGTTTCTGCCATAACGTTGTCAATGCCAACGCATGCAGCGCACACCTGTCGCTCCCGCCACGTAGCTTAAAGTACGATTGAGGTGCCCACTGTTCCAAGAGGGCAGTTATGCGCCTTTCCTTTGCTTTCCAAGCTGCCGCTCCATTGGTTTCGTAGCTTAATGCGTGACTAAGGTGTCCACTGCCTCAGGGGGCCATTATGCGCCTTTCTTTTGCTTTTAAAGCTCAAGGTCATTTGAAGGAGAAACTTGCCTCCACCGCGAAAGTGGCTTTACCTAGAGCAGTGAAGCTTTCGCTTCAGAACAGCCACATTTTCTTGGTTTCTGTTAAAGTAAATTTGGCTCTTTTCGAAAAAAAAAAAAAAAACTCCTCAAACAATGGCACGCCTTCTGTGCCATTTTTTTCGTGGCCAATACTGCCTGAGCACATAATATAGGAGCGAGAAAATAGCTCAAAGAAAATTTTGAACATGACTTCATATGTGTAGAACAGCTTCAGCCTCTTCACTGTATGATGTCTGTGGCACGAAGCAACTTTAGTAGAAGGTTTTTATGCGCTTTTTTTTTGTGAGAGAGCAAAGGTCGCTGTTATTAACATTTTACTACGGTCCGAGGGACTGTCGATCTTTCATATCTTAGTATACAGAACCTTCAGCAAACTGTTTTACGAGGTTAGTTGCAGTGCCGGTTAGCCTACCGGTTAGCCTCTCCGGTGGAGTTGTTTCCTGCAAAGTTCAGCTGAAGCACTGGATTTAGTTGAACGTGGTGCATTCAGGCAACAAATAACGTGATCAGATCTTTTGAAGCGCTGCCAACTGCGTGCAGTACATTCCCCCTTACGTTACCCTTAGAAGCAAAAAAAAAAAAAACCTAACCACCTGTGTTCAGTTTTTCGGACATCAATTCCTATACTAGCCTGTGCCTCTTTTGCACTGACATTGCACAGTGCATAGTGCACAAGCTTCTAGAACTTCGCTTCCATCGAAATTCGACTACCGGTGCCTGCGGCCAGGATCGAACACGCGTCTTTCAATTCAGCAGCTGAGCGCCATAACCACTAAGCCACCATGGCGGCGCATAATGGCCAGTCGTGAAGAGTAGATATAATCTGCCTCGAAATGGGGCACTTTTAATTTAGGTATGTACAGAAACCCTTTTCCCGCCCTTCTGAAATGTGCAGCCATGTAAGTACTACCAGACTTCGAGTTTGGAGACACAGGCCAGTATGATAACCCAGGTTTGAACAGATGTTGCCCACTTTACAAGCACTGTAAAAGTCTTCGAAAGGTTTGTGTTTTGATGTTACGACAATTTCTTTTTTCATTGTTTTTCGGCCCGTATTTCTCATAGAAACACTTACAAACAGTGCCTCTCGTCATCCCAGTTTTATTCTGATTCATTCAGCTCATTTTGCGTTTATTCACTATGTGGTTATTCATCATCATCATCAGCCTGACTGCACCCACTGCAGGGCAAAGGTTCCCCTGTCTCCAATGTCTCTCCAATTAACCCTGTCCTTTTCCAGCTGCGCCCACCGTGTCCCCGCAAACTTCTTAATCTCATCCGCCCACCTAACTTTCTGCCGCCCCCTGCTATGCTTGCCTTCTCTTGGAATCCACTCCGTTACCCTTAAGGACCAGCGGTTATCTTGCCGCCGCCGCGGTGGCTCAGCGGCTATGGTGCTCGGCTGCTGACCCAAAAGACGCGGGTTCGATCCCGGCCGCGGCGGCTAGAATTTCTTTGGAGGAGAAATTCTAGAGGCCCGTGTACTGTGCGATGTCAGTGCACGTTAAAGAACCCCAGGTGGCCGAAATTTCCGGAGCCCTCCACTACGGCGTCTCTCATAGCCTTAGTCGCTTTGGGACGTTAAACCCCATAAACTAAAAAAACTACTTATCTTGCCTTCGCATTACGTGTCCTGCCCCAGCCCATTTCTTCCTCTTGATTTCGACCAGGATGTCATTAACCCGCGTTTGTTCCCTCACCCACTCCGCCCGCTTCCGGTCTCTTAACGTTACGCCTGGCCTTTTTCTTTCCATAGCTCGCTGCGTTGTCCTTAATTTAAGCTGAACACTTTTCATTAGCCACCACGTTTGTGCCCCTTAGGTGAGTACCGGTAAGACACAACTGTTGAATACTTTTCTCTTGAGGGATATTGGTAAACTGCCATTCATGATCTGAGAGAACCTGTCATAGGCGCTCCACCCCATTCTTATTCTTCTAGACATTTGCCTCTCATGATCCAGATCAACGGTAATCACTACTTGCCCAGCAGTGAGTTAAGTGCAACACAAGTACATTTTCTAATAATGACCTTTCCGTAAAGAATGAATGGCAGAACCATATATATATATATATATATATATATATATATATATATATATATATATATATATATATATATATATATATATATATATATATATATATATATATATATATATATATATATATATATATATATATAAAGCGTCGCTTTGCGGACAGAGTTGTAATTGAGTTGCGCCCTGCCCAACAGTACTGAATCATTAGAGAACGCCGCAAACGTAAGGCAGCAAATATAATGAGAACAGCAAGCAGCAAGAGTGGTTGGGCGGGCCTGCAGAGCTGTGTTAATAGGCAATTTTATTGAAGGGCCTTCTCACAGGCTCTACCCCTGCAAACAGGCCCTGCATGGAACGCAGTTCCAGATACTAATATTCAAAATATATCAGGAACGTGCTTTCAGGTCACTCACGAAATGAGCACGTGACACCCTGCCGCTGTGTGATGCGCGTTCTTAGCGTGGCTAGCGCTATTTCCGGCCGTGCGGTTGCGGTTTCGCCCATGTGCGGTCCCAGAATTGGTTGTGCTGCATCGGCGACGAGAATGGCATTTTAGAAAATCTTAAAACTAACATGGATATTGCTTACAGTTGGCTATAAAGCTGTCAATAAATGAGGAGCCTAACGAGAATAGTTGAAAAGTTAACAATTCAATGTTATAGTAGGATACGACTTTAAAAAACAGCAGTTGCTAACACTTGGCCACAGTCTGCGGCGTACTGTATTACTCCGCTGGTCAAGCGAAAATAATAAACGAAATCAACTTTTTAACGTTTGACTATGCTAAACAAGCCTGGTAGCAAAATTCTAGACCTTATAACTTTTTTCTTGTGGTTAGTTTTTGTTTAGATAACAAGAAAAGTTTTAACAATGGGCTATTTTTTTGTCATGGAGGAATTCTGTGCGCCGAGGCTGAATGTGGGCGGAGCTTCGCTGCAGACTTAAGTTGTATCCGACTATATTTAACCAGCCTGCTAGCAAACACTTCTCAGCTCTATTGGTGCACATCAGCGATGACAGTGCTATGGCGAAAAAAAAAGCGATCTTCTAACTCAAAAATATAATTTTTAAAAATTGCTAACAATCTTAGGCGAAACATCCTGTACAGGCGCGGACAAAAGTAAACGGAGCACGCAACTGTCTTCGAATATTTTTCACGCGTCACCTAATTGAAATTTCCAGCAGTGGTACGCGCATGCTGGTAGAGGAGGTTGGTGGGCTTTCTTGTAGACAAACAACGCTTCTTTATTACCAATGGAGAAAGCGTGATTGCACTTTGAACGCAATAGCGTGCTCCGTTTACTTATGGCCGCGCCTGTACATATGGGACACATGACCCGTGCCGTTTCGCTCCAAGAGCACTGTCAAATCTAGAGGAGCACACCCTTGCACAGTGAAGCAGTGCGGAAGCTATGGGAAGGAGTTCGACAGGTACGACCCCCCGTGCAGGCACTTCATGGCTTGCGCCTTTTACAACCTTCGTAATCATCAGGAGGGACGGGAAGACGCCGTGGACGGGAAGACGCGGGCTCGACCGCTTATGGATGGTTTCCTTGCGCGAGTCGCTTCCTTTTACAGCTATTGCTGTTATAGCGAAGTTCCTCTGCCTTCGCGCCGAGTGACCGCGCTGTCGTCATCGAGCGTCCCCGATCACTCGACCACATCGCGCACATAGCCCGTGCCTCGCGCTAACTTGTCATCAGATGGGGCGCTGGTCGAAGGAGACGCCGCGGCAAACGTCTTAAAACTCCTCTCATGAAAGCATCCTGCAATGACAGGATAGCGCGGCATCCTGCGCGCCTGCCATGGCAGAATTACTTTTGAAACGTAATTATAGACTACATTACTAATTACATTCCTAAGATATCGCAAATGTAATTAACTCCATTACCAATTACTTCGTATAAAATCAACAGGATTACAATTACTTCCGAAAAGTAATGTAGTTAGTCTAAAATTACTTTTCGGTTCTGATGCATACAAAGAAGTACACTGGTCACAGCTCGCTCTTAAAATCATCTCAGATTTCGCAATTTGTTGACCCCGCAGAAGGAAATGGGCTTCAAATTGGGCGTCTAAAATTTTGCCACGCTTTGAGGAAAGTGTCCTTGGCTGTGCTGAATAGGCGATGTGCTGACGCAGGTAAGGAAAACCCAGCGTTGTTCATGTATGAAATTTTTATCAGCCTTGGGTACTACTCAAAGATCGTAAAATCGCTCTCCCAGCTCTTCATCTGGCTCCAGAGTGAATCGCTCGATGCATTATGTAGTGGAGCCCCGTTGATTTTGTAGCATTCGGCGTCCGCGTCACTTGAGGGTGCTGACGCGATTACTTCATTCTTCGCAGTGGCGTCTCTAGGGTCGACGGTAGGTGCAGTGGTCTGGCATATAACTAATGGACAACAGCAAAATTCAAATACGCTTGATCCACTCAACTCCCCCCCCCCCCCCCCCCAAAAAAAAATAGAGTGAGAAAAACGCAAAACGCGACTTGAACATTCTTTGGTCTTCCCACCAAACTGCGTCCCAGCCAAATATCACTCCCCACCACCACCCCCTGCTCTGACCATTACAAAGATAAGACAATGCAAACAAAATAAAAAACGACTGGCCGGCCAAGCACTTGTCGTTTCAGTGCGTTCAAGACGCAAACGAGTAACGAACCCATCGTCTTGCTCCCCGCAGTTCTTGAATTCTCTGAAACGCGTTATTTAATTTGTTCGGTGGTACTAAGGATTCATTTATGCAGTTTCTGCATGGGATGTTAGCGCCATGCGCGCTTATGCCTGTCCCTCCCACGCTCCGTGGCGACGAGTGAAGCCGGGCACCGCTGTGCCCTTGGCCGGCGTAACCATGGGATTCCTCTAGCAATTCAATTCAGCAAAGTAATTCCTCTAGCTGCAAAATTACTGGGCCAAAGTAATCCAGCGGTTCGATCCAAGAGCCTTTTCCCAAGAAAATCACCCCAGAAAAGCCGAGCACCAGGCCGGGGGAAATTTTGTACCCATTAGCAAACCATTTGGTATACCCGGTGGCGCTGAGGTTCGAACCCAGCACCTCTCGAATGGGGGGGGGGGGGGGGATGCTCAGCCACAAGGCCAGCGCTTCGGTTTTAATGCATCACATCATTAAATTTCTTGATCTGAAATAATTCATCACAATATAAAGTACTAGAAAGTAATTAAATTATATAATTTTATTACAGTATTTAGTTACTGCCATGTCTGGCGCCCTGCACGGTAGCAACCGCCGTAGTTGTGATAAAGCCGCCAGGGACGACGTAGCACATCAGTCGCGTTGCGGGAGATTCATGGATGGAGCCGAGGCGAAGCGCCGTGCCCTGAACGCTGCATGCGGGCGAACGTGCTGCGCGACAAGATATCCAAGTCCGTGACAACACATGTCTCGCACCATATAGCACTCGTTGAGACCATTCCAAAACAGCAACACAACTCGGACACACTCATGTGCGGCAGCAGCCTTCAAAGCAAACGCAACAACTGCAAAGGTACACGGTCGACAAGCCAGTGCTGGTTAGTCACTTTACCATGAGTGTAATCGCCGTTTAATTTTTTTTGTTTGCTTCCATGCTAATTGAATCCCTGGGCGTTCGCATCTCATTTCTGATTATGTTCTAAACTTGAGTAATGCGTGCTTTGAGCGCTGTTGTTATCGCATAAAAATATAAATGATTTTCTTTTTTTTTTTCAGTTATCTTCTAGAACAACTTTTATTGTGAGTTTTGTAATCGGCGTTTGTTTCCCTCTCTCGCACTGCGACACGTTTTTTTTTGAGCAGTACAAACCGGCCAACCCTTACAACAAGCCAAGTTATCTCCTCTTGAGGTACCTTAAATCACGCTCAGAGTCAGAACACAGCGAAAAGAAAAAAAAAAGCGCCCAGAGAAACTCTGTACACGATTTCCTGGCAAACTCAAATCGCGTACGACCTCGTCATCTGCCATGGTGTAACTCGGCAAAAATATTACTGCAGCACTGCCCTACTGAAAAATACTGCATGCAACACAAGGGCAACACGCTACCGCATTGGATCAGTGGCCTGTCTCTCTGAGCGGAGCCCCTAATTTCAGTTTCTTTGTGCTTCTGTGCTCTACACGTGTGAATCTGTGTTGTGCATCCATCGTGCGACGATCTGGGGGTCCTGGCGCACCGCAAGAATCGCGTTGGGCGGCCTCCTGACCGCTCAGCGCCGTACCCGCCCAGATTCGCCCCGTCATCGGCTGCACCCATGCTGCACTCATGGCAACTCTGGCAACTGACAACGCAGCGTCCACAGCAGCAGTGGCAGCAGCATCATAGGCCACTGTAGCCGTGGCCACGGACCACGAAGATACAAACATAAGACCACGAGAAGGTCACGCAACCGGCGAGCCTTTGGGAGTAAATGCAAAGGACATGGACCAGACCGCAATTACGATCGTGTCTTACTAGAAAAAACGTGCTCCTGTAGTTCCTAATAAGGCAGTAATTACTCATTGACATCCACCCGAGCGCAGCCATACGGCTACAAAGGAAAGCTATAATGATTTGTACCCGTATGACTGCGCTATATGATTGGATTTGTAGCCGTATGGCTGCGCTCGGGTGGATGCCAATGAGTAATTACTCCCTTATTACAAATCTACTCCACCTTGGGGGATTCCCTTAAAAATTTGACCAACACAGTTCACACTTCGAGTTACTGATCAATTCGCTCTCGCCCTACCATAAGCTTGCCGTCCCGGTTAACTTAGTTGGTACACTCTAAGAAAAAAAGGTGTGATCTTAGTCTTTTTGGGGGGTAAAACACTTGTCGCTGAGCTGACACCTTTTTGGGGGTAAGGTTACGCTGTTTCTTGGAGACTAAGTATTTATGCTCTCGCACATAGAGTAATGTTACGCTCTAATAGCCTAAACTTGCACTGACATAAGAAGAGTAACTTTAAACCAGTTAGGTATAACATTACGCCTTTCTAAAAGGGGTAAATGTTAGCCTGAGGAAAGCATAAACATATCCTAGCATGCAAGGTGCAAGTTTGCACCTTTAGTAGGTAAATTTATGCTATGTATAGAAGTGCAAAGTTACTTTGTCAAAGACTAAACTTATACCGTCATAAACAGAGCAAAGTTTGCACCCCTGTGGTGCATGCTTATACCCTTACATGGTGGATAAAGTTACCCTTCTAGTGGTACAAAGTAATGCCCTACTGCAAAGGGTATCTATGCACTACTCGGTGGTGTATTTATACTGTCCACACGAGAGCATTATTACCCTTCTGTAGCGTAAACCTGCCCACTGAATGCAGAACTAAAGTTGACCCATATGGTAGAAGCCCGAGTCTTTCTGGAAGTGCAGGCAGTGTCAAAATGTTGCGACGAATCTTTCATGTGAGATGGTCTGTGTCATTGTGTGTTCAGGTGCAGGTACTACTGCAGAATGTACACAAAGAATTCATAAACGAATTGGAGAAAGAAACATACCGTCATATTTATTTTGTCACATGCTACACCATATTACAGCAATGACCCTGGCAGTCTTCTTCATACAGGTGGAGGCAGTATGTACCATGTATTTGACCTGCACAGAGAAGAAAACATATAATGAATTTTGCAACCACAAAGCTCAGACGACGTGACCATGGGCTTAGTTAGTTCAGGTCTAAAAGTGTAAACCACACAAAAGGCAGGGATAAAGGGCGATGCATGAAAACAATGCCACAAGTGCAGGCTTCTGTTTATTAATGAGAACCAAAATCAGAAAAGATATGCAGGAAAAACAAAACATGTCCTAAATGGCAGCTACTTAATCACTCACATATGCTGACATTATCACAAGCACACTGGCTTCTCAGGAAAAATCCAGAATATTGTGCCCAGCTGCACGGTCAGGCTGTAGGCATCCCGGATGCCAGACTAAGAAGAGGGTCATATCAAGAAACAGAAAAACATGTGCATGAAATGGAAGCTACTAAAAGGTGATAAAATGAAATGCCGTTTAACAAACCCTTCCCTCCATTCTCGTGTTTTTATTTCTCTGTATCTAGAGTGGTTAAGGTTTCATGCAGCCCTTGCTAACAATATGTCTCTGGTCTCTGATGCCATTATATGTTTTGTTGCCCATACAGTGAATTTTCTTCCTAAAAGGGAAGTGTAGGTGATTATCTGAGCATCAATGAGTGATACTTCCAATTGTAATTTTCCCTGCATATATTACCTGTGAATTCATTTCCGATTAGCAAACAGCAGGAAGCTTGTGCCTGTGATGGCATTTCTGGGTGCATTGCATTGTCACAGCCTTTCGATACAGTTTAAATACCTGGTGAAAGGCCTATGCACAAAGGCTATGCACTATAAATCTTAGTCTACCACTCCTGGAAAACAAGGAAAAGCTTTCGGCTAAATGTGAAATAATAGCAAGGGCAACTTACACATCTAAAGAGTTGTCTCCATGCATGAGGTAACATCATAACAAAAAAATTATTTGGACCACATTATAATAAAGATACTTTTTATTCACGTTCATAGCCTGTTTCATACTACACCTCTACATTATGCCTGTGCAAAAAGCTTTGGTTATGGACTGGCCTTTACTGACAGACTACATTAACTACACAAGCAGCATAGAACAGTCTCCTTCTAAAGCACTATTTTTGCTTGAGGAAATTACAAAGCTCGTCTTTTTATTTAGACAGTGCTGCTTCATCCAATGCTTGCAGCATATGCAGCAGCAGTAATTCTCGTGAATTACATTTTGCTGGCACAACAGAATGTTGTGTTACCTTTACACATCTTTTCAGATGCTTAGCATAATGAAATTGTAAACACTGACTGACAGCATGCAAGAATGGCTATTAAACTAGTTGCCTTCCATATCTGCTTTCACATGCAGGGCACGTGAGCTTAGTTAAATTTTAAGTTCACTCCAATGTGAAATAGAACAAATATGGGTTCACGTGAGTTATTGGAAATTATTCACATCAGTGAACAGCACCTTCCTACTCAAAAAGAAAGTGTGAACAGTGCAAAGAAGATAGCTTCATATCGCATTAAGCTCTACATGCATAAACGACGGTGCTAGTCATATTAGCTTGGTAGCATGCCACCCTGCCAAGCATTACCATAACTCTGCATCATTTTTTTCTGACTTCTCCAGCAACATGAATTGTAGGCAGCGCCTCTCAAACTAATTCAATATGAAATCTTTGCTGAAGTCCAGCCTACTTTTGCAGAAAAAAAACTGGATTTATACTTCATGCCATAAAAAGTTGTCACAATTATTCAAACCATTATTCAGAAATTCTTTCGGAACTAAGTCCTCGAAAACATTGAAAAGCTCTAAAATCTCTGTAATAGAATGGCTGCAGCTGCGCAACATATCATACTATGTTCACGGATGGACATCAAGTGATGATGAACTTGCAACAATGTCCCAATTACATAAAAACATACATACCACACACGTCTAGTCCCGGCCACTCGTACGGTTTTGAAGAATCCAGGCTGAACTTCGGTGCTAGGAGTGACAATGGTTGTGCACCTTTGCATCCCTCCTTCTCCCAGGTGCACTGCAATAGAGATGTCATTTATAGCGTTAGTGTAATGGTTAGTGATAACTTATATGTTCATTAAACCACGTAATGGCAGCACACATGCTCAAAAAATGACAGGAATAGTTTGAAAACGAGAAACAACTTTTTGTTCCAAATTTTATCTATTACAGCACTTGCCACATATTTATCACAGGCATAATTGACGCAGTGCACTGGCATAATAAGCCTAGACAAACTTCTACAGCACAATGGCCTATTACCAGTGAATTGTCACTAAGTGCCTAACATAATTAACATATCTTCTAACAGCCATTGCAGAAAAAAGAAAGAACTATACTGTTACTGCTTACGAGATTGACAGTATTCATTACAGAATTTTTTTTTCGTTGACAGATTACCGCAGTGCAACCAAAATCCTTATTGTTCTAAACAGAAAAGCTTAGATACTAGCGTATTCTTCTATTCAACCTCTTAGAGCAACATCAAACCTAAAGTTTCACTCTTTCATAAGAGAATACAAGAGCACAAAAAGAGGTGACATAGACTGTACGCTTTTGTGAGCTAATGTTTGGCCACCAACCAGCCCTGACCTTTTCACTAATAAAAAGAACTAAACAAGTTCATTTTTCTCTATTAGTTCTCAGCCTGAGTGAAGAGCCAGTTACATATCAACTTAACACCATTAGCAAGCGCATCTTGCCATTCGAATGCAGTAAAACTGCTGGCATGATAAGTCACATTCTGGGTTAGCAAAAATATTGCAAGGTGTAAGCGAAAACGGCCGCATGCCTGGAAGCGCAGAGCACAAATGAGCTGCTAATTTCTTGCCTATGAATAAATAAATTTCAAGTTTACTGTTTTATCGTTTGCTTGCTACTCCGTGGTAAATAAAAAAAAATTGACGCCGTCCATTCGCAAAAAAAAAAAAGCGGCCTGGCAGAAGGAGTTGCCTTGCAGCGCTAAAATTATAAAGGGATTATTGTGCAATAAGAATCACATACAGTGCTGCAGTAGATGTGAGCACTGCGCGCAGTACGTGCCACAGAAGCGCGCACACTAATTTACTCGCCCCTTTCTGAACGGAGACTGCGGTTTGGACTTACCTTACTGAATGGTCGTGAGCAGGGACAAATACTTGGCGTTGAAGAGACGACCGGCAATGTTCTTTCGCACGGCAGACGAAGGATCAGAGCCTGCAGCGAAAGAAAGCATGAGAAAGACGCCTGCAGATTGCGCCGCTGCGATCGTGTGTTGTACACGATAGGCTCCCTCCGGCCGCACGCGACCGGCTCAAAACAAGAAATAGCAACAAGCAGCGGCTCGCGCACACAATCCATGATAAAAAATCTGTATTGAACACACCATAACTCGATGGCAGGAAACAACCCGTATGACCAAACGAAAATGTCACTTACTTGTACGGTTGAAATTGGGCGCAAAGAATCCGTACGATGAGGGCGCCGCGACGATCTGGCATGCGCTGTTTCTTTCAGACGTTGACTCTTTCGCGAAGATGTCGCCCACTGCAGCATCACACATCGATGAACCTTGCACGATGAAGTAATCGCTGAACAGAACCTAAACGCACAGAGGCCCGTACTAAAAGATGAAAAGAGGAATGCGCGTCGCGACTTGCACACACGGCACCCAGGCGCGGTAAACAGCGGCTTCGTCTTCGACTCTACGCGAGCGGCCAATCCAAATAGACAGGCACGTGACCTGAAGAGGGAGAAGGGTGAAACTACAACCCATCGCCAGCCATCGCTTCCAAAGCTTGCTTAGAGGAATTACAGAGGAGGTTTTCCTTCCTCCATGCTTCGTGCCTTTCTTTCGTTCCGCCGGACCCCGCGCTTCCCCTCTTTTCCTTTTCTCCGCTGACTGAAAGAACGTCTGCGTTCCCAGTAGTGTCCCAAGGTCAAGCTGCCCGCGTGCGGGGCAACAACCTTTGGTCTTTGCAATGTGCTGGTAGCTTATTATTTTTGCATGCGCCTCTCTGCCCTTGTGGCACGTATTTTTCCGCGCTTTCGGCGTGCGCACAACTCTTCGTTTATCGGAGACAACGAGCGCGGCGAGACTCGTCTTGTCAGTGCTTGCAGTATCCCTTTGAAGCTTTTTACGCAGCCAGCTATTACGCAGTATGAATTACGCAGATGCTGCCGTAAATGTGTGGCGTATGCAACAGAATAGTTTTCAGAGCAGCTGCAGCTTAAAGTTACGAGCATCATTCGGAAGTTCTCGTACTACCGCGTACAGGAGCTACTGCGAAAGATATATCAATAAACTGCCCTTCCTGTACTTCTAAAACCGATGTAAATGCTGCAGCATTATTGATTCAATGTCAGGTACAGTAACAGTTTTAAATACTGATATTGCCGCGTGATATTGCTGCGAGAAATTTCAACTTTCTTTTGTGGGGCCGCACGTGTGAGGAGAATCCGAAGAAAGCAAAAGAAAACCGCTCTGTTCAAAAATAGTTTAACTCAATCGAAATAGATACAGCTGTAGAGATATGGATTTAATAAAGCCGCATCGAGTGATCAGAAGCGTCAGGCAAACAAAGGGGATTCACAACATTTGAACATTTGAGGAAGATGGCGCAGAAGAGGGCTTCAAACGACAGTCGACCACTGCTGATGCAGCAGTTCTCACCTCTCATCGTTCCAGTGTTCGCGAAGTTCTCAAAATGTTTTCAAAATGGGTCAACAGAGCAGAAATGGAACACTGCCAGCGCTATGCCAGCAAGCATCCGTTAAGACGCTTCAACCGACTGGTTATTCGGGCGATTCCGTCTATTTACGCACTTTCATTTTATTCTATATAGGCATTTGCCACCGCTGAATTTATGCTTTTGTTAAAGATTGGTTCGTCAGTGCGATACAATGTGTCCTTTAGCTCAGTTTTATTTGTGCGTACAAGACAAAAGTCTCAGTCATCCGAAGCAACTTACGATGATGAAGGAAAACCTGCCGGTTTATACGCCCTAGTTTCATTTATTTTCGAGCTTGGGTCTTCGGGCTGCGTCTATCTAGTGCAATGTACTGTTTAGTGCTTATCATTAGCCTCTAAAAGAAAGAGTTATTTCCTGACGCATGAACCATTCCATAAGAATTCACAATGCACTGCCGCAATATAAGCGCCTTGATTACTGTTTCCTCTGGCTCCCGGTTTGTTGCGGAATTCGATGCTTCCATAGCGCTACAGTTCGAAAAAAAAAAAATGGAGGCAGTCAACTTCATTTCTGACTATCAGTACTATTTGACTGCATTAAAGCTGCGCGGAACAACCTAAAAGCTAACAGTTACGTACACGTACACTGAGTTTAAGCTAATTTCTGCTCTTGTAGGCGTGCAGCACAATTTCATACGCAAGAGAAGTTCGAATAGACTTAAATCGCTTTGGTCGCCTCGCTCCCTGTT
This sequence comes from Amblyomma mixtum, assembly GCF_055824585.1. Taxonomy (NCBI): domain Eukaryota; kingdom Metazoa; phylum Arthropoda; class Arachnida; order Ixodida; family Ixodidae; genus Amblyomma; species Amblyomma mixtum. The sequence goes on from NC_143014.1 coordinate 115,951,415, forward strand.
TATCAATTTAAAATAAGCTGAAATTGAATTGCTTCTATGTGAAACACTTGTATGCGCCAAAACATGATCAGGAAATGCAGCTATCTCGAAAACTGATTACTATGGGCTTCGCTATCTTGTGCCGAGAGAAAGGATCCGTGCACTTGTTGGAAAGGAAACGTAGAAATGTCTTTTACGCTGCGTTGAGGAGTTTCAGAGCAGATGTACAGGGAACGTCAAAAGTTCCAATGCCACAGGGTTTGCTTTTCAGCAGCATAGTCGGGCTGTTGAGATACCCTCGAAGCTCAACATATCTGTAGAGAATAGAAGAAGGATCGTTCTACCACCTTAGAACCTCGATAGCTCTATCGGAATCTTAAGTGCCAGGATATACCGATGAAAAGCGGACCATGTGGCCTGGGAACTTTTGACGGACCCTGTACAAATGCTGGTGATCTCATAGTAGACCAGCAAAAGTGCGACTATGAGGCCTGGCTCGTGTCTTGGTAAAAGTGCTCTAAACAAAAAAGTACCTATATATATGGAATGGTCAGGCCACGTTCACAACTCAGTTCAGATGCAGAATTATTCCTTCCCTAGTTTCTTTCATTTTGGTTTTTCAGCGTTGTCAGTATTAGTGGTGAAGATCACGCGGTTATCAGCGAGTAGGGCTCTTTTTTGTTGTTGAAATGGAGCAGAAATATGAGAGTGCAATTTATTCGGGATTTGCGTGACATTGCATCTTCAGCTAACATAAAATTACTGCGTCAACAATCTCGCTCGTTCGTCTGATTTTTATTTATTAACTTGTATGCATGTTAACCTGAACCCTTTCTGTTATTCGTCTGTTATTTGCTCAGGAACATGTGCCACAACGAGGGGTTATTCGAAAAGTGGTGCACGTTATTCGAAATTGTACGGACGGAATTAACCGCCCTGGTATTTATCGTACGCTATTAGAAAATGAAGAACAGCGCTGACTAATAGAGCTTACGCTGGCTGTGAAGCAAAACTGTTCCTTTTAAAGCTTTTATTACCGCTTTAATAAAAGCGTAACCACAAGCCGAAATTATAAGCGCAATAATTTTTATGCCTCTGGTGTGTTGAAGCGCTAAACTGTTGATTTCGTTCAGAGCTGCGATTGGTCAGAGGAGTAACACAGCACCGATCATGCCGTCTGTCTTTGCTGACTTACTTCTTTTTAAAATGATATCCAATCATGAGTATGAAAGCACATGCACCGAATATTAGTGATTATTTTAGGTCGTTAGCAACCAAGAGCATGTTTGCATGCGTGATGGTTGTCGTGGCTGATCGCGGCCAATGCACCTTTTTTCAGTAACGTTCTGTGCATCCGCCAAGCCGCCTCCAGGCGGAGATGGGCAGAAGATCGCTGTACGTGTTCTTCCAAGAAATAGCTTCTGGTCCCTTGAAGAAGCGAGGAGGCGCGGTCAGTGTCGCCAGCGCGGGTGAAAGGATCAATGCAGTGGGGGAGCGTGAGCCAGCGTAGCTTTTAACTATTGTCCTCAAAATAACCCCGCCACCCCGCTTTCGGGAGAGGGCCATGTTCGAGAGGGAGGGGAGGCGGTGAGGGCTGCATACTTTGCTGTAAGCGTCTTCGCGCAGAGGGAACACAGCTGGTTTGAAGAGTAAAAAAGGGGGTAAGTTTTCTGAAAGAGACTAACGGCCTCCACCACCTCGACACGGGTGTAACGATGCACTCTGCAAAGTGCATCGTTAGTCCATGCGCCTTCAGATAGCATAAGTCGTGAAGATACACCCTTCTTACACCCTTTTTTCTTAGAGTGTAGAGCGACTGCTCCGATGAAGCGGTGGTTCCAGGTTCTAACCCCGGACTAGGACAAATTTTTCTTTAACTACGAAGTTTCGAAGAAAGCTGTATAGCTTTCCTTTGTAGCCGTATGGCTGCGCTCGGATGGATGTCAATGAGCAGTTACTCCCTTATCACAAATCTACTGCACCTTGGGGGATTCCCCTAAACATTTGATCACCCTGTAGTTCCTCTCATCTTCAGGCCCACAAAAGAAGGAGGCGACTTATAGAAAGCCAGCCCCAACGTCGTGGCAACGGCGGTTGTGATGTCGGCCCAAGAAAAGGTGCTTAGACATCGTCTCAACAAGAACGGAAGCTTGATGGTCTGGGTATCTACGCTGCCCGCCCCGAACCGCCTGCTTGCAGTGACAGAACTGGCTGGAGTGGCTGTAGAGGCCCGCGTCTGATACTCGTACATGGTAAGCTATGGGAAAATTGTGGACGTACAGTCTTTGTCAAAAGTAACCAGGCTGCACGTTTTTCTGCTCAGTCGTACATTAAAGTTATTATTCCAGCCCTCAAGCTCTAAACCTCTGTATGGTAAGGAGAGCCCCTGTTCTCACCTTCAAAGAACTTTTTGATCTTTAGAGAAGTCCTGAGGGCTCTGTTATACGAATGAGAAGCAAACCATGGAGCCTGGTTACTTTTGACAAAGACTGTACCTCTGAATCACTCAAACGAAAACCTGCATGAGTACCTTCGTAAGCAAGGCGTTGTCTCAGCAAGGAGACTCATCGCTTACATTCATGAAGACGGTGGTAACATCAAAGAGATATGTCACCGTACCGTAATATCGGAATTCGCCAAAGATTCCCCGCTGCCTAAACGGGTTACACTGGGCTTTTGCAGTTACCTTGTAACTGAATATACTCTGGACCAGCAAGGCAGTGTTTCAAATGCCAGAGACATCTCCAGACACTGCACCGGCCCCCTTCGCTGCAAAGTATGTGCTGGTCCTCACTCACACAAGGAATGTACGTCGAGAGAGCAACCAAAATGCGCAAACTGCAATGGCCCACACCCTGCATCATACGGAGGGTGTCCCAAAATGAAAGCCGCTACGCTTGAACGCACAGTGGAACAAGTACAAGGAAAACCGTCCAAACGTCAAGACCGGCCACCGAATCCTGAATTTGTTTTTGCATCTATCCAAGGCCAAGACCAACAAACTCAACAAGACAAGAGACAGCTGCAAACTCCTACGCAGCTGCTGCTAAGAAAAAGTGTGGCAAGCCCTTGATCACTTCGCCTATTTTGACGTCAACCCCATCTTCCACACAAGACGCGTCAAATGCCAACTCCTGCCCTCAACCTAAGACACCGCAACGCGACAGGATGACCTACCAAAAGCAGCAAATTGGCACAAAAAAGATATTTCGGTATTACTGATACCTATGCTGTTTGCAGTCATCAAGGCTCTTGTCCGCGCAAGCCCTTGGTCCAAAAGTCTGCCTGGGGTGGAAGCTGTTCTGGCAATGGAGCCGTTGGTGTCAGCATTTTACGGCCCACAGGGGCGCTACTCACCACAGCAGTAATCATGGCTTCTGCAAGAACAACCTCACCTCATCTAACCATCCACAACATCTTCCGCAAATGCACCCTATTTCAGCGGAACACTCGTGGTCTAGAGTCGAAACTTCCAGACTTTCGACAGCTGGTGCGAGCGTATCATTTTCCTTTTCTTGTGATATCAGAATCGTGTGTTGGAGGCCAGTTCCGAATGAACGGCTACCACCTCCTTCATTCGCAGCGACCAGGTGACGTCAGCAGGTTTTCTGTATAGCTTCCGTAAAGATATTCCGGCTTCCTTGGTTCAAGTCCCAGCGACAACAAGCACATGTGTGCCCTTACAGTAATTGGTAGGAAAGCATACACTATCATTGGTGTATATTTAGAGCCAGCCAAGCCACTAGACATATCAAGGCTTGAACATTTAATATCGGCAACGCCTTTGCCATATATCATTTGTGGAGACTTTAACGCTCGCAATGAAATCTGGGGCAGCTCACACACATGTGCGCGAGGTGCACAACTTGCCCACCTTTTGGCAAAGTATTCAATTGAGCCCCTAAACGACGGCAGCATAACCTACCTCCGGGGTGTGACGACTGCCAGCGGCATTATGTGACCTTAGCAACAAGTGCAGCTGCTCAAAACTTCTCCTGGTGTACTGACTTAGAAACACGTGGCAGTGATCAGTACCCAATTTTCATATGCGCTGGTATTGCATAGACGTCATCAAGGAGGAAACTTATAAAGTCTGCAAATTGGGATACTTACAAGAATGCAGTGAGCAGGGGACTTACAGCTGCAAAACACGGAATTAATCTCCACATTAACTCATTTTCTGGAGTCGAGCCCAAAAATCAAAGCCAATAGTGACAGAGTGCCGTTAAATGATGAGGAATACGAAAGGTTGTGTGCGATGCGCAGGCGTGCCGAAAGGAAATCGTTGCGCACGAAAACCCTTGAGGATCTTCGGACCTGCCGACGGGCACAAATACACATTAGGTGCTGCCTAGACAAACTTAGCCGACAAAGGTGGCGAGACTTCTGTTCAACATTGGATGTACGAAAACCGGCTGCCAGAATTTGGCGAACTGTTCGAGCTATGCGCACGCCTCCTCACCAGATTCACCCCTTTGCCGCACTATCTCAGCATGAACGCAAATCTCTAAAAGAAACTTCGGAAGAATACTGCAGGCTTCTATCAGCCGGCTCACAGCCTTCGACACCAACCAGAAATCGTCAATCGTACCTCCCACTGGCGGCCGTACCTGCGATGGACCAACCGTTCACCATAATAGAACTAAACACGGCTATCGCTGAGTCAAACAAGAGAACGTCTCCGGGCAATGATCAGGTGAGCTATGAAGCTCTTGCAAAGCTACCTCAAAACTGCCGGCTTCACCTGCTAGAACATTACAACTCTTCCTGGCTTACTGGTGAGGTACCTGTGGAGTGGAAGCTGGCTAAAATTATTCCCATTTTAAAACCTGCAAAGCAGCCAACTAACTACTCATCTTTCCGGCCCATTGCCATACTGAGTTGTGTATGTAAACTTATGGAGCGTATGATACATAAGCGCATAGCATGGTTCCTCGAAAGCCGCAGTGAGTACCCCCAAGAAGTGAACGGGTTTCGTCAGCAGAGGTCTGCCATTGACGATGTAATTGCCTTCGCCACATCATTTGAAGAAAACATACATGCTGGGCTCATCCCGATCGCTGTTTCTCTGGACGTCAAGGCGGCTTTTGATTCTGTTTTCCACCATGCCACTCTCGCAGCCTTGGCCAGTCTTGGACTTGCCACGTAAACTACTGGCTCCAACTTTTCCTCCTTGGACTCTCTCACCTCTTGTAATCAAGCAGTTCATGCCGGGTGTCACTGCGAAGAACGGCATGCCGCAGGCTGCGCTGCTACACGCTGCTCTGAACTTCTTAGCTGAGCACTTTTCGCAAGACACACACATCTTCACTGATGGCTCAACTTCTCACGACTCCTCATCATGCGGCCCATATGTGCCCTCATCAGGCCAAATGCTTTCATGGCGACTACAGCGTAGGACATCCTCCACCTCAGCAGAGCTATACCGAATAAAAGAAGTTGTCTCATATATCCTACGCCATAACCCAGGACGCTGGGTAACCTTCACGGACTCGCAAGGAGCGCTACAAACCTTGACAATCTTGTGAAGAGAACAAATCACCAGCCAATTTCTCATGACATTGATACCTGCACCACTTGGCTGTTGTTGAAAGCCACTGTTGAAAGCCACTCCGGAATCTTGGAATCTTGGAGTGCCCTTAACCATTCGGAATTTGAACAGGTTTAACTGCGTCCGGCATAGCACTCATATACCAGAGGCAGACTATACTTAGACTCACTGCGAACAGCCAAAAGCATTTTCTTTTGTTTCAAACTAGGAGGTAAGCCGATAACTTCTTCAGCCATGGCTTAATCGAAGTAGCAGTGCGTCTTCACATCAGTGACTGACGAAAACCTTGCAACGCATAATTGAAAGCAAGAACGAAAGTTTCCAACACGAAAAACGGGCTCAAGGATAACTGAAACACAGCGGGGACCATCGACATATGCATGGTTAGCTTCATAGCAGGCGACGCAGTGCACGATGTAGCTACGACGAATTCACTACCTCTCTGGATAGGCCTAGTGGAATCAGCAGTAAAAAATAGTGAAACACGGAAGACAATTGACTAGCAAGAGATGAGCCATGCAGTGTGGAAGACGAATAAAAAAGGAGAGCCCGTTTTGCGCAATTTCTTCAGCTGTTGCAGGCATTATACGACTCAGCCGGTCTTTCGTTCATTCAACGCTTCCTTATGTGTTTACAACTATGAAAGGCTAAGTCGCAAGTTAATTATCAGCGTCGTTGCTTTGCTGCCGCATGTGAAGCTAAATGACGCATTATACCAGAAATATGGGAGCCGGATAGCTCTGCAAGAATTACGTGACTACGAGCATTGAGAAAATTATGATGTTCTGAGATATTTATTTATATATAGATATTTATACAAAAGCAATGCTTATTGAAGATGCAGGAAAGCGGCTGCAATTCCTGATAGCCCGAAAGAAGGTTCAGCACACTTACTGGGCAGTCGGCTAGCTACGACGGCAATTTCTACACTTGGTAGAAATGCTTAAGCTGCGATAAAGTGCAGTTGCTCTAGACAAGCAAAATAACACACCGCGTTTCAGTACTCGCCGTGGGTTAGTGGTTAACGTGCTCAATTGTGGCTCCGAAGTACAGTGAACTGCTTTTTTCTTTTCTCGTTTTTAATTTTATCATCATGATGATTTTTTTTTTTTATGGTGCAGGGGGATGTGTGGCCAAAGAACGCCATGGCACAAGGTGTTTTCATTTACTCAAGGTGGATTCGTAGACCCGTTTCCCAAGCAATTCGACCTAAGGAAGCCGAGCTCCAGACCTGGAGAAGGCATGTACCCATTGTATCACCGGTGGGTGCCCGATGGAACAGGGGATCGCTCCCCGCACCTCCCGCATGCGCAGCGGATGCTCAAACCATGCCACCCTTGAGGGTCATTTTTATTTACTTTAAATGTACCCTAGTTATTTATAACTGATTTTTTTTCCAGGCCTTCCTTTTTCTCTGCCATGCAGAAGCCCGGGCCATCCGGCGAGTGCCATCCTGTTAACGCAATAGGCTCCAGCTCTGCAGGAAATCCGGCGTCGTCGTAGTCGGCGTTGGGAGCGAAAAATGGGCCGGGGTAACATGGCAGGTGGGACACCTAGGTCACGTAACCTTGTGACATCATCTCAACCTGCCAATAGGATTGTGAGCAAGCTGCGCACCATGGCAGGGGGCGGTTCAATTAATAATTGGTCGAGAAAGGTTGCTCGGGAAGAGCAACATAGGTCTCACCAGCCTCACCGGTGGTAGAATTTGCCATCGCAGGGCAGTGGCGCATCGCTTAACCGCCGCACCACTGTGCCAGGAGTGGACTCCCAGCGATCTGTGAATGTTAAGTAGAGAATGGCCAGTTCAGCATATATGGGCCTTATCCCATTCAACGCTATTGCGTCATACACCTAAGGCGGAGCTTAAGTGTCCCCTCCAGCTTTTTTATACAGGCCATCCTTCTCAGCAATACGCTATATCCAATCCAGTCCTGTATAACAGTGTTACCAGATTTTTTAATAGGGCGGCTTAGTGGCCTTGAAAATTTTCGACGGGTACTTAGGTTAACTGTACCGAACATTTAAAATCAGTACACTTCGGTCTATTCACCGACGTTACACTACGGCGAAAGGCTGCAGGCCTATCTAATCGGCGTATTGCCGCTATGCTCCGACTTCTGCTGCTGAAGCTGTGCGCTGTACCATAAATTGGCCGCTATGGTGATACCTAAATGCCTCCTGTAGTCTAGAACAAATCGTGTGGAACACCATGTCTCCGGTGCTCTTGCTCAACCACTGAGGATTGCCGACAGTGTGGGACGAGAGCTTTGCGAGGCTGCCATGCTTAGGGATCGCACTGATCACAGAAGAAACTTCGACAACCAGCGCATGCTCTCCGGATTAGGCTTCTCTCTTTGGTGTTTGTAGATGGCCCGGTAGCTTGAGCTTATCTCTGTGTTCGCAACGACGCGCACCTTGAGCGCATGCCCGGATGCTTGGCGCAAGCGAACAACGCTGCCGGCACTTGAGGGACACAAGAAGCTTTATTGGCTTACGTCAACGAGAAGCGCCATTCCAATTTGCTTTTGTCATCGTCGTCGCCAACAGTGATGGTCGTTGAAGTTTAGTTTAGTCTCGAACATTCTGTAAAGCACGCACGTCCTGTATGTTCTGGTCGTCCTACGTGACCTGCGCTTCAGCTGACAATTCCCAAACAAAGAGAGGCCGAATGTGGCGCAGTGCAGTGCGCGTGTCAGTGGGTGAAGCAACCGCCGACATCAGGGACTTTGCAGTGGAATTCCCTCAGCACGGTGATATCAGGACTCTACTCGACTTGTGCCAGATTTAACCACCCTTAAAACGTTCACTGCGTCGTGGGTCACCGGTGGGTGACGTTGTGTATACATGCTGTGCGGTCGCGAGCACTAAGGCGCGCGATGAAGCCGGGGGACTGCTCAGATTTTTCAGTCTGCGAAAAGCTCACTTGCCGGGTCGCTATTGCCATCTGCTGGCGGTTCCAAAGCAGCTGGCTTCGCCGGTGGCTCACTGGTGTTTCACGCCGTGCCCCAAGAAAATTTAAGCGTGGCCCATCGGTGGGCCACGACGCACAGGGATTAGGGCGCCAAAAATCGCAGCAGCAGTGAACGTGTTAAAAAAAAACCGTTCAGCCATAAAAAAAAAATGTTAGACCAATGGTTGATGCGCGTGCTCTTTCAGAAACACCACATTAATGCGTTCAAAACTTTTCTGAACGCCCGCAGCATTACCGGCCTCAAAATGTTCACTTGATTCGTGCACACGAGGGCAATATCCCAATAAAGGCACTGTTCTGTATGCAGTACTACCATGTTAGCCTTAAGTTCCATACCTCTGCACCACAATACTGTAAGCGCACAGCCCGCCGCCGGACACCCATCGGTAAAAATGCATATCCAACGTACGAGCCCAGTATACTCCTAGGACACACGCCGCCGCTGTGGTGGCCTAGTGGTTAAAGCATCCACTCTATCAACTCCAATATGTCCTCATTTCTTCACTCTCATAAACCAGGTAACGCTGGATCATTCACGTTACAGACTCGTAGCCGTCCTGTGGTTTTCAGTGCGTTAGTATTGGAAGCCTCACTGTGAAGCACGGTTGGCAGAGTGGAGGGAGGCAGACTCCTCTCTCCACTTGTAAGGGAGACGAGGGAGAGACCGGAAGGTGGCTGCCATGGGAAGAACCCTCCTCACCGCTCCGAAAAAAGTTAGATTACAGAAATGACTTTTTAAAACAAATAATGACTAACGATGACATAGCATATGACTCAGGAAAAATGAAAATGACGAGAAGTGACTCAGAAAATTGGGTACGAAAAATGGAAGAATGACTAAGCAGAAGAATGAAGAAGCAGTTTCGTGAGCGGCTAAGCTAGCAATCACCCAAGTAGGCAAAGTCCGCCCAGAAATATCGCAGCTGCACAGATGGCTACACAGTGCACAAAGGCGCCTGATGCTAACACACTGTAAGCGCGTAACGCAGTTAAGCTCCCCTTAATTTTTTTTTGTTCCTTACTGTCTCATCATGACTGTGATAACGATCGCTTGTGTTATTATGATTGCAGATAGTGTATAGAATATGCTTTATTTTGCTTCCCGCTGACGTACACTGTGTCTATTCAGGGCTTCCCCTATAGCCTTCCCTGTGGTTATTATTGAGGTGTGTTGCGTATTTTAATATTTTTTTCACTGACTCGGCAAGTATTGCACTCGCAAAGAACAGCAACAACAAAATAACTTGGTCGTTGGCCACATATCTTCTATTTATGATAGCACAGCGGTTACAACGAACACGCAAACAAAAGGTAAAACACACGCGCAGTTTTCTCGTCTTACTTAAGATATAAATAGCGTCGGCCCTTCGTTACAGAAACAAAACGGCGTTGAGGTTTCAAGAGCTACGGCAAAAAAGGAATTAAAGTACACGGCTGATGGCCAGGCAGCGCTACCTTGTGTGCGGATATTTTTTTTCTTTCTGGAAATTGATCGTGTGCGTCTTTGTTTGTTCAGCGAAGCCGCCGGAGTTCGCGCAAACCAAATGGAACAGCGCACATATGAAAGCTTTCGCCGTGGCCGCTTTTCACGGAGTCTTCCATTCCACTTTCAGTGGCTTCACGGTAGAAGCGCGTTTTTACGCAGTCATCAAGGAAATCGTGCTAATTCCAGCGTCGATTATCAGCAACTCATTACGCCCGTCGCAAGTGCACCCTTCTTTCCTCAGCAGCATTTTACTGGAGCCCGGTATGATCACAGCACATGCCAACTGAACAAAAAAATAAAAATAAAGACTCTTTCAAGGGGCTGAGAAAATCCTTTCATCCAGTAGAAGATATTGGTGAAAAGGGGAAGATACATAAATAAATCAATCGCTGAAGCATTCCTGTCCTATTTTCAGCCTGTTTAAACACGAACCATCTAGTTCAGTTTCATCCCTGTTTCTCTTGAAGACCTACAACTTAGTCTTCTTCCTCCTTTATTACAATTGAAACGTTGCACAAATCTTCAGAGCTTCAGATCATAATTGATTGGTCTTGGCTAAAAAATTAGGTGGATTAGGTGGATTCACTGAAGTTCTTGTACTGCTTTGTCAATTCACTTTATCATGTCACACCTAATGTCTATCTTACCCCTGATATTCCCCGATCAACCAGGAGTCATCACAGCCTTAATGTTAAGCCATACTTCGTCCGTACTAATAATTTCAAATACAGTTTTTTTCCTCGTACTATTGAACACTGGAACTTAATTCCTGGCATAACGCAATCTCTTCCATCAAACTCATTTTTAACAGCTATCGGTGCCACATGATGTTTTCTTTGTGTTGTGTTCATTGTACATTGCTTCAGTTTATTAGTTACTGCCTATCACATTTTTTGCGCTATGTATTCAACCATGTTAGATGCAATCTTTTTGTGTGTGTTGTACATTGCCATTTTTACAAATTGTTAACCCCACTCCTGCAATAGCCCCAATAGGGGCTGCAGTATGTAAAAATAAATAAACAAAAATAAGTAAACAAATAAGCTTTTAAAAATGCCCAAGGCAGAACTGTAAGTACATAACCTCCAGGAGCGCAAACTGAGTTGCATTCTTGCGGAATGAAGCAGTTGACAGGTGCGCACCAAAGGAAACGGAGAACATTTTTTCCATGTTGCCCCATCGAAACAGGCACCTGTGGTACGTGCAGGCTGGTGGTGGAAGCTAGTTGTTTTTTCATGGATAAATAATGTTTCTCCATGTCCGACAGGGAAGGCGTGATTGCCATTGGAACGGAATAACGTACTCCGTTTACGTATGTCCGCACCTTTACGTTTATGCCTTGGTTCAGGTTAGGTAGAACTCCCTGTATAAAGGCTAACCGCGGCGTGTTTGACTTTGCCGTTTCCTGTCACACTATTCGTTTCTTTCTTTTTTTTTTAAACTCCAGTTGCAACATCGCAAGGTGCAAGGAAAAACACGGCGCACAGCCATTAAGAAGATTATCATATCCCCCCCCCCCCCCCCCCCCCCAATTGCTCTCCACTCACTCCCCAAGGGAAAGAAAGATTCGGAAATTAAAATTAAGCTTTTGCGAGGGCCAAAAATTGGCCGCTATGCCAACCCAGGGTGAAACTATGAAAGCCTTGAGGCAAGTTAAATGACCATCTTTAACCCAACAACCGATCGACCCCCCTGACTTATCGTTACCGTGGCTGTCCAGAGCGGGCGCCCACCTTAGGAAATATAGCCCATCCTCACTCTGCCTCGGTGCGTGCAAAGCTTGCGTCTTCCATGTTGCGCGCAATATCCAGGTGCCTCGCGGCACCGCTTCGAGAACAACGTAGAGCGGCGCTACGGCGCCATGGTCATCAGTGCTTCCCTCAGCAAAGCGGTCGTTATTGCTGAGCAAAATGTGATCTGTAGTGGGGCGACCGAAGCCTCTATAAAGGCTGCGTCCTCCTTAGCCGCCCTTGGAGCTGCAGAAAAGACTGTGCGACGGCTCGGATTCGGAGCTTTGCTCTGCAGATTTAGCTCCGTCGTCCTCTGACTCGCCCCCCAAGGTCTTCACGCGAGTTGTTCGTTGCGACAGTTCAAATTGAAGCTCCCTAAAACTGTGCGCATCGGATAGTTCGCCTACTTTCACATGGCCGACAATCTTACGCCACTATACGATGCATTTAAAAGCTATACTGAGAGTTGAAGGCTGTTGAAAAAGCTTTCAATGAAACTGAGAACAAGACAACCAGCCATTGAAATAAAAATGGTCGGTGTAACGTTAGAGCGCAACATCAATTAGACAACGAAGAAGTGTTGAGAACACTCATGTTAAAATTTAGAGCAACTTGGTCAGGGCGCGCAATGATGAGAACAGACCGTCGGTGTCGTTTAGAGTTGAAGACTGGATATAAAGTTTAGGGAAGTGTAGCTGGTTGAAATCAGAAAGGTAGTTTGAGTGAGGCCCAGGCATTCGCAGGCTCGGGCACGACAGGGGTAACTGGGGAACACTGAAGCATCTTTGTGCTGCACGGACTTATTATGGTCATTATGGTGTTGCTAATCGTGGATAAGGCGACGAAAAGGTGTGTCATATGCAAAAGCTTCAGAAAGATGCAAGCTCTAAGATGAAGAACAGAAAAATCAACGTAACCGAATCAGCCCAAGCAACTTGTAACCGCCAGGGGGTATATCTAAAGCGAAAAGATACTAATATGACGTTAATAACATGAACAAGACGGAAATTCAACAGTCCCCTCAAGCAGCACGTAACCCCAACCATTTAATGATCAAATGTTTAGGGGAATCCCCCAAGGTGGAGTAGATTTGTAATAAAGGAGTAAACCATTTAAACCATCCTTTATCCCAATCATTTAAAACAAGGTAAGCGCGCATGTGGCCACTGTCAACCGTTAGTTTTCCTGTGAGTTGAATAAAAGGAAAAAAAATGTTATCTAATCCATTGACCTCGATACGCGTTTCCATTCATGGCTTATCAGGTCATGAAATGTGTAGGGCACGAAAAACCAGCAACAGTAATTCTTTTTAATAATAAGGTGAAAAAAGCATTGCTGTGCATCCCAAGTCATTGTAGCATTCTAGGAAACAACGGTTGATGCTCTAGTGCGCATGGCACACCAAGATATTTATTTATTTATTTATTTCCGCAAAGGCCTCGAGTATAGGGCACAACAGGAGCCATTACATGTGTGGCCCACCCCTCTTTTTACAGGACGACGGGTTAGTAAGCAAATGACTTATAACGTGGCAAAGAAACGGTGTGGGCCCACCAACCGGAGCGGTGGGCTATGGAATAATTCCGGCCCCCAAGGTTTCCTTGGTGCGCACCTGAACACTTTGAGCGAGATGTATGCCGGTCATCACAGGATGCTTGACTTGAGCATTGTGACACCAGGTTCAGCATTTTTTCAAACAGACAAAAAGAAAATAAAGCTTGACATTGTTATCAACGCCTCCCTGTCGGCTTCAAAAGGGCTATGTTAGGCCTTGTATAGCCGCAAAAAGGGGCATGCAAGGCCTGCAGACGAACTCAGTAATGCCTCGTACACACAACCCTGCTATGTGGGTAAAGAGCTCTAGACGCATCACCGACAAGAGCCTAATGTGTACGACTTGTAACTGGCACCAAATATTTTGAACCATGATTAAATATGTTCCGTGTGTGTTTCCGGACTGATGTGTGAACTGAGTCCGACCTTTTTTTTTTTGGTATGTGTTTTGTTTGCTTTGACCTCATTGAAAGATGCCATGCATTTTGTGTACTCTTGTGTTATGGGTAAACTGGTCCTCAATGGGGAGTTGCTTATACTTTTTTGTCCGTGCTAGCAAAGGCTCCGTCGTTACTAGATTTATAATCCTTCTTGGCGTCTTATCATGATAAGTTATTCTGTGTTGTTTATTTCATTTTGTTTTGTTTTTGTACTGTGTTCTCTGTACTACGAATGATCGAGCGGTCCATGCTGGGAGGAATGGCCAGATGGCTCCTGGACTAAGGGTACCTCCCGGGAGCGCGTGTATGACTAGTATGACTATAAAATAAAGCTTTTTTTCTCTCTCCTTCTCCTCTGTACTAATAGCAAGTCGCGTTACTGAGAAATGCATGCTGCGATGAGAGACCCTTAGTTTAGGCGAAGTTGGTGGTGCTAATCATGTAAAGACGTATACACGGGATCAGCCAGGCCACAATGTTGCCGGCGGTTGCTGCTTTGTGCCTCATGGCGAAAAAGAATGGCCATCTCCTGTCACTTCCCCGGAGAGTCAGTGCCTTCCGAAACCTTCGGCACCCCAGCTCGTGATACCCCAGGGAAAACAGCCCGGACGACGCTGTCCAGTGGCACAATTCATGGGCTGCCAAGCAATGTTTGACGCTGTAGTCCACACTAGAACATGTTCCCACTAGAAGGAATGACTGCATACCTTCCACAACGGCACCGTTCGTGCACAGAGGTAAAGGGGCACGTTGAATCATGAGCAGACACGGCAGCGAGCAGGCAGGTAGGTGCTCAGGGGATACAGGGGCTTCTCTCATGATAGGCCTTGTCTATTACAAGGGTGGTGCGATGGTGGCTGAAGCGGAGTGGTGTAGCGGAGTGGTGCTGTGCCACGAGCTTCTTTCCGACATTTTCGTCTTTTCGAACTGTCACTGACGCCGGGCATGACCGGGCTTCTTGCGCAAGACTGCAGTCCTATACCAGCGAATACGATGTGTGAGGGAGTGAACGGCACGTTCTTTTTACTGGAGATTTTAAGCTAGATGAGGGACCGAAGGCTAGAGCGTTCTGACGAAATGGCATGTTTGAAGTGCTCTAAGATTGACCTGTGGTCAGTCATAATTATAACACTGAGCGCCACTCAAGGAAAGCCGTTCAAGAATCGCTTCAGTTACCCCATATTCGGCCGCAGTGACAGGCCTACCCAAGATCCAGCACGATAGCCAGATATAAAAAATTCGGCGCAACATGACTCTTCATTATTGCTCGCTGAGCCATGAATATACCTGGAGATAATCTCCAAAGACGTTGTTCAGATGCTCGCGCGCCAGCAATCCTGCTTCTGCCGCGGGCGTGAACCATTTCGAGCGGAACCATAAAATACCTAGACAGACAACAGTTGATGTATGCCTACAGAGGGTCCTGTCGGCGCTTGTTGACTGCAAACGACCACCCAACGGCACGTAAGGTGCCAAGGGCCGCAAAGAAGTGATTTGGCTTGGCACGGTTCGACTAGGCCGTGGCTTGTCTAGGCAGAGTCTCTCTTCGCCGACTAATCGCACGTAGCAGCCACCGAGAAACCTGCGGACGGAGCGGATGGCGAAGGGCTTCTTCCGGCATACTGTTGCTGGCGACTTGGGCTTGGACACCCCCAGCTGCTTTTAGACCCTTCTTGTAGATGATATCGAATAGATTAATATTGACTGTATGATGGCGAAATAGAAGGCAGTGCGTATAGAATCCTGTTGGTCCCGACAGCTGAGTGTAACCTCCCCTTAGTTCGGTCTCTCTCGGGAGTTGGTTACGCTGTATGTGGCTAACCAAGGTAACCTGATTATTGGCTTGCGTTTCTTGAGTCAGCCGCAGCAGTCCTAGCAGTGGGAGTTTCTTCGGCTTGTGGGCTTGTTTTAAGTAGGTAATGATGACACGTTGTTACTTTGTTGCTACCTAATGAATCAAGAAGTAGCGGGCTGTTCTGAAGGCTGAAAACATTTCTTAATGCAGCTATAAAAATAAACAAACGCTATAATCGGTATTGATAGCAATTGTTAAGATTTATCTAGGCGCGGGAATATCCGCACATCGCACATCAATACTGTACGAGGCAGTCAAAAGTGCTTCTTTTTGTTGCTCTAGATCACAGATAAAAAAATTTGGAAACGGAGTCCCCATCTTTCCTCATTTGAAAGCGACTAGACTAGGATAACCTGCCGCGCTAGGGAAACACTGGTCTCTTCTACCACGGTGTTTTCGGTTTTGCTGCTCGCTTGTACTTTTCCCAACAGTTGCCCAAATTCAACTAATAGTGCACCGGAATAGACTTCAAAACCTCATCCGCCATGTTATCGCTTCTGTAAAACGCTGAAACGTTGCCGCGATTAGAACTATATCAGCGCAGTTATCAGTTAGTGACAGTACAATTTAAAGCAGAGAACAATCTAAGGAAAGAGCATGCAAGAAATTAGTGTTCAGCGCTCAGTATCATTTTTTAAGCAGGAAATGCGAGTAAGAGCCTCAAAAAATAGCTATGCTGGCTTCTTGATGACTTTTTAAGCAGTGCATTTATGTAGCCGCAGATGGCTGTACAACGCTGTGGTATCTACCCATCGTTTGCTAAAGTGCTGAGGAGGAAACCTATTACGCTCGTGAAACACGCAGCTGTAAACGTAGCCTGCTTCTTTTCTTTGTACTTTTGACTTTAGGTCTCTCACCGTGCCTCTAGATTAGTCACAGAAATCACCGCCTATAACGAGAGGCCCCTAGGCGCCACTGACGCCCGGTCCGTCACATCGAGGGCACACACCGCCACATGCGATCCTTCTCCCCGTAATCGGCGTTAGAAAGGATATTTTATTGCGGACGCACCAGGAAAGTATACGCTGTCTTCAAAAGTTGCGCGAGGTGATACACATTATACGACATTCGAAAGACGGGCCGGTTTAAACGAGCCAGTTCGGCTCTTTCTTTCTTTGTGCAACGATTGTGCAAGAGCCGGTCCTGGGGTCATAAAGAATGGAGACGCACGAAGGGAAGAAGCAGTCCGGGGAAGAAGTCCTTCGAACGACGTTGCCTGATCTACAGACACCGGCCACCACCGTCCCGATGGCTGGACGGCTCGGTGTAGCTAGCGGAAGGCTCACAAGAGTGAGGGGCCCCTGCTCGCGCGACACGGAAGGAGTTCATCTCGCGCCCCCCCCCCCCCCCCCCCCCTCCCCTTTCCCCTTCCCGTGCGTGCGGCCCGAGACAAAGTGCTCTATTCGCGGGCGCACCGCGTGGTTTTTTCTGCGCTGCCGGAGGAGTCGCATATATATGGCCGCCACCGCGCGCACGGTAAGAAAAGGAAAGAGGTCGGGGGGAATGGGGGGGGGGGGGGGGGGGGGGGGACGAATGTTCACTTTTTCGGCTGTCCTGCCCCTCAGCCTCAGATTAGGGCTCATTTATACGGCGCCGCGCCGCTGGTGTCCGCATCCGAGCGGGTCAACGAACCTCGGAGCCCGGCCGCTCTCGACGCGGCCAGCTCCCCTTGAAATTGGCCGCCTTCTCTTAATTCCCCCGTGCCGCAGGAGACACCCCCCCTCCTCCTAGCGCTTTAATCTCGCTCGCTCGCCCTCCTCGCCTCGTTAAATGTGGGCTAGCGGTCGGCCGTAAAAGCGTATAAGAGCTGCCTCGGAATGCGCGGTGGTCGCCGGCCGTGTCCTCCCGTGGCCGCCGGGCTAGCAGCCTTCCAGGACGGGATTAGAGTTGCTCGGAATGACGCTCTGGCCAGAAAGTTTCAGCCGGTGGCCATTTCCGGTCTTCCGGCTTTCTCTTCCCTCTCCCCTTGATAATAATAACAAAGCCAGGGGCGCGCAACGATCGTCGAGTGGTGCAGTCCACGGGTTTGTACGCACTGCCGCGAAGCAACCCCTCGCCCTCGATACCGCGGGCTGCCGTGGCCGGTACCATTTCACCTTTTATTTTATAAAACTACTTTTCGTAAATGTAGAAGGCAGATTTGCGCGGCGCAGTGAAACACAGCTTCCTTCCGTCCAGTGAAAAAAGAAACAAGAAGACGTGTGGACGATGTCGGGACGATAACGACGGGGCCGCTGATATAGAGATACTGGCGCAGGCTGACGCTTGAAATGTATTATTAGTGGGTCAGCGTTCATGAAACCTTTAAGAACTGTCGTTGTGAATCGCTGTTCAACAAAAGGTAATAGAGGGGACAGCCGCTTTATCGTTTTTTTCTGTTCTTTCAAATTCCTTTTATGAGACTTCAACTGTCACACTCCTCGAATAAAAAAAAAACAGTCACAGCATGCATGCGGACGGCCTCGACGCTTCGGGTGAACTGGGTCGGTGCGGATCATGCGCCTATGCGTGAGCTCTTTAGTTCATCGCTGTGGAACCTGCTCAAAATAAATAAATAAATGTTCTTCCTCCTACTCCTTCCCTCAACCGTGGGCTAAATTTCGGGACTCGAAGGCAGTCCCACAGTAAAGCCGGAAGTTGGGCGAGTTGGTGAACGTTCATGGTGTAAAAGGTAGTTGCGCGCTAACGATTTCCTGAGTCGTCCTATCCGCCCTCCCTGTTTCCTTCGCAGTATTTTTTACATCATGAGTTCCACAGTGTCCACCTTAGCCTTGAAGCCACAAGCGTTCAAACAAATAGTTTTGGAAATCATGTCACCCATATTAAACAGCACGAAAAAGACGAAGACGGCACAACAACACGAGCGCTAACTTTCAACTGAAGATTTATTGCCAGCGTTGTTTAATATGGCTGACAACCAACTCGCCCAGCTTTCTGTTCTAAGTCATGTCAATTCGCCACCACATGAGTGAAGACAACACCAGTATTAGTGTTCACTAGTTATACCTGGCGTCATCGGTTATGCCGCCATGATCAGCAGGGATCGCGTTGACAAGGCGCCTCCACACCCCACTGTGTGCCTATGTCAGGGACACTACAGGACAGCTCCGCAATTTATCTCATAAACACTCGTTATCTGAGTCGGAGCTCCTTGAGCGCGTACTTGCTCTCCCTGCTTTTCAGAGTGACAATTTTAACGCGACAACGTTAAAGGAGCTCGTGTCGCAAAAAAGCCGGCGTCAACGTTGGCGTGCATTGTCCGCGTCATTGACCGTGTGCGAAAAATCCAAGAAAAATCCCCAGAGAAGCAACCTAGGTGGCAAGTGGGCCACCTAGGTCACTTGATCTTGTGGCATCATCGCAATCTGCCCACGAGATTGAGCTAACTGCCTACCGTGGCAGGTGGCAGTCAAATTAATGATTGGTCGCGAGAGGTTGCCCGGAAGGCTTCTTCTTAGGTGCCCCAAATTGCGAAGGTGCTCGCGACGTTCCTGTCGGTGCGTAGCGTGGTCTGCCTTGGGATTATAATGGGCTGGCGTTATCTTCGGAGGGACTGGTTGAATTTTTTCACGTGCCAAAGGGTGAGCAAGCTCATTCTCCGGTGTGCCTTGGTGACCAGGAGTCCATTCAAGGCGGACATGGTGCTCAGAGTGGGCAGTCAGGTATTCTAACAAACTATCTAGGATATGCGGAGGGCGCTTCTGCGATTCGAATGAGCTAGAGCTGCCTGAGTGTCTGCACATATGGTGATGGTGGACGAGAAGTGGTTGTGGAGGGTATACCCTCTGCTCTGGCCAGAGTCTCTGAATCAGCTGAGGAGTCTGTGTGTAGATGTGTGGACTTGCTTCGAGGCCGACGACTGCAGTAATAACTTGGTGCTGGAGGATATATGGGCGTCGGTATAGTAAGTTCGTGGCCTAGTGCGGGTAAACGTTTGGCCAATGCTTCACACCGTCCAGAATTTCTCGTTGGTGACATGTGACGTGCGATGGATTTTGCTGTAGGACACGGGAGGTTCTTCCACGGGGCAGCAGAAGTTTGAAGCGGGACAGGTGGGCTACCGAATGTCCAGAAAGGTTGAGGAGGTTCAACCTTGCTCGGAAGAAGAAAGACGGTTAATCTGGGCTTGGTGGATTGCTGCCGCGCATTCCTCAAGGGAGTTGGAAAGGGCAGCGTCTGCGACAGGAGCATTTGCAGCGTAGATGGAAACTCCCACCGTTGATCGAGTGAAGCGACGCAGAGAAGCTTCCAGTTTGCTTGCTTGAGAAGCTGTGAGTCGTTGTCGGGGGTAGGCATGCATTACCCTCGTATAAACGAGTGCTTCAATGACTGGGCGGAGTTCGTGTTGTCTGAGTCTATGTTTTTGACGGATTATACGCGACAGCATGCGGCAAATTTGGTTCAGTTGTTGCAGGAGCTGGCTGAGCCATACATTGCACTTGCCATCTTGTTGAAAAGTGAAGCCAAGGATTTTGAGGTGGCCGCGTTGGGGAAAAGGGGTTTGTGCGAGGGAATGTTGAATGAGGTCGTGGTAACGGCCTTTTGGGAGCTTTATAAACCGAGATGTATCCCGCCATTTCGGCGGAGCAACTACGACCGATGTTGCGTGCATGCTCCTGAACGACGTCGAGGCCGTGCTGTAGAGTGGATTCTAGTTACCCACAGTTTCCAGTGGTAGACCAAAGAGAAGTATCGTCCGCATGAATTCCTGGCCTGCGCCACGGAAGTTTTCGAGGCAGTTGTTTCTTTGCCAGGTTGAAAAGCACAGGTGAAAGAACGGATCCATGTGGTGTGCCTGCGGTGAGGGGAAAGGGGGCGGGTGGTCTGCTATCAGGGGTCTATAATTCGGAGGGTCCTGTCTGTAAGAAAGTCGCTGATGTAGTTGAACATGCGGACACCAGAACGAGTGCATGCGAGGGTGGTGAGAATTGCGGAGTGGGCGACGTTATCAAAGGCCTCTTTGATATCCACGCCGACCAAAACTCGAAGCTGCCCGCTGCTTGGAACGGCGTTCAAATCATCGTGGATTTACCGTCCGATATCTTGTGTACATACGAGTATGTGGGCGCGGAAACCGACTATAGTGGGAGCGAGACAATGATTGGTATGCAGGTGCCATTCGAAGCGGCTGAGAGTCATCTTTTCCATCAGCTTCCCTAGGCAGGAAGTCATGGATATTGGTTGGAGGTTAGTGATGAGCGTAGAGGATTTTCTGGGTTTCGGGCCATTTTACCTTGTTACATTGGGTCCAGAAGCTTCTGAAGCCTATGAGAACTTTTTCTTCTGCGTCTGCTGCCTTTTGTTTAGGCGAAATAAAGATTGATTGATTGATTGATTGATTGATTGATTGATTGATTGATTGATTGATTGATTGATTGATTGATTGATTGATTGATTGATTGATTGATTGAGTGAGTGAGTGAGTGAGTGAGTGAGTGAGTGAGTGAGTGAGTGAGTGAGTGAGTGAGTGAGTGAGTGAGTGAGTGTGTGAGTGAGTGAGTGAGTGAGTGAGTGATAATTACGTGCCCCTCTTTCCTTACAGCGGGGATAATCCAAGAGCGCCGAACAGTATTAATGATCCGATAAGTTTATCTAGTCTTGAATTGGGAAGGTTACGGAGTATACCATAGGTAGTTTTATTGGGGCCGGGTGCTTTGTTCGAATGAGAGAGCGTACAGCAGCCTGGAGTTCAGCGAACGTGAAGCCGCAATTCATTCCTTGTTCGTTTTTGTTCGTCGTCCGTGTAAGGGTATGATGGAGAGCTGGGCGAAGAAGTGGAAGGTGGGTAAAATTGACTTCGGATTTGATCAGCCAGCTCTCCTTGAGAGATGGAGAGCGCCGGCTGTAGCTTTTAAAGCGTACTGTGAGGTTTACCCTGCACAAGTAGGGCGCGCATAATGTGCCAGACATTTGCTGTGTGCAGTGTATCGACCATGTCGTCGCAGAGCTGAAGCCAGCTGTTGGTGGCTAATTGGTTAGCGTAATCTTGAGCTGCTTCCTCCAGGTCCGTAACTTGGCTAGATCTACATTTGCGCCAAGCTTTTAAGGCGGAAGCCTTTAATGCCTCATCGTTGTAAGCAGGAGTTGTCGACAGAAATGTCAAGCTTTTCAATTGGTCGAAATGCTCGTGACGTCACAGTACGCGAATTTCAAACGGGGCCAATTGTACTTTGGCTAGTAACCATGCAACCAATTAAAGGGATCGGTATAGTCATGCTCCAAGTAAGTGGGAATGAGTTTAGTTAACTGCGTAATTACCCAATTAGCCTAATTAACCTTTCTAGTCAGGCCAGATAAATAAATAAACCCGAGTAGAAAACTGGTCGAGTTCGGGAATCGAACCCCGGTCTCCGGAGTGCGAGACGAGCATGCTAGCCACTCCGCCATGCCAGCTCGATGATTTGGAATGAACAAAGGCGCGTCTAGTGAATACGGTGCCTTCGTTCACTCCCATCTTCCTCCCTTCTCGTTACGGCGAGGTTCAGGTGTCCACCGAGGTATGCGAGAGATATACATTTCCTTTCCTCAAAAACCAATTTACCGACGAGCAAGGCATAGAACCGAACGGGTGATGGCGTTCTATGGACTCCCTGGCAGCGTTGCAAGACGCTGTCGCGTTCCACTCTTAGAGGCTAAGCTTAACATCTTAACCACACATCAGTGACACAAGCAGCGCCTCACCGCACTTTAGGTCAACAAAGTGCCCCCTGAATTTTTATGGCCCGGCGACGTTGATTCCATAGCCCGAGGAGGTGAGTGTCGTTGTACGGATAGTCGGGAGAGCGGCGGATATGTTTCGTTTCCTGAGAGACGGCCCCCATAATGGCACGATACACCATTTTTTAGGGTCCTCGATTGAAATGAATGCGGAGTCGAGAGCCGGCCCAGCCTTGTGCGAGTCAACAAGTGTATTGGGAGATACATATGGTCCGAGTGACCGGGAGGTTCGCTGATAATTAAGTAAGGATTATTTCAAGAATGGAGTGATCGCTCTCCATTGTATCGCCCATACTATTCCATGAAGCGTGGATATCGCATCATCGTGTAGGCATGGACGTGTCATTCAGGAAGGTGAGGTGATGAGCGCTGGTAAAGCGGTCGAGTTTTCATCCCGAGGCTTAGGTACGGTCGTATCCCCATGCAGGATGTGGGCAGTAAAGGTCTCCAAGAAGGACGAAAGTAGTAGAGACATTAGAGGCAGGGAGAGCCGTGTGCAAAAGCGGGATGCTGGTTTGAGTCAGGGGGATTCCAGTATAAGTTTCAAATCGAGAGACGATGGCGCTGATAGGTGGAGTGTATGAGGACATGCTCCTTCGTCCCGGAGTTGAGGTGGGATGTGTCTTCCTGAATGGTGGGGACGGTGCGCCGTACGTAAGTAACCGTCAAAGTCGGTTGAGGCTGGGGCGTTTAAAGCCCTTTTCTCTTCATGGCAATACTTGGCAGAGCAAAGTGGTTGTAACCCAGAAGAGGAAAGGTACGGTGTGCTTCTTGAAGCGCGATAACGTCTGGGTTGACGCCTGTAATTCGCATGTGTTGCAAGAGGGCATTTTTCTTACTGCGAAAACCGCGGCAATTCCAGTGCCATATAATTAGGGGGTTGCGGGGCGAGGTTTTGTTGCATTATATCCCTCATCAAGGCGGTGCTCCTCCAATGTATCGAGATTTAGCACTGGAGGGAGGGTGGCACGCTTGCGAGGAGGAGCAGTGGAGTCGGTGTCGGGAAAGGAATGGGCAAAGGACGTGAGGGAGAGGAGATTCTGCTCTAGTTGTTCGACGCGACCTGTCAGTTGTTGAAGGGCCAGTAGACTGGGTGCCAGGCCAGAGCCCACACCAAGCGAAGCGTCTCTGCCGTCCGCTCTCTAATAGGCCGGAGTCGGCACTAAAGCGAGCCTTCGTCAGCCTCACCTCCGACCCGACCGTCTTTACGTCTTTACTTCGCCAAGAAGCACTTATCGTGGCGGCTCGGGCGTCTCAACCTGCTCAATAACGTAACAGAGATAGCCGACAGTGTATGCTGCCTGTGACGTCAGCGGCTGAGTAGAAATCATGGACCATCCTCATGGCCACTGTCTCTTGTATACAGTTCAGAGCGACGATCGCTCTCCAGAGTATACTCGGGCGTCTGCGCGACTCACAGTCTGAAAAAAAAAAAGAAGTTTCTTGAACGTCAGGCCAACAGCTCATTTGCTATAGCCCTCAAAGAACTTGTAAGGCACGGCTGAGTTTTCTGAAGGCCTGTCCAAGAGCCTTTTACAGTGCTTCATTGTTCTATACGCACGTGTTTTGACCAATTTTTATTTCATATCCTTCGCTTTTCTTCACATCCTACCTGTTTCCTCCCATAGCGCAAGGCGTAGACCTACAGGGTCGTTTGGTTGAGCATTTTTCTTTCCTTCCTTTTAATCACTCTCTCCTTGCAAGTCCTTCGTTCGTAAAAACCAGCGCCAACAAGGAATAACAGGGGTCCTCCCTTTGTCATAACCGACAGTTTATTGTAATATAATTTAATGGCGTTGGGAGTGCCGATGAAAAGTCTTGGTAGGCGTGCGAATTTTCTCATTTGATGAATACCATACATAGTAATGTATGTCAATGTATGACGGAGGATTAACTCATGGGATGTGGCTCAGTTGGTTATAGGGTTCGGCTACTGAGCTCAAGGACACAGGATCGAACACCAACCGCGGAGGGCGAATTTCAGTGGGGGCGAAATGCAAGTAACCCTCCATGCATGATGTCAGTGCACGTCGAAAAACCTCAGGTGGTCGTCGAAAGTGAGCCGGCGTCGCTCACAGCCCATACGTGCGGCTCCGGGACATCGGCCTCGCCGACTGGCTCCACCCTCCTGCTCAGCCGGAGCTTCTAAGCCGCAGTAAGGGTGACAAGCTGGGCAAGCTAGCTTTCATTAAGAGCCTAGTGCCACAGCGCAAGCGAAGGCGGACAGAGGAGGAACACATGACTGCAGCTGCGTTGCAACACATGGGGCTTTAGTGTCCTTTCTGCGCATGGTTCGTGTCTAGGAACTCAACTCTCAAAGTATACGCTCCCCACACAGGCAGCGAACGCCATTGTACGAAATGCGCACATCTTGTGCGCCACGAACCACGGTTATTACGGACCTCAACCAGTTAGCCGTGAGTGCGCTATCCTCTGGCCATTGCGTCGCACAGACAAAGGCAGGAACTTCCTTTCCGTGCCATGTCGGACGTGTGACCAACCAAGAGGTTTCTACAAAAAGGGTCTTTTTCTGCTTTTCTTCCTACTGCTTCCGCTCACTGTTTCAAGATGCCGCACGCGTCGCTGTGTGTGACCTGCACTCGCTAGCTGTGTTCCGGGTCGAGGCGGCGGGGTGGTTGTGCCTCGTGTTCTGCGAAACAACTCAGTCATTTGCACACAATCAATCCTGCGGTGCAAAGTAGCACCAACTTCGCCGCGGGGCCGGCCTTCCTCTCCATTACGGAGATGCCTCCCCCTCTGTTTCCCGTAAACGACTCTATAGCGTTCTCTACTCTCTGCCGGTCGGCGTCGCGGTCACGCGCGCGAGACAAAAAGAGGGCCACGCCAATTTTGCCGGCAGCGCCTTCTCAGCTTCCCGGCAAACAATGCGTTGCCCTCGGGCCAAGGATGGGCGGCTCCAGTCACGTGCGGTTTTCTGAACGTCACGGTTAAGAAGAATAATATGCCCAGCTTTTAAAACACACTTGAGTCGATACTGCTCTCAAAGCTCGTACTTAATTCATTTGAGTTCTGCAAACCACTGAAAGTTAGCCGCTCTATTAAAAGTGCAGTGCAAATGAAACGTTGCTCTATGCCCTACAAAGGGTTTGCAGTCCAAAGTAAAAACTCACACCGCGGTGCTCTCTTGCTAGAAATTATAAGAATGTATAAAATATCCTTTTTCCAGACACGCTTCTCGTCGCCAGAAATAAGCTGACAAGATACACGTTACAGACAGGAGGCCGCCGTATATATTAAGTCAGTCTCAACAAATTTTCAGCACGTGGCCAACGCCAGTATTGCAGCAGCGTTCCTCCACACGCACGAATAAATCTTCCTGAAGAAGACGAAATCTCGAGCGAACGCATTTACAGCCTTCGGTCACGGCTCGGTACAACGTTTTATTACATGTCCCATAGTCGCAGCACTGGGTGAATAGCAGTGTGTCCTGTGTTCAGTGTGCTGTGTGTGTGTGCAGTCATGTGGTCTACAGTGAGCTATTTATCGGCCTATTGGCAATTGAGGAACAGGTAAAATATATGTTTCAGTATTGGGCTCCAGAGAATAAAATTGCCCTCCCTCCTTAACTTTGCTCATAATAAAATATTTCTCTCGAACACTCACCCTTTGTTGTCTTGCGACACTGTTCCTTGTTTCGGGGCCTGTGGCGGCAGCCTCTGCTTTAGTAGAATATATGAAACACGTACAGGTAGCCGGCTCCACATTCGCGGGCCAGACACCTTCCATGCCTCTAACGTTCACCAGTTGCTCTTTTACTTTCCTTCTTACCTGTCCACGGCGAGAAAACAGGAGCGGGAGGGCGTGATGTGGAAAATGCTGTTTTCAAAAACCGCAGCAAATGATTTTCATCACACATCTTTGTCTTCCATGATGGCTCACGGTGGTGGTGGCGGTGGTGTTTGTGTACAGGCTGGATTAGCCTTACAGCAGTCTGTCGGCAATTGCTCCGCATGTGTGTAATGGCTGGCGATGCTTAGCAATGCACTTGCTGTTGCTGCTTAACGGTACTCCCTCCATTCTGACACACCTTCGGGCAATACCTCGGACCCAGCAACCTGACATTGCCAAACTGGTACCCCCTTTCCAGTTATTGAGGCCAGAGTCTCATCGACTGGTGTACTTCATTTTCTTGGCAGCCATATGCCTGTGCGCGGGTGCGCTAAACATTCGCGTCGCCAGTATGACCTTGTAGAAGGGCTCTCTGTTTGTTTTCTCTTCATTTTTCCCGGTCAAAATTGTGTTCTCTGCTGTGCTTCATCACCGGTTGTATCACTTGTCAAAGTTCTCTTTCGTAAGCCTAAGTCAGCGCCGTTCCCCACTCCGCAGTTCACCACCCCGTGACCAGTAATTTATGGGCTACTTTTACTCAAGCAAAAAAACAGAAAATGACAGTTATTCAGAAATTTCTCAAAAAACATTGACTTCAGTGCCCCTTTCGATATTTTTCCGGCTCAGGTTTTTATTGCAGCAAATATTGAAAACAACTTGGACAACTAATTTTTGGTAAAATTATGCCCAAAACTGCGAAAAGAAGACGCGTTTACCCTGGAATGCTGCGTCCAGGTAAGGATTAAAGGGCAACTGCACCACTTTTTTGAGAATTTCGCGATATTCAAGGATTAAAATATATATAGGCTGTAGATAAAGCATGCCAAGTTTTTTTGCACTGGCATTTAAAATAGTGACGTAATCGATGATTGAATTTTATGCTTCTCCTCAATGCACTGGAGGAGTTCAGGGAAATTCGGCGTGACGTCACGGAAGGTATGATTTCAAATTACGGCTGCCGTCAGCCACACCCTGCCCTAACTCGTTAGACGCTGCTAAACAACTCTCGGCAATGTTTGCCTTCGGTGGCGTTGGTCTTTTCCTTCAAAGCAGGCGTTTGTGCGTTGGAAATGTACCGATACCTTCGATGTCGTCATCATGCACCTCCCCCCCCCCCCCCCCCCACTTGGCGTTGTGCGCTGCGGAGAAGCTTGAAGGGCGTCTGGATTTTAATCGGTGATTACTTCACTATTGCAAGTGCTAGCCCAAAAAGACTTCGTATGCTTTACCTGCAAGTTTCACATATTCGACCCTCTTAAGCTCGTTGATTTCTAAAACATATGCAGTTTCCCTTTAAAGGGACACTAAGGACAACTGTGTCATTTTTTTCTTGTTATCAAAATACGATAGTTCGGCATTCTGTGGCTTTGTTGTCGCTTGTCCGGAAGTGAAATATGCACTTATTGCTAACAGATTAGGATTCGAAGTTGAAAAATTTTTTTCCCGCCGCTCTGATTCAGGCTCTGGACTCTCTGATGACGAAATAGGAGAAAATGACGTAAACTGACTAAATAAAAGATAATAACGTAAACTGTAGTAAATGTGGACTCTGTGTTTGCTGGTGGCGAGCGGTGCAGCCTATCTAGCCTGGCAGCAGCCGAAGTGAAAACTACCACCGGCCGGACGTTGAAGGCCGCTGCCAGACGTCGTCGCTTCGTTCACGTTTGCACCAGCGTTACGATCGATACCGTTACCGATCCCGACAACGAAATTCTCGCAAATAACTGCGGCCTGCGCTTCAGCCACCTCAGTCACTCACAGCGTGCGATGCTTTTGAGGGCTGTGGCGGCGGGTCTGGCAGGGTAGTCCGAGCGCCGAGGAGTCGGCAGCAAGCCAAGCTCCTGGTGTGGCTTCCACCGAGCCATCGTCGCGACTCATAAGTAGAGACTGGTACGTACGGACTTATTTAAATTCTGTAACAATAGCACTGGCAGCGCTGGTTCCTGGTACGTTGACGGGGCGAACACGCCGAGCTGTGCGTTTGCTACGACATACATGTTGCACCATTTTGCTAGCCACAGGTGTTTTTCTCGTCGGAGGTGTGTGCCGCAGCATGAACCTCGTCCGAGGATCACTTAAAGGGGCAATTGGAGTTTCTTGGCTGCTCCGAAATTGCAAATCGAGGCGCGTCAAAAACGAAACCACGCTGGCACGCAAAGTGCATAGCCGCGAAGCACCCCAAAACATACCGAAAATCAGCTGGCCGCCTGTTGCGCCGCCAACTGCAGGTTTTCTTTGACTTACAACATTCAGGTTGTCTTTTTTTCAGTCTTCCTCGTGGGATTAAAGTACACTAGCGCTTTAAAAAAAAAAACTTATAAATACTTCAATATCCAAACGCGTAACCTTCATGCACGCTTGCCAGCCTCAGAGATGTGTGTTTTTGGGGAATGAGACATCGTGCTTGTACTTGCGAGAGATTGGCCTGTGGCGGCGATACCTGTATTTCAGTTCTTGCTTTGCTCTACCTTACAAGAGCTTTGTTTTCAGTAACAGTGGTGTTCTTGTGGTTAGGACCTGCTATTCTATGGATACAAGCCAACATCAATTTCTCTTCAGTGTACCTTTAATAAAAATGCGTAATACTGCTTGCTTCTTATGATTTTTAAATTTTAAGAGTAGTAAATTTCCTTTTACAAGAGAAAAAAAAAATGGAAGAGAATTACGATAGTCGGTAATGCGAGATTTGAGCCCAGCTCTTCACACACCACCTACCACTCCTAGCAGGGGGAGTGTTACGCAGCTAGCCACTTTATCTCCCCGCGGAAGCCACATTCCAGATGGCGTTTCGCTCTGCCACTTGCACAACCAGTTGCGCCGACAACTACGACGTGGAATGCAGGAACGGGCGCCTAAGAGCTGCGCTCTAAAAAACAATATCCGAAATCGAGAAGCAGTTTATTCGGTACGTGGTATACTGCACCGCTCCTTTACTGCAATGGGCGCGTGTGCCGCAGTTCAGTTTTCGGTGCGCTTGTGCACTTTGGCCCCAAGCCGTATTTCCATTGCCTACACCGAGTGCAGTATTTATGCTTACAGCGCTACATTTGCACATTGAGTTGCGTTACTTGAGGATAAATGCGGTCAAACAGAGCAAGCACTGCGCCGAAATCCAGTTTCTTCCATGGAGTTTGATGTGCTCGCAACATTGCGATTTTAAGTTCTAGTTGACCATTGAGATCACATAACAGCTGAATGCTTCAGTGACTTCACTTCCTCATTAATTAAGAAACAGACTGTTGAAAAGTGGGACGGAAGGAGGAATAATAATAATAATCTGTTTATTTTTCAGAGAACATGGCACAAACTCAGGCCTGCCAAAGCAAATGAAGCCTTAAGGGGCAGTGCCTGTCAGTTGGCGACATCAATACCATAGATACGCATAATTAGTTTTTTTTTTAAAGTTCCTATATTTTTAAGAGACAGCAAAGAATAAATTAATTCGACACAACCAAAAAAGAACACTCACGGATCTCAAGGCTGTTTCTCTAAAGGAAGATATACGGGGGCAGGAAATTTAGGACATGGCCATAGTTAGCAGGCTGCGAAAAGATTTCTACTTACTCCGTGCATATTTTCGGCCACCAAAATATGTGTAATAAAGTATTCATTATAGCAGTCACATGCAGCGAAAACGCGAAATTAAAAAAAAAAAGCGAATTATTTGCTACTGACAATGAAAAACATCTTAGGTAAACTTAGGTGCTAGGTCGTTCTACTTAACCGCGTGGACCACCTGTAGAAAGAATCTTTTCGAAAGGGTAAAATTAGTCGTTTAAAGTTTCTCGCTCCTCAAAAGAGCGTGTTAACCCTGATAAAAGCATAATAAACGGATCGTAACATTTACGGCAAATGTACACACGAGGAATGAGTAGTTTTATTATGCGCTTGTGGAATGCCACACTTGGATGGCTTGGGCTTACTTCTCCCTCTCCTGTCTATCGAGCTTCCCCGGCAGTCTGGCCTTTAAGACAAAACAACGTCTTCGTGAACCGAACACTTACGATTATTGTAGCGTGTCGCCAACAGCATGCGTGTGTGCGAAGTGCCTGCCCATGTCTGCAGTGCAGTGAAAGCGCTTCGCTGAACTACTAAACTAGGGGGTTTGTTTCCAAATTATTTGTTTACAGCGACAGCTGGTAACCGCCCCTTCCTGCGTTTCGCGCCGGTGTAGTGATAGTAGCCGTAGTAGTAGTAGTAGTAGTAGTAGTAGTAGTAGTAGTAGTAGTAGTAGTAGTAGTAGTAGTAGTAGTAGTAGCAGTAGTAGCAGTAGTAGTAGTAGTGGTAGTAGTAGGAGTAGTAGGAGTAGTAGTAGTAGTAGTAGTAGTGGCAGCAGTAGCAGTCGTAACCGGTGTGTGGTTGCTATGGAGCCACCAGTAAGGTGGTTACCGTGGAAGGAGGAGGACGTGACGAGAACGGAAGAATGCGTAACCAGAGGGTGTTTACCACAGGAACCATCTGGAGGATGGTTACCGTCTAAGGAGAACGAGGGTTACCGCGAAAAAAGGAGGGTATGGCGAATGGGAGGAATGCGCAATTGGGGGGTGGTTGTCAAGGGAAACACACTCCGAGTGGTAACCTTTGAAGGAGGCAGGTATGGCGAGAGCGTAAGAATGCATACGTTCAGAGAGAAAACACGTGCCCCGTGTCTTTTACAAGCCTTGCGCCGTGAACAGGAACATGCGTAGATACGGCGCCGAAACGTTTTCCACTGCAATCACACCGTGTGAGCTCCAAGATTGTTTTCGCCGAACCGGATAACACTGCAAAGCAATGCAAGTTGGGCCTCGATCCATGAACAAAGGCTCTGAGTGTAGACGTTTAGTACTGCAGCACAGACACAGGCACAGGCGAATGCACGGGGCAGTAGCAGGGGACTGTCCTGCCGCATGGAGCGCAACTGGGCGCCAGCGGCATGCCCATGCACCACTGCAGGCATCCAGCCGCATCCGCAGAGGGCGACCAGGAGGCCCCACGCCGCTGCGCTTCGGTGAATGAACGGCTGGGGATCCGCGGGTGCCTTCCGATTCCCTCCAGACTGCGGGCGGTTTGGAGGGGGGCTACTAAGGTTATAGGAAACAAAGAACCGCCAATGACGCCAGGCCCCGCTGCGATCACGCACCCGTCTCCGGTCCGGGGTGCGCCCCTCCTTGCCTCCCTTAGCTTTCTTTTTTTTTTCTGCCACAGAGAGAGGAGGAAGTCCCTAAACAAACGCCCATAAAAGACTGAGAACAACACCAAGAATGGCATGGATGGGGGGGTACGGAGGGTGACGCGGGGAGCTCGAGAAAGGTTCGATGGGGTTGGATAGGGTTGATGTGAAAAAATTGCGACCGGTCAGACAAAAGCGCGGCGCTCGCAGATCCCGATGGGGAAAGGCTTGCGCACCTAAAGGCGCAGATGCATCCAAAGACAAGACCGGACTGCCAATGACACCCCTCGGGGGTCAACGACATCGGGCTTCTCCCGAAGAACCCCCTCGCTCAATTTTCCCCCTCTCCCTTTTTCTACATCATTCCTGTCCTTTTGTTTGTTTCTTTCTTTTTTACGGATGCTTCCCGTCGGCTTTCTTTCGGCTCATCTCGCCATTGAATGCTTCAACCACGTCCTGCGATTGAGCGTTTCACCGGTCGCGATCACTCACCCCGTTTAACCGAACTAACGAACTAGAAGGCGTTCCTTCCCTGCCATGCCTGAGCCAAACTGTTACTGATGCGCGTGAACACAAAGTTGCCGGCACAGTCGGCCATATGAACTCGCGGGCTAATCCCTAGTCTCGCTCTGCTTGCTATTTTCCTTCATTCTAGCATCGAATGGAGGCAATTATTGTTTACTAAGAACAAAGATAACCGTGATGAATGGAACAAAACTTTTATTCTGGTATTAAGAAGAACAGAAAGCTGGGCGAGTTGGTTGTTATCCATTTTTTAACAGCGCGAAAAGACGACGGCGTTTACACACACAACAACAGCGCTCGTGTTGTGTGTGTAAACGTCGTCGTCTTTTCGCGCTGTTAAAAAATGGATAACAACCAACTCGCCCAGCTTTCTGTTCTTCTTAATATCATTTATAGTTCCCTGGGCTCCGTCCTTTCACCGTGTGTGTCTTTTAATGATCCCGCCATGTTAGTATCACTCGTGTAAAGAAAAAAAAAGAAAAAAAAAACAGCGCTCGTGTTGTTGTGTGTGTAAACGTCGTCGTCTTTTCGCGCTGTTTTATTCTGGCTTAATATTTAAGGCAAAAAAACTCTGGCTGGCTATTAAATATAGCGTTTGTCGCAAAGACGAACGGAAACGTGCAAGGAATGACCCTTCAAGTTGGAAATTCGCGTAATGCAACAGATAGCAAACAATGTAGTGCAATGCAGTGGGTGACTATATGCAACGTCATCCACAGTATTTCACCGAAAACAGTTGATCGAATAGAAAAATTAATTGGCGTAATGAACGCCGGGGTGTTAAATAAAGATGATGAACATCACAAGCTGCCGAACCTTTGCGGATCCTAAACGCAACATTGCGGGTAATAGCATTCCGCTTCTGTAAAGCCAGATTCAGCCCGATCTGAAGCCGTTCTTGGCTATAGGGTTGTAAGGAGCTCTTGAAGTATTGGGAATGGACATGTTCGTAAAGACAAGAGCAGTAGGTTGGAAACTGTCCCAACAGCTTTAGTGCTGCACCGGATACGTATATATATACGGCTGTGACTGCCCGAAGGCTTATCGGAAAATATAATACGCAGCTCAACTTTCTTTCGCAAGCTATAGTCATGCAATTCTATTTTTTTCTTGGTTGATTTGCTTGCTTGCTTGCTTGCTTCAGTCGTGACGTCGCCGAGCCCTGCTGTGATGTTGCATAGTAGCTGTAGTGTTGTAGTGTGTAGCGTTGCATAACTCAACGCAGCGCCTTCGGGCGTTCTCGACGCCAGCATCGTTCTCTCATAACCTGGCCACTGCATTCCGCCTGTTTTGCTCGTCGTCGTTATATCTGCGGACCACCCATCCTCGTCACGTATACCAGCGATCTCGGAATCATGTCACCTCGACCGACTCGGAATTAGTCGTGTCAACTACTCCGGCCATCATATTCCCGTCCTCACCAAGGGCCTATTCCTCCCGCATATATGGCCTCAGACGCCGACGCTAATGGATGCAGCGCGCTAATTCAAACCTCGCACGCGTTTTTGAACTACTGACACTTACGTGGTCGCGCGCATCTCCGCCGAATTTCGTGTCGAACTGAATCACAAAAAAAAAAAAGAGTGAGCTTTATGAACTCCTATTTCCTAGCCGTTCAGAAATAGAGAAAAGAGAATAATGACGATGTGTCGGCTTTACAATGCAGCTGAGTTTTCCAGTAATGAGGGAAAGCACTGAACGGTACGCAATACATATTTTAGAGCCTGGAATTCGCTTTTCTGACTCAGGTGGCTGCCGTAGAAGCATCCGGAGCAGTATTTGTTACAGTAGACATTAGTACTAAAAAGATTTCCGCCGCGTGGATGCCACACTAAACTTTTCCTTTTTTTTTCACGGGCGCAAGATGCCAAAAATAACTAATCGCTGCAATTGCCAGCGTCACTATTTTGCACTTTTCTTAAAATCCAATTGTACTTCATTATCACGTGTCCCTCTGAGAAGCCGACCTCGATGGCAAGTGTGCCGGCACTTGAGCGAAAATAATAAGAATATAAAATAAATTAATCATACGCGTATTACCCCGGCCTAGTCCACGAGTTATTGTTCTCGAGTTATTTATCGCACTGTGTAGCTTAACGAACACTTACGACGGGAAAGAAGAGTGTTCCCGGATAAACTGAAATTGTTGGCAACATGTCACTAAAACCCACAAATTTCGCGAAATAGATTTTAGCCCCTGACTCATTTGGCAGACATTCCTGCCTTTTATTGAAGTGCTTAAAAAAAAAAAAGAAAACAGGAGGTGGGGGAAGGGGGCAGGATTCTCTCCGAAACTCTACTCTGAAGCGAGGACCTAACCATACGCTTTCAATACCGTCACATACATGGCTTCAGAGTATACGAGGCACGTTTCAAGGTAATCGGTGTACGGCCGCGGCCGCGCCTCGAGCGCACGTCAGCTCTCGTACAGGTATGCCGGAGCCTTTGCGGCCGGTATGGGTGCTTCTCATTTTCCTTTTACCGGGGCACCGCCGGAGGAAAATGCATTGAGAAGTGACTTTAAGCGAAATCCTTTATTAGAGCTGCCCAGTCAGTTTCGTTCACTAATGCGATGTCAAGCGGCTGGAGTTACAAATGTCTACATTGGACATTAAATGTTAAAAAACTATAATCAGCATTTCTTAATGAACACCGAGGAAATATCGGAAATGTCAGCCATTAAGGCTTCTAAAAATATCGGGTTATGGGCTACAACTGCTGCTTCACTGACGCCGTCTGTTGCCAAATATATATAAGTGCCTTTTTACGCAAAACATATATGTTGCTAGACAGTAGATTAATTACAAAGGTGCTCGAAATGAACTCAGTTTTATGTAGCTGTTTTGTGCTCATATAAACGCACTTTCTAAGCCGTAAAAACTCGCTTTGTGTCGTCTAGCTACATGTTAGCAATATAAAATGCGAGTAGGCCAATGCTTTGAGATCATAATGTAGTGCTTCATTCTGCATGCCTGTGCCATAGTTCTGCGAAAATGTCGGGGCATGCGACGATGGATCACATATATTTACACGCTCCTAATGTTTTTCAGTGTGTGCGTGCTATTTTGAAGCCCATTCGGTAAAAAAATAGTGTCGTTAAAAATTTGTCTCAAAAAAAGGAAAAGCAAAAATCGCGCCTTTCATGGTCTGTCTAAGAGCTCCAGAGTTCTACAGGCTGCACACACTCGATACTAAGCACTGTATTTTAATCTAAAGCTAGTTGAAAAGAAAAACTAAGTGGAAAGCCCCGCTACGCAGAAAATCCGGCGTCGGCGCTGTCGGCGTTGTGAGCGAAAAATCACGAGCATGACTCTGGCAGGTGGTGCCCAGGGAGCAACCTAGGAGGCAGGTGGGCCACTTATAGGTCACATTGCAACCTGCCCACCGGATAGTGAGCAAACTGCCCACTGTGGCACGGGACAGTTAAATAAATGACTGGTCGCTCGGGAAGAGCAACCCAAGGCCGTACAAAGCCCACCGCTGGGAGCACCTGCCATCGCAGGGCAGTGGCTCATCGCCTAACCGCTGCACCACTGCGCCAGTAGGGGCATGAGGACTACCAGGGATCTATGAATGCAAAGTAGGGAATGACCGTCTCCATATATGGGCATTAACCTGTTCACGCTTTTTTACTCCCTCTTAAGTTTCGTATACCTTCCTTTCACATGCGCATGGAGCCACTTCACCATATCAGTTTGTATGGCTAGAGCAAGAGAGAGCGAACGCTGTAAACATTGCGAGTACATTGTGTCGTGTTTTGTTTTTTTTCGTAAATCTTCATGGCTTTAGAAGGAACAAGCCGACTAGCCCGGTAACTCTTGCAATAAGGTTAACCAGGACCAATCGCGGTTGGCCAACTTCTGCCGCTAAAATGGAGAGAAAGTGAGTGCAAAGGTAGAAGCGAGGGACAGAAGGCCACGGATAATGCGCGGAACGTACACAAGACGGCGTCCGCCAACCTTCTCACCCCCGGCCATTTGCGGTGCCGAGGCCATGCATCGGGCAGTGTATCTGATGCACACTAGCGCTTTTACCTTTCGAAGCGCGGTTGCGTACATGTATAGGGCCGGAGTGAAACGCGCACGGACGTGCTCGAGTTGGTTATGTGACATCGATGTGTACAGTGGTCTGCCGAACGAGCATTGTGTTAGGGAGTTCATATCAAAACTTGGACGATGCAGGTTTGCTCATGGGAGAAGTGCAAACTCTAGGTGTGGTCAGGTACAGACGCGTGTTTCGCGTTTCCTTCTCGCCCGAACTTGTATGCAGTGACACATATGGGGACACAAGCTGAAAAACAAGCTTGAGGGGGCGCCGACCTATAGCGCAGCTCCGGTCGGCGGGCCTAGGTTGAATATGCTATTCCCAAGGGTTGGAAATGACGACACTATAGTACCCGAGAAATGTGGTCCAGACAGCGCACAGAAACGCGCAATTTAAAAAAAAAATTAACATGGTTTCCGAAGCATGTGTAAATTTCTCAGAAAAGTTAAAATCAACCAATCAAACAGCACGATTTCAACTCTCAGAAAAAAAAGTTGAAATAGACCTTTACAAAATAAATCAGGGCTTCTCCCTTAAGTAAAGACATTGTCGACCACCCACGACCTAATTGTTTTGCCCCTCGTTAGTGCAGCAATTTCTCGCTATGCTATGCTATTTTATGCTATGTTATGCTATGTTTAACGTCCCCAGGAGCATGGGCCGTGAGGCACGCCACATTGGAGGGCTCCGGGTCAATTTAGATCGCCTAGAGTTCTTTGAAGTGCGCTGACATCCCACAGCACACAGGTGTTTTCGCACTCCGCCTCCATCGAAATGCGACCGCCGCGGCTGGGATTCGATCCCGTGACCTTGCGATCGGTAGCCGAGCGCCAAAGCCACTGAGCCACAGCGGCAAGTCTAACGCTCCTTTATAACAAAAGGTCTCCTGTAAGGCGAATCGTGCTCGCCACTTGCATTTCGCACAATCTGTGGCTGCTTGTACTTCATCTGTACCCACATGCGTAGTAACAGAGCGCCGTGAGGCCAGACATAAAGATATCAAGCGCATGCTTATGTGACGTCCGAGATGAATAACAGAGCGGGCATGTTATTTCAACTCCGTTCCTAACGAGTGACAAGCTTCAGCGTAAAACGGCGCCCCCAGTTCCTGCCAGC
This sequence comes from Amblyomma mixtum, assembly GCF_055824585.1. Taxonomy (NCBI): domain Eukaryota; kingdom Metazoa; phylum Arthropoda; class Arachnida; order Ixodida; family Ixodidae; genus Amblyomma; species Amblyomma mixtum. Next base: position 115,988,387 of record NC_143014.1, read on the forward strand.
TGTGCGGCGCATCTCCTCGCCACTTAGCCCCAATGGTCGGGCTTGAAGAAGAGAAAATACAAACCCTAAAGCTGACAAAGAACATGAACAATAAGTGAGTGGTACAAAATGACACCAAGTCTATACGTGTACTGGGGCCTCCTTGTGCCGAGAGCGGTTATGATAATGAGCGCCGCAACCGGCGGCATTTAGTCCTCCGAACATGCGCGTCGTCTCGCCGCGCGGTCAGGTCCGCAGTGGCCCGTCTGAGACCCGGAAGGATCCAGCGGGCACGGCTCCTCGCCGGAACGGTGCCCCTTTGTATGGAAGGAGTGAAACGGCGTGATGCTGGGGGGGAACGCGACGTCGCCACTTAGCCGTAATCACGGCGCCATCCATTTGGAGCCGCGTTCGAGACAGCGGGGATGATTAGGCACGTGGGTCCAGCGGCCGATCCCCTTTCGTGGCCCGTAGCGAGGTGATGCGCCGGAGGAAGGCGCCGGCCGGACGCTTATCATTAATCCGGCGCGCCCTAATGGATCAAGCGCCCCGAGCCCTGTCAACGGCCGACCCCGCGCCGAGGCAGCCAAGGTCGCCGCCGCTCCTCTTCGGACACGCGCAGCGTCTCCTCCGGCCACCCGCCTTCGGCAGCCGCACGCCAGTCGACCGTGCCTTGCTCGGGTGATTTCGCGGCCTGTTTCAGCCGCACTGGCCGAAACGGAAGAGGAATTAAGGATGCTCTTGTGTCTGTCCGTTCCCACTGTGTGCCCAGGACTTGTCCCGGAGTCGACCTACGGGCTCTGAACGGCGAGAATACGTAGAATTTACGCAAGGCACGAGGCTTGACCAGCCCTCAGGGACAACTCACGAAGGTTGCTGCCACATTTAAAAGAAACCTGTTGGTCAAATGTTTAGGGGAATCCCCCAAGGTGGAGTAGAATTGTAACCCCGGAGCAGGACGAATTTTTCTTTACCTACAAAGTTTCCGAGAAAGCTGTATAGCTTTCCTTTGTAGCCGTATTGCTGCGCTCGGGTGGATGTCAATCAGTAATTACTCCCTGATTAAAAGAAACCTGCATGGGGTATCCAGCGCATCTGTGAAAAATAGCCACAAAAGCCTGTTTTCCCGGGTCATGTAATCCTTTGTAAAGCGCATCGTGCCCCTTCATGCTATTCAACTTAATCGGCACTTAATGGAAACACAGACTGCCAAATTACCAGGAGACGGATAGGTGGTCTGCCTGCTTCTACAGAACAAAAGAAAAATTAATGTATCTCACAAAGCTAAGCACGAAACTGCATCGTGAAAGGCACCTCTGACATCTGTCCTTGTACAAAGATCGCCCCACTAAGAAAGCCTGATTGAATTGAGGCAGCAGCATTGTTAGCGTTGCCCGACCTCCGCGCTACGCATTGGCTAGGCAAAACACGGCGCCATTCGTCTCCAGTGCTCGTTGCTTTAATGCAGATCTATGCATGTCGCTCAGAGAAGAGGTCTCCTGCGGCGCATGCATAACGCAGGTTCACCTTGCGGCAAAGTTGTCCGAGAGCTCTCTCTCCGAGGCCTCGGGGCGTTCCATGCACAGTGCTGCGCTGTCTCCGTCTGCAACCTTCGGAACGTGTGCTACGCACACAGAGAAACTTGCATCGTGCTGCGAATTTCTACAAGCATTGTTCGGCCTCCCTTCATGTTCCCGATGAGCGGCCAGTAGCGGGATCGCTTAAAGTCTCGCACCAAACTTACGCGACACTGTATAGCGTTGTCTTTCTTGCGGACGCCAGGTGTAGCGATAAATTAAAATTCAAATTCAAATTCAATTTATTTCCGTCGGAAGAAACAACGGAAGAGGCTCGAACAAAAAGTGAAGCAAGTTCACTTGATTGCTTTCGAGCCCCCCTTTTTATGGCATACAGTAGCAACAGGTTATTATTTCACTAAACAACATGCACACTTGCACTTTACAGTACAAGGCGAACACAGCACAGCAGAACAGAACAGTACAAAACAGTGAAACTATAAGAAATAACTCTTAAAATGTCTCATGCAGAATTTATACAACTCTATATAAAGTACAACAAATGTAAAGTAAGAACAAGGAACTATTTCTTAATCACAACGCAAACTATATATACATAGTCATAAGGGCAGTCTGCCAACATAAAAAATGGCAAATAAATATTTGGGCAATCAGATTCAGCTGTCTGATGCTTATTCAGACAGAGCAAACTTTATTTCAGAGATGTTAGTGCGGCTAATGTCAGTTCGATTTTATTCAAGTTTGTTTAGCTATGTTGGTAGAGAATGACGTAACATTTGTTGACCAAAACATGTCCGTGAGTAAGGGATTTTCCAAGGTTCGGAAAAACGCGTATCATGTACACATAATGACCTGGTTAATTGTACTACGGATCGTGATCTGATCTCGATTTGTCGTCAGAAACTGATGCAACTAAGGAGCCAAATCTCTCACAGATGAAAAGTTTCTTCTTCTCGAGCTACAAACATACAACCTGTAACAAGAACATATTTCTTTGACATGAGTATAATGAAGCCAGCCTATAGCGCTGTGCGTTGTGCACGGTGCACTGCAAATGCTGTGACAAAGTTTTTTTTTCTCGAGCATTTCTACTGGAGATGAGCACTTCATGAAACGCTCTTCAAAAATATATATTCATGGCCCTCGCTCGATTTCACTTCCATCTGTCTGCCAACAACTTCACTTCTTTCAGACTGTCGTTGTCATCGTTCGCGCTTGCGTATATCCCGATCGAGGGCCTCCACCCAAGTGTTCTGCGCTGCTGAAGCTTATTTCCGCTTCAGGACACACATTAATTCGAATCGAGGAATTTGGAGAGCCACCATCTCCTTCAAGTGGGGCCGGTGCGCGAATAACCACTTCTAATTAGTTCCAAAGGGTTAAACACAGAATTTGCTGCTAAATGGTTCTTTCTTTCTTCAAAAAATGTGGTCAGTTGACGTAGTCTCACTCAAGTGCTTTTTTTTTTTACTCCAACGGGCATTTTTATTTATTCGTGCAATACTAACACCATCCAGTTCGTCATTATTGCAGCGAAGAGGGGTACACAAAAAGTGGAAGGCAGTGAGAGGAATACTTACATAGAAAATACGGTGCAATGGCATATGCATAAAGAAGGACCTTGAGGGAGCTTGCCCAATAGGCCAGCCCATAACGTAAACTTGCAGAAAGTTGCGACCATTCGTCCGACCAGCCATGCTGAAACGTTTCACCGACGAAATCCCGCCCGCCATGAACATGGTCAGAAGCTATAGCTTTCGCGCACCGTGCCAGCAGCAAATGTACAGCCGCCCAAATCTTTAGCTCACCTGCGTGACGGCCGCGTTTTCCATGCTCCAGCAGCTTATCACGGAGCAAATTTGCGAAAATATCAAATCTAAGCACAGGCTCACAAAGCAGGTGCTTGATATTGAGCTTTCCTTAAGTTTGCTTTGTAATAATGCGCACGAGCGCAGAAAGAGGTGCCGTCGCACACGCCAGCTAAAGATTTGGCCGGCTGTACTTCCCCCCCACCTCTCGCAAACTGTACTAGTGTTCGGACACGGCATGCCTATACGGCACGATTCTCTGCTGCACCACTCATGACGCTCTATACTTTCAAGGCCCAAGGGCACCTTTAACACCTGCCTCGGTAGCCGCCATTCGTACCTGCTTTCTTGCAGTGTTTCCGAATGAGGCTCGGCCATAGAAGCAGGCTGGCCTGCAGCCCGTCATTAGGTGTGCTACACCTGGGCACTTTGCGAATAATCAACAGTTAGTTTTCACCGTCCGATGCATAGCGATGTCAGAATGAGCTTGTCTGGTTTTGCTTACGAGACTTGAGAATCGTTGCAAGCAAGAGGCATGCTGTGCAGTGAAGTTTGCACTAATCAGCTGGCAACTAATTTCACGCTCATGCGCCAAGAGGACGGAGAAAAAATTCGGCAAAAGTACATAAATCTTTAAATCGCCTGTTTACTCGCGTGCGATATGTCAACTGCCTGGGGCACCACGTAGCGCGACGCCATCCGGAAATTTAACAAAGCACACGAGCGCATTATCTGAGAGGCAATACGGCTTCGGCAAATCACGCTTTCCACCGCCTCCATGCCAGTGCAGTCACGTGTTTGCTCTTGCGGGGTGAAGAGTCACGGCCAAAACGGGAGACCCCTGCCGGCCGACTGCGTCAGACTTCGTGTGGTCCACCAGTGTTCGTTTCGTGCGACGCCCGCATTACGCCTTCCGCGCAGGGCCAATTTCCGAGCACGAAACGGCATTCGCTAATTCAGTCATACGTCCGGGTACGTGCGTGCTATTCTTCGTCAGTGGAGAGGGGGGCAACAGCGCTGTCGCGAGGCGAACGCATAGCACAACAGCGCTGACTGACTTGAGTGTTCTCTGCCAGCAGTCCTCTCACGGCTGTCGGAAAAATAGCGGGCATAACTCTCATGCGAGCAACGGCGCGGCTGACTCGGCTCGCCAGCAAGGAAGACTGTCGCACACTTTACAGCAGCACTTGAAAGGGTTGGTACGCGGCATGTCAAGTTTAGCGTCCCGATGCTTCTTGCACGTGGGCTATGGAGAACGCCGTAGAGGAGAGTGCCGAATGAATTTAGACTACCCGGGGGCGCTTTTGCATTTCGACTTTTGCCTCGGATTCAGCAGCTGCAGAACACATGCATAGCCACTGAGTGAGGTCTTGAAAGGGTTAAACGAGACCTTCGAGGCACCGGCAGAGCAAGTGCAGGTTCTTGTCTGCAGTTACGTGGCAATGAAAAATAAAAGGAAGAGACGAGGGGAAACCGATTCATTTTAACTGGATAGCGTTACAGGTTCACTAAAGAGTATTTTGAGCTGGTGTTTTTATCGTGGGAGCTCGATCTGCACGCTCCGAGAATTTTAAGTAACTTGTAATTTTTGTCCTGTGCGGCCGATTTCCGTATTAAATCGAATTAAACGCCCCGGCTCCCGCCTTTTTCTTTCTTTGAACTCACCCCCGAAAAAGAGGAAGAGTCAGCCAACTCGTGGAGTGCCTTTCAGCCAGCCGCGTGGCGGTTTGCCGCTCTGCCGTCGGCGGAGTGATACGTAGCGATTGGCGAAAGCAGAGTCCATGCGTATTTTTATTTCCGCGGGCCTAATTTGCGGCGATGTAGTCTTCGACTGAAACTATTTATTCACAAGAAAAAAATAATAAAAACGAAAGCGAAGCCGCCACGCGACTGGAAGGCTCCTCCTGTTTTCGAAGGTGAGTCCTCCTGTTTGCGAAAGTGAGTTCACAAAACACAGGCGAAGCCTGGACCACCTTGGGGGTTTCCCCTAAACATTTTACCAACACAGTTCCCACTTCGAGTTATTGATCAATTCGCTCTCGCCCTACCATATGCTTGCCGTCCCGGTTAGCTCAATTGGTAGAGCGACTGCTCTGGTGAAGCGGTGGTCCCGCGGGTTCGAAGCCCGGACAAGGACGAATTTTTCTTTAACTACGAAGTTTTTGAGAAAGCTGTATAGCTTTCCTTTGTAGCCATATTGCTGCGCTCGAGTGGATGTCAATGAGTATAATTATTCCCTTATTACAATTCCACTCCACCTTGGGGGTTTCCCCTAAAGATTTGACATTTAATTCGATTTGGCAGCGAAATCGGCAGCACAGGTGAATAATTCGAAGTTTCTAAGAATGCTCGGAGAGTATAGATAGAGTTCCCGTGGTAAACAGACGATTTCAGATTACTCTTTAGCGCACCTTTAAAAGGAAGCCCATCGTCGTCGTCGGTGTTGTGAGAGAAAAATCCCCGGAGAAGAAGCCTATAGTGGACCACCTAGGTCACGTGACCTTGTGGCGTCATTACAACCTGCCCACCGCATTGTGAGAAAACTGAACACCGTGGGAGGTGGCCGTTACATTAATGATTGGCCGCGAGCGGTTGCTCGGGGAGAGCAACCTGTGTCGCACAGACAGACCCCACCGATGGCAGCACCTGCCATCGCAGGGCAGTGGCGCATCGCTTGACCGCTGCACCACTGCGCCAGGAGCGGTACGAGGACTCCCAGCGATCTATGAATGCAAGGTCGAGAATGACCAGTTGCGCATTTATGGGCTTCCCATTAATGCTATCGCGTCGTACCCTTAAGGCGGAACTTAAGTGTCGCCTCCAGTTTTTTTTTTTTTTCGAGAGAGAGAGAGAGAGAAGAGAGAGAGATTTTAGATTTGGCAGCCTAAAAAGAATGAAAATAATAAGGCCCGCCCCGCATCGCTTAAAAGGCAACTGAAGAGTTTTTAGAATTCGATGATTTTAGCCGAGCCGAATGCTTGACACTTGCAGGTAAAGCATGCGAAATCTCTTTGCGCTGCGATTTGGAATGGTGATGTAATCGCCGACTAAAGGGACATCGGTGTTCAGGCTTCTCTGCTGTGCACAGCGACAGGCAGAGGCCCCAGTGTAGACGTCACATACGACGGCGCTAATTTTCCAGCGAAGAAGCGGTTGTTTCAAGGATGAAAAAGAATGCCGTCGAAGGTAAAGCTCATGAAGCATTGTTTGGTGGCATCGGAAGACGTTTGGCAGCATGTACGCTAATGCAGTGGACATCTGAAATGTAGACAGTTATGACGTCACCACGAGTTTCCCCGCACTTCTCGAACGCAGTGAGGAGAAGCCTGAACATCGTCGTGGCTTTAATCGATGATTGCGTCGCAATTTTAAATGCTAGCGCAAAACTACTTTGCACACACTAGCAAAAAGCTCCATAGATTCGAACTCTCGAATAACCTCGAATTGTCAAAATACCATTTCACCCTCCCTTTAAGGCACAACGGGCTTAGTAGAGTGAGTCAGAGCAGAATGCACACACTAGCAAGAAGCTCCATAGATTCGAATTCTCGAATAACCTCGAATTGTCAAAATACCATTTCACCCTCCCTTTAAGGCACAACGGGCTTAGTAGAGTGAGTCAGAGCAGAATGCACACACTAGCAAGAAGCTCCATAGATTCGAATTCTCGAATAACCTCGAATTGTCAAAATACCATTTCACCCTCCCTTTAAGGCACAACGGGCTTAGTAGAGTGAGTCAGAGCAGAATGCACACACTAGCAAGAAGCTCCATAGATTCGAATTCTCGAATAACCTCGAATTGTCAAAATACCATTTCACCCTCCCTTTAAGGCACAACGGGCTTAGTAGAGTGAGTCAGAGCAGAATGCACACACTAGCAAGAAGCTCCATAGATTCGAATTCTCGAATAACCTCGAATTGTCAAAATACCATTTCACCCTCCCTTTAAGGCACAACGGGCTTAGTAGAGTGAGTCAGAGCAGAATGCACACACTAGCAAGAAGCTCCATAGATTCGAATTCTCGAATAACCTCGAATTGTCAAAATACCATTTCACCCTCCCTTTAAGGCACAACGGGCTTAGTAGAGTGAGTCAGAGCAGAATGCACACACTAGCAAGAAGCTCCATAGATTCGAATTCTCGAATAACCTCGAATTGTCAAAATACCATTTCACCCTCCCTTTAAGGCACAACGGGCTTAGTAGAGTGAGTCAGAGCAGAATGCACACACTAGCAAGAAGCTCCATAGATTCGAATTCTCGAATAACCTCGAATTGTCAAAATACCATTTCACCCTCCCTTTAAGGCACAACGGGCTTAGTAGAGTGAGTCAGAGCAGAATGCACACACTAGCAAGAAGCTCCATAGATTCGAATTCTCGAATAACCTCGAATTGTCAAAATACCATTTCACCCTCCCTTTAAGGCACAACGGGCTTAGTAGAGTGAGTCAGAGCAGAATGCACACACTAGCAAGAAGCTCCATAGATTCGAACTCTCGAATAACCTCGAATTGTCAAAATACCATTTCACCCTCCCTTTAAGGCACAACGGGCTTAGTAGAGTGAGTCAGAGCAGAATGCACACACTAGCAAGAAGCTCCATAGATTCGAATTCTCGAATAACCTCGAATTGTCAAAATACCATTTCACCCTCCCTTTAAGGCACAACGGGCTTAGTAGAGTGAGTCAGAGCAGAATGCACACACTAGCAAGAAGCTCCATAGATTCGAATTCTCGAATAACCTCGAATTGTCAAAATACCATTTCACCCTCCCTTTAAGGCACAACGGGCTTAGTAGAGTGAGTCAGAGCAGAATGCACACACTAGCAAAAAGCTCCATAGATTCGAACTCTCGAATAACCTCGAATTGTCAAAATACCATTTCACCCTCCCTTTAAGGCACAACGGGCTTAGTAGAGTGAGTCAGAGCAGAATGCACACACTAGCAAGAAGCTCCATAGATTCGAATTCTCGAATAACCTCGAATTGTCAAAATACCATTTCACCCTCCCTTTAAGGCACAACGGGCTTAGTAGAGTGAGTCAGAGCAGAATGCACACACTAGCAAAAAGCTCCATAGATTCGAACTCTCGAATAACCTCGAATTGTCAAAATACCATTTCACCCTCCCTTTAAGGCACAACGGGCTTAGTAGAGTGAGTCAGAGCAGAATGCACACACTAGCAAGAAGCTCCATAGATTCGAATTCTCGAATAACCTCGAATTGTCAAAATACCATTTCACCCTCCCTTTAAGGCACAACGGGCTTAGTAGAGTGAGTCAGAGCAGAATGCACACACTAGCAAGAAGCTCCATAGATTCGAATTCTCGAATAACCTCGAATTGTCAAAATACCATTTCACCCTCCCTTTAAGGCACAACGGGCTTAGTAGAGTGAGTCAGAGCAGAATGCACACACTAGCAAGAAGCTCCATAGATTCGAATTCTCGAATAACCTCGAATTGTCAAAATACCATTTCACCCTCCCTTTAAGGCACAACGGGCTTAGTAGAGTGAGTCAGAGCAGAATGCACACACTAGCAAGAAGCTCCATAGATTCGAATTCTCGAATAACCTCGAATTGTCAAAATACCATTTCACCCTCCCTTTAAGGCACAACGGGCTTAGTAGAGTGAGTCAGAGCAGAATGCACACACTAGCAAGAAGCTCCATAGATTCGAATTCTCGAATAACCTCGAATTGTCAAAATACCATTTCACCCTCCCTTTAAGGCACAACGGGCTTAGTAGAGTGAGTCAGAGCAGAATGCACACACTAGCAAGAAGCTCCATAGATTCGAATTCTCGAATAACCTCGAATTGTCAAAATACCATTTCACCCTCCCTTTAAGGCACAACGGGCTTAGTATAGTGAGTCAGAGCAGAATGCACACACTAGCAAGAAGCTCCATAGATTCGAATTCTCGAATAACCTCGAATTGTCAAAATACCATTTCACCCTCCCTTTAAGGCACAACGGGCTTAGTAGAGTGAGTCAGAGCAGAATGCACACACTAGCAAGAAGCTCCATAGATTCGAATTCTCGAATAACCTCGAATTGTCAAAATACCATTTCACCCTCCCTTTAAGGCACAACGGGCTTAGTAGAGTGAGTCAGAGCAGAATGCACACACTAGCAAGAAGCTCCATAGATTCGAATTCTCGAATAACCTCGAATTGTCAAAATACCATTTCACCCTCCCTTTAAGGCACAACGGGCTTAGTATAGTGAGTCAGAGCAGAATGCACACACTAGCAAGAAGCTCCATAGATTCGAATTCTCGAATAACCTCGAATTGTCAAAATACCATTTCACCCTCCCTTTAAGGCACAACGGGCTTAGTAGAGTGAGTCAGAGCAGAATGCACACACTAGCAAGAAGCTCCATAGATTCGAATTCTCGAATAACCTCGAATTGTCAAAATACCATTTCACCCTCCCTTTAAGGCACAACGGGCTTAGTAGAGTGAGTCAGAGCAGAATGCACACACTAGCAAGAAGCTCCATAGATTCGAATTCTCGAATAACCTCGAATTGTCAAAATACCATTTCACCCTCCCTTTAAGGCACAACGGGCTTAGTATAGTGAGTCAGAGCAGAATGCACACACTAGCAAGAAGCTCCATAGATTCGAATTCTCGAATAACCTCGAATTGTCAAAATACCATTTCACCCTCCCT